>NC_065572.1:55691777-56004902 GCF_937616625.2 Mercurialis annua
AGAAAAGACGAAGAGGATAAAAGACTAGAAAAAAAAGAGGAATAAAAACTCCACAAAAAATCAATCAAAATGATTTAGGCGTAGGAAAACCTTACCTAGATATAGGAGTATTCATAATAAAAATTCTAAGAAAAAAATGTATTACAGTTAAGCGTATAGTTTATATGGTCATATAATATATCTTTTTAAATTTTGTAATATGGATTTTGCGTATTCGGGATTGGGTTTTTTTAGAAATCCCACTTGTATCTTATTATCAAGACCTTGACGTATTGACATTTGTTTTAGTCGTAGTCTTTAGTGTGTCACCTTGAGCGTGTCACTTTTTGTGCGAAAGCTTTGAATATAGATTTTTGCCACTTCTTATGACTTTAATATACATACTATTCATAAAAAAAAATATCTACAAATTTGATATGATAAAAAATTAAAGAAAATCTAATAATTTGTACACATTTGTTTTAATGAATAGGATGAACAATATTTGAAGATAAAGAAAATTTCTAGCTTTTTAGATGCTAAAATGATGGCTTAATTACAAAAATAGCTCAACAAGTGCTAAATAATCTTTTTTTTTTTTTATAATAAGTGCTAAATAATCTTAACAATGTGGTGCAGGTCATTTTCTTGCAAAATTTGTTAGGTAAAATAATACGCAGACAGAAATATTAATAATATAAACAATAAATAAAAAGGTTAATTATATAAAAAATCACCACCTTTACACAAAATTATAAAAATAACACGACTTTTAAAACATGACAATTCAGGGTACCACCTTTCATTTCTTTTCAAAAATAACATGGACATATTTTTAGTGGCATTTTTTCTAACGTGGCATGACACGTGACACTCCCATCGGGTGTCCAAGTCAGCAAAATTTTATCTAAAAATGTGTCACGACCCATTTTCATGAATCGCGACCGGCGCTAGGGTATGGGTAATGTAGTACCGAAACCCGTAGCTAGCCTTTCATTTAACTCATAAACACATAAACCTGCAGAAAACCAATGCTCGGGGGCAACCGAGACTTCAGCCTAAACTAGCAGTTATAATAATCAACAGTTAATATAACATGCTTATTCAATTCTGAGTCTAAAAATAGGCATAACATAAATAATCCGAAATAACTACAAAACATGCCAGAGTAATATAACCAGTCGAACCAATCCGACAAAACAACTGTAATAATAGCAAAGACGTCTAGTCAACTACTGCGGTCTAAGAATAAAATAGTTTGACAGTATATCAAAATAATGGAACCTCCGAGGAAAAGTAAATGCGGAGATCACCCGACTCTCTCAGATCATAACCCTGGGAAAATTGGGAAAACAACGGGGTCAGATATACTGAGATGAGTTCATACCACTATCTACATTTATTAAGTGGAAAACCTTTAAAACATTTAAAACATTTAATAACGATATTACGGATAATAGTTGGAACCCTAATCCACAATTCTAAATAATAATCATAATCCAATAGGTCTGGTCCCGAGAGCTGAGCTACACCGAGTTACCACTGACCACACTTATACCAGAGTCCCGAGAGCTGAGCTACACCGAGTTACTCTACCTGGTCCCGAGAGCTATGCTCACACCGAGTTACCACCTTTCCATATATACCTTACCCAGATCAATACCGGTGCGCACGCAGTCCTAATGATGCCCATTAGGTAGCATGTTCCAACTAAGAGCCATAATATAAAAACAGTTCGAAATATACGTACAGTATATATATTTAATATTAAAATAACAATTTACTTAATAAAGCGGTAAATAGTAAATACAAACTCACTGCTTGCTAATCCACGTGATAACCTGGCAAGCAACTAATCCTGTTTCGTCTCCGAAGCACGAGCAGTCAACGAGTCTAAATAATATAAATAATTATTAAAACCAGACCCTAACTCTAGAGAGTACTAGACACCACATAGGACTAGCACAATTAAATAACCAGATAAATCACAGAGAAACACAATTCTAAAATAAATTGAATGCCGGAATTAATTCAAGACTATTGAGTTCGCACTTAAATCCAATCCGAATATATTATTAAAATAATATTTAATTGATAAATAAAATCAATTCCTCAAATAGTGAGTTAGCCGAGTTTTTCAAAACTACCAAGCTAAACTCACATGTCGGTGACCCAAGTCCAAACCGACCCGACCATAAAACCAGAGTTATAAACCACAGTTTATAATTAATATTAAATAAAATATTAATTAATATCAAAATAGAACTCAATAGCTTGAAACCCAAGTAATTAAATATTACCGGCAAAACTATCTCCTTAAATAAATCAATAAATAATTAAAAAAGCTAAATTACAAATTTAGCCAAATCACGCTAAGCCAAAATCTCAAATTATTAATTAAATAATAATTAACAATAATTATTAATTTAATTTTTAAATAACTCAAATATTATTTTTAGGTCCTAAAATAATATAACCAATTTGACGACTTTCAAATTAAAATGAAATCTCCAATTCTCATTTAATACAGTCAATTTATAAAATCATGAATAAGCTATAATGAAATTAATATTAATTTAAATTTAAAAATATTAATTTCCAAAGTAATTTCAAATAATAATATTATTTAAGTCGCTAATTAATAAGTCGAAATCAATTTCGTAGATTAGAATTTAAAATCAATTTAAAATAGTTAAAAGATAAGTTTAGGAATCAAAAGATTTAAGACACTAAAACTCAGTGACCAAAGTCACCATTTAGCCAAAAGTAAATCCTAACAACCAATAGGATAAGGACACATTGCCATCTTCTTTAATTTAACAAACAATGAAACCCAACTTGAACAGTAAACAATGGACATGAATTTTCCAGAAATAGAATTCAAAGCAAGTTTAAGATCAAACTAACTGCTTATGAAAACCACAACCATAAGCAATCTAATGATCTTCTAATCCTAAACAAAACTATCACAAGGACAAGAATCATTCGGCCAACCAATAGAAAAATTAGCAGCTAGCAGTTGATGAAGAGCGACGCACGACGGGAACTCATCAGACCATTAAAGACTCGCAAAGACCAAGAATTCATTTACACGTTCAGACATGAAAGCATTCGGCATGGACAACGCATGAAACATCCAAGGCAAAAACATCACAGAGATGACGGGAAAACAAGAACGTACCGGTTAGTAACGATGAACAATTATGAACGTCCAAGAGGTTGAGAACAAAAAGAACAGCGATGACAGCACGATCTCAAAATAACACGATATACGCAGAGAATGAGAGGGAGATTTGTGAGAGTAAGGTTTGGTGATTTTTGAGGGGAACAAAGTCGGCTAGGGTTTGTTTAATGAATGAGAATGATTTAGGTAAAAGAAGAAAACGTATATTAAGGGATTTGTTTTTGAAACAGAGGCAGTATGCCTAAGGTTGTTACCAAACTTTGCATGAATTATTCATATTCATGGGCTTCATCATTTTTTTTTATGGGCCAAAAGAATGAATTTAAAAAGAAATTATGAACATTTGCATGGAAACAATGTGCATGGGCCAATAATAATGAACTGTTGTTCTTTAAAAAAAAAAGTTGATGCCCTGAATTGACACGTTTTAAAGGTCGTGTTATTTTTGAAAATTCGTGTAAAGGTGGTGATACACGTGACTCGATTCGTTTTAGTTACATTTTCTATTTTCAATGTAATTTCTTTTTCAAATTCATTTTACAAGGTGTGACTTTTGAGCATCAATTCTCATTCACCCTTTAAACTATTTTGAGCATATAATATACGGTTTTGATCTACTCACGGTAGAGAATACAAAACCACCAAGATCCGACACTTTCGAATAATGGGTTCCATTTCAAAATTAAACTTCAAAATGACAAATAATTATGTCATTTTAACACCCATGTTTAATATTTTCCAACAATCCCCCACATGAATGAAATTGATGAAGTAGAAAACTGACATGGAAATGATAGAGTTCAACGGTCGGATATAGCATAGGATAGGTAGGTGTTATCCTTTGAACCTTCCTCGAGAGAATATACTTAGCTTACTAGCGGAATAGTAGATTCGATTATCCTTGAACTATTTTAACCGTTTGTATAAACGACAATATATCTCACACAATATCCTTTCTAACATAAGTCGGCTCTCATGATTATGTTCATTTTGGCCATAAATCGTCTGCCTGGTTCTGCAAGAGTTTTTGAAGAATTGAGCCTTTAACAATTCTTTTCTAAAGCGGCCCCACTTCTCTCTCACATAGGTGATTTCTTATTTGAGTATTCATATGAGTAACCCGCTTACTCTACTCATTCGAATCCCAAAGAATTCGATACAAGAATCATTAGAAGCTAATAGCTTATCCTTTCCCTACGGGTTTCATTGTTTTGCATAATAGGAATAGGTTGGGGTAACCCCCACAGTGATCGTGTTGGGTCTTTACAGTTTATGTTGTTCCTTTGAACCTAGATCTTGGGATCTCCAGTCAATTAGGTTGGGTTTCCATTGTATTGACCCGTTTTACTATAGGCTTTAATCCCATTCCCCTCGACGATATATCAACTAACTCTTGATTTAACCCTTTATTTAGCGGATCCGCAATATTATCCTTTGACTTACATAGTCAATAGTAATAATTCCAGTTGAGAGTAGTTGTCTAATGGTATTATGTATGCGTCGTATATGTCGAGACTTACCATTATACACAAAGTTTTGTGCCCGACCAATAGCTGATTGGCTATCACAATGTATACATATTGCTGGCACTGGCTTCGGCCACCTCAGAATATCCTCTAAGAACTGAAGGAGCCATTCGGCTTCCTCTCCAGATTTATCCAATGCTATAAACTCAAATTCCATAGTGGATCTGGCAATTACGGTTTGTTTTGAGGATTTCCAAGACATTGTTGCCCCTGTTAGTGTGAACACGTATCCACTAGTAGACTTAGAGTCTTTTATATCAGATATCCAATTTACATCATTATATCCTTCAAGCACTGCTGGATATCTGATATAATGCAGCTCATATTCACGAGTGTTCCGTAAATACCTTAATATTCTGGTAATTTCTTTCCAATGATCAATACCTGGATTACTCGTATACCTACTCAGTTTACTAACTGTATAGGCAATGTCTGGTCTAGTACAACTCATTAAGTACATCAGACTTCCTATTATTCTTGAGTACTCTACCTGAGAGATATTTTCACCTCTATTTTTTCTTAGATGGATATTCATATCAAACGGTGTACTAGCAATGCTATAATCATCTTTGTTAAATTTCTCAAAAAAATTGTCAACATAATGTGACTGACTTAATATGAGACCTTCTGATATTCTTGTGATTTTGATTCCCAATATCACATCTGCTAGTCCCAAATCTTTCATGTCAGATCTTGATTTTATCATTTTTTCATCACTACCAACAATGAGCATGTCATCAACATAAAGACATAAAATGACATAGCCATTTTCCGTGTCTTTAAGATATACACATTTATCACACTCATTTATTTTGAAACCATTGGCTAGCATGACGTTATCGAATTTTTCATGCCATTGTTTTGGTGCTTGTTTCAGACCGTATAATGATTTCACCAATTTACAGACTTTCTTCTCCTGCCCTAAAGCAGAAAAACCCTCAGGTTTTTCCATGTAGATTTCTTCTTCTAAATCTCCATAAAGAAAAGTTGTTTTCACATCCATTTGATGTACTTCTAATTTCCGTAGTGCGGCAATAGCAAGTATCATCCTTATGGAAGTTATTCTCGTCACGGGAGAATACGTATCAAAGTAATCAAGACCTTCACGTTGTCTATAACCTTTAATCACAAGTCTAGCCTTATACTTATCAATTGTTTCATATGCTTTCAATTTTCATTTGAAAATCCATTTGGAACCTAATGGTTTACATCCTGGAGGTAAATCCACTAATTCCCAGGTATGATTTTGCAAAATAGAATTAATTTCACTCTTAATGGCCTCTTTCCACAAAGGACCTTCAGAAGAATTCATGGCTTTCTTGAAGTTTTGAGGTTCACCTTCTAGCAAATAGGTTAGAAAATCTGGACCAAAAGATTTTTCTGTTCTTGCACGTTTAGTACGTCTAGGTTCATCCTCAAATCAATTTCTTTGTTATATTCACCCTGGTCATTTTTCGCCTTCATCCATTGACTCATAAGTACGTATGGATGAACTCGGTCTTTCCTCTATGGATTTACTAGGAAATATATGTTCAAAGAACGATGCATTTCTAGATTCCATAATCGCGTTCTTGTGAATTTCAGGGTTTTTAAATTCATACACAAGAAATCGATAAGCAGTACTATTATGTGCATATCCAATGAAAATGCAATCAACAGTTTTCGGACCTAGCTTCACCATTTTTGGTGTTGGTACCATAACCTTTGCAAGACACCCCCATATTTTCAAGTATTTATAACAAGGCTTCATGCTTTTCTGTCACGACCCGATTCCCGGATCGAGACCGGCGTTAGGGAATGGGAGTGATTGCTCCGAAACCCGTAGCAAGCCTTAAATAAAATTCATTTTTCCTTTAAAAACAATTGAACTTTTCTTATAAAAGTTTTCTCATGTTAATTTGTTCCGAAATTCACTATAAATTTTTTGCGGAATAAAAATCATACTTTTTCAATTCCGAAACATTATTATTCGGTCAACCATTTCACGGGGCCTTTTTCCATTTTCACAACATGTCAATTATCACAACCCTATTCCAATACATTTCAGGGTAAGACATGCAAATCACAATTATGCCACGTCGGGCCCACATAGACTTTTCGTCTCGATGCCAACAATTTCATTACTGTTTCCCACATTTATCTCGGTATCTCAAATACCCGAGAGGCATCGCAAAATAACCATAACAAGCATGCATTTCAAATACATAAATATAAGCGATGATAATTAAACAGAGTTATAACGTGGCAGTTCATCGCAAAATAAAAGCATGCTAAAAGTTACGTCTGTCTAGACAATTCTACTGCAGCGCTACGATAGAAAATATTTACAATACCACTACGTCAAAACAGAGACTTCACGGATCAAGAAAATAAAGTCTCGCCAAAAAGACAGTCTACGTACCTGAAAAATGGTACAACAACGAGGTCAGATTAACTGGTGAGTAGACATCTTACATAACACACATTAAATAATTTAACACGTTGCAAAATAGACATATTTAAATATTTACTACCGGTTCAATCACAGAAACGTAAAGCTTTTAAATGAAATGCCATTTCTAATCCATTTTCCTCTAAGTCTCCTTTCAGACTTAGGTTAATAAACTAGTCGGCTGAACCCGTACATTCGCTCGACTCTAGTTTATTTTTCCACAATCCTTTACAGTTCTAAACCTTTCTTTAGACTGTTTCCAACTTTTCTCATAGACTCAACGACCGATAACATTTTATGTTCCATGACGCCTTTAGTCCTTAAATTAATCGGCCGAACTCTATCGTTCCATCGCCGTTAACTTGTTCGGGGTTCTAGACCGTCGTCTCAGAAACTCTCCCGCTATGTCTGGACCGTCGTCTCAGACTTCCAGACCGTCGTCCGGATTCACACAGCCATTCCACTTTACTCATAAAAATAAATATGCATGCAATAACTAGTGATCACATAGTCCTATTATAGCCCAAATAGGATGGTACGTTTCATAGACTCATTCCATAATAATTTTACTTACTCAAAGTAAATATACGATATATTTAAAATGCTTTATGATATTAATTTTTCACATTAAAATAATAATAATAATTTTATTAATTTATTGTATGTATGTAATAATGTAAACTTACAGACTGTCGTTACACAAATTATTTTACGTCACGCTAATCCACTTTTAGCTCCTCGGCAGTTATTCATTCAACGCCCCGTAAATGCATCTCATTCCGAGATTGACATTTCGTCAATTCTTTTAACGTTAGATAATCATAACGTTTTCCACTAATTCTCACGATCTCCATCGTGCCCGTACATACACTACATATCGGGTTCAATCTTAGAGATCAAATTAAATTCAAAATTTGGTCCATTCTAAATCCTTAGGTAAATTTTACCATTTTACCCTTTCGGAAAAATTTCCATATTTAAAAAAAAAAAAATTCGGACCTCCTTAATTCCATATTCCAAAATATCATTATTTTCAAATCCCTCTTTTATAAAAATAATATATATATATATATATATATATATATCCTTTAATTAAAATTTTCCAATTTTAATTAAATAAATCATTAATTAGTTTATGTCCAACTAATTAATACTAACCCATTAAAATACAAATCTTTTGGGTCAAAGCCCAAATTAAAAGTTTAAAAAACTTAAAAACTTTTAATTAAAACATTTCAAGACTCCTCTTGCCTTTCAAGTCCACCAAAATTCCATTTAGGACATATTAGTCCTTATACCTTTAAATCTTACATTTTAGTCCTTTTTACCAATTTTTAATTTATTACTTACCTTTTAATTTTAACTTTGGGTCCAAATTTATTTAGTTCAAGTCTAAATAAAAAGTCTAAAGTTCTAAGTCCGGAATCTATTTTACGGTTTTGGCCCCACTTGGCCCCGGTCCATATCGGTTCGGTTTTAACCTAACCGAGTCTTGGCTCGGTAAAACAGAGCCACCGTTACCGGCCGGTAGTGGTTCGCCGACCACTACCCCACTCTCTACCACCTATACCAAAATTTAGCCAATCAATTTCAAATAAAATGTAATTCAACACCACTTAAAATATTTAATCCCATACTTAGATTAAATATTACAACATCAAAATTCATATTTTCAATCACTATAAATAATCATGTTCTCACCAGATAATTTTCACCAAAATTATCAAAATTAATTTTAGTCTATTCGGCTAACACACAAAATTACCATTTAACAAATTTCCTAACAATTAAACATTTCCATTGCATGCTTATAATCATAGAATCAAATAAATTCTAGTTCATGCTTCCTAATTCAATGTTCCAATATTTAATCCATCAAACATACAATCACCAAATAATTCACACAATTAACCATAAAATTTCTCAATAAAAATCTCTACTATATTCGGCCAAATCAAAATTTCACCAAAACATTTTTATAAATTTCTACCATTAACCACATTTCAACATATCATCCAATACAACCTAAATAGCATGAAAATTTCTATAGAGCATGTCACAATACCAATGGAAAAATCATAATATAATTCGGCATTATCAAATAAAATACCAAATAATTTTTATTTTAAAATCTCAACTAAATTTCACATATTTTCACCCATATAAACAAACTTCAACACCAAATTCGACACTCAAATTATTTTCAAAAATAAAAACCAATTAATTCCCTTTTAAATCAAATTATTGTTTTAATCAATAAAAAATATAATTTCTCCCTAATTATTTCGGTACATCAATTTAAATGTCCAAGATTAAATATTTTTTCCCATTTTAACAATTCCATAACCAAAATAATTTGACTTGTAATTATTTTTAATTTTATTGTTTTTCGGCTCCACCGAAAGTATTAAATTTTTAAACTTTAAATTTTATAAACATAAAAATTTCCTCAAGAAATTTGCTTCATAAAAATTTATATCTTACCTCTTGAATTTTATAAAAACCTTCGGTTTTTAAATCAAAAATTTAACCCTTTTAACTCATTCTTTTTAAATACTTCATCTTCTTCAAAAATCACTCATTAATACATAAAAACACCTATTTTCAGCTTTTTAAGCTTAGCTACTAAAACTTGTTCAAGTTAAAAAAATTTAAAACACAACTACTTTAAAGATTTTAAATTTTTCAAAACTAATCTTCACCCAAGTTTTATTCTACTCTTTAAACTCATAATCCATTATTGCATGTAAACTTTGAACCTTTAAACCACAATTTTTGTTAAAACCGAAAATTTCCAAAAATAATCAACACCCACAAATTTGATCATCTTAAAAACCCATACTTTGAAAGAAAATCACATTTTAGTTCCATTAAACAAAATCATCCACACAAGAACAAAGCTTCAAAAGAAAAATACCCCAAATCAAGAAGTTCACAAAAAGCACTTAAAGAAACCTTTAATCTTACCTTAAAAGCTTGTGTTTTTAACAAAAATTTATGGGGTTTAGTCTTGGTGTATTTGGCAAAGACAAGAAGAAAAGAAAATGACTCTTTATTTTCTCTAGCTAATTCTTTTTACTCCTAAGAAAATGGAGAAAAAGAAATTTCTAATTATAGCATTTTGGATAAAAAGATGTGGGGTCTAATTTGTCTTTTTTATTTCTAATCATTAATGCCACTATTAGTCATAACATACCCTACATGCAACATGACAAGTGTCTCATTATGTGTGTTTTCCCCACTAATTCATTTTGCCCCAAGTCAAATTTAGTCTAGCTTAATTAATTAATTATTTTTACGGTTTTCGAGGTTCCGTAAAATCTTTCTCGAAAAACGTTTCCGCACTAATTTAATCTCTTACAAGATCAAATCTCGAATGAATATATTTATAGTTTATCTTTTTAACGTTTTAATAATTTAAATCGATTTTATCATTTAATGGCCGAAAATTACGAAAATGCCACCCATGCACAATTAATCAATTCACGTAGCCATGCCCACGTAAAAATTAAATAATTAAAAAAAATCTAACATCACAAATAAATCAATCACACGAAATTAACAACCAAAAATTAGTTCCTAAGCCGGTATTCCACCGCCGCTAATTTCCAATTCACCGCTTTTCCAAAAATTCCATATTTTGAAAATTAGGGGTATTACATTCACTCTCTCTTATAAAAATTCGTCCTCGAATTTTCATAATCCTTTTCTTTTCAAATTTTTAAACACCTTATACCTTTCTTTACTATCTCCGTAACTCGGAACTTTTTCCGACTCAAAGGTAACTTTACCTTTCACACCACAACATTTCCTTTACGAAATTTCTCATATCACCTTCGGTTTACTAATTCTCTATCTAGCTTTACATTCCAAGGTACTTATTTATCTCCTTCGATTTTCACACATCAAAACACACTTGCTAAGGTTATACTTAGTCTCTAACTTAAGTATACCAACAAAATAAGGTTTATTCCATAATTTAATATCTTTATGGAAATTCTATAGTTAAGTCTAACCACATTCTAGTTATCATTTTAACTATCATCTTATCCCATAGGATAACCACACAATGTTTATACCATTATATTTTTTTCTTTTATGATAACCCATTCTCATTATTCTATAATTTTAGAATGTAACGCACTTAGCCAAAATAAAAATTAATCTATACAAAATTTTCATTATCTCCGGGAGTACTTGCCCGTTTTTTACTCACTTTAAAATTTTACAACTTTTTATAAAAATTTGGCCGGCTCAATCATTTTCTTGAAAACATAAAATTTTCGTTCATAACTTCTAATATAACCGTAGCTCGGGATAATGACGGCTCTCACTATCAAGGAGTTGCATTTTTCTCTTTCAAATTTATTTTCATGATGAATGTAAATATTACCTTTATGCATTTTTAAAATTTCACATGCATGCCAAATACTTTTATGTTGGGTCCGAGCTTGCCATACCGTTTTAAAATACAAACTTTTAAAATTTTCATAGAAAAATTTTTGTAAGTTATTTTTGGATTGGTACTCCGAGAATAATTAAGATTTTTCTTAATCCCAAATTTTTCTTATGCTTTCTATTGCCTCTTTTCTCTTTATCTTACTCTATAATTCATTTGTTTATCACAAAACCAACATTCTATTTTATAACCGATTTTTACTCCATTTTTACGTCAATTTTTTTTTTCGTTTTATACGTTATATTACTCCAATTACTAATTCGTTGGGTAAATATATTTTCCTACTTCCATTTTATCTCTTCATCATCATTTAATTTTTATTCATTTTATCACACTATCATTTTTCATTTACCAATTATCTAACTTTTAAACTTAAAACGAAACTTAATCTTAAAGAATACCTGTCGCTACTCCCGAGATCTAAATCTCACTCCTAATCCAACGGAATATACTCCTCGGGATCCTCCTCCGGGTCTTCTTCCGGATCCTCCTCTTGCTCCTCATCATTGGGTATCATTGCTCCAAAAATGGGATTCTCGGTATAGGGATAGAAATACGCTTGTGGTGGTGTTCCTCGGGCTAACATATACTCTTCTAACGCTAATGCACGTCCGTATAGGTACGGAAGTGGCCTCGCCCTCTCACTCAACAATCCGTAAACTCATCACCTAAACCATAAATGAAACGGGAATGAACCTCATCCGTATTCATCATCAAATCCGGTACCGCCGAATTAAACCTCATGAATTCCTCCATGTAATCTTGAACCGATTTGCTTCCCCTAGTCAAAGTATCAAGATAACCACCCAACAACACAAACCTATACCTCTCACGGCTCTCGGTTCTAGTCACCTCATCTAATGCTTCAGCAACTCTTTCCTTAGCCTCAATAGCATTCATCTTAGCCTCTTTAAATTTGTCCACTCCCTTGGTGAACCAATCGGCTCTAAAGCTAGGGTTCGGTGGTTGCAACCCAACCGATTCCGATTGAAAGCCATTTCCATTAGCGGAGTTACCAATTTCAGCATTTGCGGTTTCCGGGGTCACGCTTCTTAAAAATTGCTCTACATTCACGTTGGCCGATCCGACATCCGCAACATACCGATTCCCTTGTGACATGTTATCCGAAAATCTAGACATACTGTCACAAAATAAAACCCATGTAAATCCCGTGCACATTAAACACACATAATCACAATTTTCACACCATCACCGAAAACCAATCTTGGTTCAATCAATACACCACGCAAAAACCAAACCACATACTCACTTTGCACATTTTTCACATAGCAATTACACCATTATTTTTCGGTTTCAATAACCCAATCAAATCTCAATTATCAATCACGTAATTGCAAATATCCACAAAATCACATTCCCAATTAACACCTCATACAATTGCAATTAATCACCAAATCACATTCTCAAGTATTAAATCACATAATTGCAATTAATCGCAAAATCACATTATCGTTTAATCACAACAACACAAATTCAATTCCTAGGGAACGCTACGGAATAGAATTTTTGAAAAACGATAACTTAGTCAAGACATGACATCGATTTCCTATTTGCTGCAGTAGATTTCCTAGGGATATTCATTCCTTCCTAGGAACTCGATAAACAACTCAACTTTTCACATCACGCCACATTATTAAAATTTCGATTCGCACATCGAAAATAAAATCACAATTTTTTCACTTTTACAAAAAAATTCGATTCTCTTTTCGAAAATAAAATCACTTTTTCACGCAATGGCCCAATTAATCGACCATTGCTCTGATACCACCTTTGTCACGATCCGATTATCGGATCGAGACCGGCGCTAGGGAATGGGAGTGGTTGCTCCGAAACCCGTAGCAAGCCTTAAATAAAATTCATTTTTCCTTTAAAAACAATTGAACTTTTCTTATAAAAGTTTTCTCACGTTAATTTGTTCCGAAATTCACTATAAATTTTTCGCGGAATAAAAATCATACTTTTTCAATTCCGAAACATTATTATTCGGTCAACCATTTCACGGGACCTTTTTCCATTTTCACAACATGTCAATTATCACAACCCTATTCCAATACATTTCAGGGTAAGACATGCAAATCATAATTATGCCACGTCGGGCCTATATAGACTTTTCGTCTCGATGCCAACAGTTTCATTATTGTTTCCCACATTTATCTCGGTATCTCAAATACCCGAGAGGCATCGCAAAATAACCATAACAAGCATGCATTTCAAATACATAAATATAAGCGATGATAATTAAACAGAGTTATAACGTGGCAGTTCATCGCAAAATAAACGCATGCTAAAAGTTACGTCTGTCTAGACAATTCTACTGTAGCGCTACGATAGAAAATATTTACAATACCACTACGTCAAAACAGAGACTTCACGGATCAAGAAAATGAAGTCTCGCCAAAAAGACAGTCTACGTACCTGAAAAATGGTACAACAACGAGGTCAGATTAACTGGTGAGTTGACATCTTACATAACACACATTAAATAATTTAACACGTTGCAAAATAGACAAATTTAAATATTTACTACCGGTTCAATCACAGAAACGTAAAGCTTTAAATGAAATGCCATTTCTAATCCATTTTCCTCTAAGTCTCCTTTCAGACTTAGGTTAATAAACTAGTCGGCTGAACCCGTACATTCGCTCGACTCTAGTTTATTTTTCCATAATCCTTTACAGTTCTAAACCTTTCTTTAGACTGTTTCCAACTTTTCTCATAGACTCAACGACCGATAACATTTTATGTTCCATGACGCCGTTAGTCCTTAAAGTAATCGGCCGAACTCTATCGTTCCATCGCCGTTAACTTGTTCGGGGTTCTAGACCGTCGTCTTAGAAACTCTCCCACTATGTCTGGACCGTCGTCTCAGACTTCCAGACCGTCGTCCGGATTCACACAGCCATTCCACTTTACTCATAAAAATAAATATGCATGCAATAACTAGTGATCACATAGTCCTATTATACCCCAAATAGGATTGTACGTTTCATAGACTCATTCCATTATAATTTTACTTACTCAAAGTAAATATACAATATATTTAAAATGCTTTATGATATTAATTTTTCACATTAAAGTAATAATAATAATTTTATTACTTTAATGTATGCATGTAATAATGCAAATTCATAGACTGTCGTTCCACAAATTATTTTACGTCACGCTAATCCACTTTTAGCTCCTCGGCATTTATTCATTCAACGCCCCGTGAATGCATCTCATTCCGAGATTGACATTTCGTCAATTCTTTTAACGTTAGATAATCATAACGTTTTCCACTAATTCTCACGATCGCCATCGTGGCCCGTACATACACTACATATCGGGTTCAATCTTAGGGATCCAATTAAATTCAAAATTTGGTCCATTCTAAATCTTTAGGTAAATTTTACCATTTTACCCTTTCAGAAAAATTTCCATATTTAAAAATAAAAATATATATTCGGACCTCCTTAATTCCATATTCCAAAATATCATTATTTTCAAATCCCTCTTTTATAAAAATAATATATACATATATATTTTCTTTAATTAAAATTTTCCAATTTTAATTAAATAAATCATTAATTAGTGTCCAACTAATTAATACTAACCCATTAAAATACAAATCTTTTGGGTCAAAGTCCAAATTAAAAGTTTAAAAAACTTAAAAACTTTTAATTAAAACATTTTAAGGCTCCTCTTGCCTTTCAAGTCCACCAAAATTCCATTTATGACATATTAGTCCTTATACCTTTAAATCTTCCATTTTAGTCCTTTTAACCAATTTTTAATTTATTGCTTACCTTTTAATTTTAACTTTGGGTCCAAATTTATTTAGTTCAAGTCTAAATAAAAAGTCCAAAGTTCTAAGTCCGGAATCTATTTTACGGTTTTGGTTCCACTTGGCCCCGGTCCATATCGGTTCGGTTTTAACCCAACCGAGTCTTGGCTCGGTAAAACAGAGCCACCGTGCTCCGTTTATCGGCCGATAGTGGTTCGCCGACCACTACCCCACTCTCTACCACCTATACCAAAATTTAGCCAATCAATTTCAAATAAAATGTAATTCAACACCACTTAAAATATTTAATCCCATACTTAGATTAAGGCTTAATCACCAAAAAATGCCAAACCTATATGTTTTGTTTCAATTATAGCCAAACCTTTAAAAATCACCAGATTTAGCCAAACCTTATATGTTCTGTTTCTTTTTTAGCCATTTTTGAATCGAACCGGTTTTTCTAACACCGTGTCGTCCACGTCACCGCCAACTAAGCAATTGGCTGACATGTCAGCTGAAATATTTAAATAAGGTTTGGCTATAACTGACAAAAAAAAATAGGTTTGGTATTTTTTGGGTGAATAAACCTAATTTTAAATTCAAGCCAATTTTTAAATTTAATAATTAGTAAATTAATTATATCATTTATAGAATTTATATATATTTAAAAATAATTAATATTTTCTATTTAATACTAATTATAATAAATTTTAATTTTTTATTAAACCTAATTAAATTTAATAAATTTATATTATAATATATTTTAATGAATATGTAATTAAAAAAATGAATTAATGTATTACTTAGGAATTAATGTTGAATTAAATTTGGTGAAAAGGTTTAATGTTCATGATAATTTTGAACTTGATTTATTATTTTTAATGTTGTTGAGATCTTGTTATGACTGAATTTAGGTAATAAATAAAATAGTTATGTGTAAATTAAGGTAAGTTTTTGGCTATGCCGAGTAAAATTACATATGCGTTTATGCTTATAAACATTATGATATATATTTATTACACCACAAAGAGCTTCACTTTTTAAAGAAAAAAAATGAAAAAATAATTACACTTATCCTTTAAATAAGCAGTCTATTTAGTGATTATTTTTATGTTTATGTGTGTATAGTTGAATTATGAACATTGTCGTATGTTTATTGTGTATATTACTCTCAGATTGTTCGTCGGAATACGAACAATTGGGTCTCAAACAGCGGCGGTGTCAAAGAACCGACGACTGGAATTTTAAAAAAAAAAATTAAGATGAATATGACATTTTTTGTTTTTATTAGAATTTAAATTAATTATATATCCATCAAATATGTAAAAAAAAATTATTAGAATTATTTAAATTTAGTAAAAAAAAATTAATTTTAGTTAGTGTTAAATAAAAATATTATTTTTTAAATATATATATATTTTATTATAATATAATTAATCATTTAATTATTGAATTTAAAATTAGGTTTATTCATCCGAAAAATACCAAACCTATTTTTTTTGTGTCAGTTATAGCCAAATCTTATTTAAATATTTCAGCTGACATGTCAGCCAATTGCTTATTTGGCGGTGACGTGGACGACACGGTGTCAGAAAAACCGGTTCGATTCAAAAATGGCTAAAAAAGAAACAGAACATATAAGGTTTGGCTAAATCTGGTGATTTTTAAAGGTTTGGCTATAATTGATACAAAACGTATAGGTTTGGTATTTTTTTGTGATTAAGCCTTAGATTAAATATTACAACATCAAAATTCACATTTTCAATCACTATAAATAATCATGTTCTCACCAAATAATTTTCACCAAAATTATCAAAATTAATTTTAGTCTATTCGGCTAACACACAAAATTACCATTTAACAAATTTCCTAACAATTAAACATTTCCATTGCATGCTTATAATCATAGAATCAAATAAATTCTAGTTCATGCTTCCTAATTCAATGTTCCAATATTTAATCCATCAAACATACAATCACCAAATAATTCACACAATTAACCATAAAATTTCTCAATAAAAATCTCTACTATATTCGGCCAAATCAAAATTTCACCAAAACATTTTTATAAATTTCTACCATTAACCACATTTCAACATATCATCCAATACAACCTAAATAGCATGAAAATTTCTATAGAGCATGTCATAATACCAATGGAAAAATCATAATATAATTCGGCATTATCAAATAAAATACCAAATAATTTTCATTTTAAAATCTCAACTAAATTTCACATATTTTCACCCATATAAACAAACTTCAACACCAAATTCCACACTCAAATTATTTTTAAAAATAAAAACCAATTAATTCCCTTTTAAATCAAATTATTGTTTTAATCAATAAAAAATATAATTCCTCCCTAATTATTTCGGTACATCAACTTAAATGTCCAAGATTAAATATTTTTTCCCATTTTAACAATTTCATAGCCAAAATAATTTAACTTGTAATTATTTTTCATTTCATTGTTTTTCGGCTCCACCGAAAGTATTAAATTTTTAAACTTTAAATTTTATAAACATAAAAATTTCCTCAAGAAATTTGCTTCATAAAAATTTAAATCTTACCTCTTGAATTTTATAAAAACCTTCGGTTTTTAAATCAAAAATTTAACCCTTTTAACTCATTCTTTTTAAATACTTCATCTTCTTCAAAAATCACTCTTTAATACATAAAAACACCTATTTTCAGCTTTTTAAGCTTAGCTACTAAAACTTGTTCAAGTTAAAATTTTTTAAAACACAACTACTTTAAAGATTTTAAATTTTTCAAAACTAATCTTCACCTAAGTTTTATTCTACTCTTTAAACTCATAATTCATTATTGCATGTAAACTTTGAACCCTTAAACCACAATTTTTGTTAAAACCGAAAATTTCCAAAAATAATCAACACCCACAAATTTGATCATCTTAAAAACCCATGCTTTGAAAGAAAATCACATTTTAGTTCCATTAAACAAAATCATCCACACAAGAACAAAGCTTCAAAAGAAAAATACCCCAAATTAAGAAGTTCACAAAAAGCACTTAAAGAAACCTTTAATCTTACCTTAAAAGCTTGTGTTTTTAACAAAAATTTATGGGGTTTAGTCTTGGTGTATTCGGCAAAGACAAGAAGAAAAGAAAATGACTTTTTGTTTTCTCTAGCTAATTCTTTTTACTCCTAAGAAAATGGAGAAAAAGAAATTTCTAATTATAGCATTTTGGATAAAAAGACGTGGGGTCTAATTTGCCTTTTTTATTTCTAATCATTAGTGCCACTATTAGTCATAACATACCCTACATGCAACATGACAATTGTCTCATTATGTGTCTTTTCCCCACTAATTCCTTTTGCCCCAAGTCAAATTTAGTCTAGCTTAATTAATTAATTATTTTTACGGTGTTCGAGGTTCCGTAAAATCTTTCTCGAAAAACGTTTCCGCACTAATTTAATCTCTTACAAGATCAAATCTCGAATGAATATATTTATAGTTTATCTTTTTAACGTTTTAATAATTTAAATCGATTTTATCATTCCGAAATTACGAAAATGCCATCCATGCACAATTAATCAATTCACGTAGCCATGCATACGTAAAAATTAAATAATTTAAAAAAATAATCTAACATCACAAATAAATCAATCACACGAAATTAACAACCAAAAATTAATTCCTAAGCCGGTATTCCACCGCCGCTAATTTTCGATTCACCGCTTTTCCAAAAATTCCATATTTTGAAAATTAGGGGTATTACATTTTCCATAATTCGTAAGGGGTTTTTTATTTTTTTCTTTTGGGGTAACTTATTTAAAAGTTAATTTTCCGATAAGATGGCTTCCCCCCACAAGTTCTGAGGTAATCCAGAACTAATTAGCATCGCATTCATCATTTCTTTTAGAGTACGATTTTTACGTTCAACCATACCATTTGACTGAGGAGAATATGGAGATGCGACTTCATGTATAATACCATGTTGTGAACAAAATTCACCAAATGGTTCTACATATTCACCTCCACGGTCACTTCTAATCATTTTGATTTTTCTGTTCAATTGATTCTCGACTTTGGTTTTATAGAGAATAAAGTTTTCTATAGCCTCATCTTTGTTTTTTTAGCAAATATACATAGCAATATTTTGTACTATCATTACGAAAGTAATAAAATATTTGTAACCCCCTCTAGTTTGAACAAACTTTAGGTCACATACATCACTATGTATCAGGTCAAGCGGTTCGGTGTTCCTTTCTCTTCCGTGAAAGGATGACCTTGTTAATTTTGCCTCTACACAAGTTTCACACTTATGTTTGGAATCAATTTTAAAATTGGGTATGTGGTTCATATTAATCAATCTACACAATGTATCATAATTAATATGTCCTAATATGCCATGCCATAAATTTTAAAAGTCAATCAAGTAAGCAGGAGAATTATTAATTTCATTAATTTTTACTTTTACAGTCATGACATTCAGCTTAAAAAGCCCTTCAGTCTTATAACCTTTTCCCACATACATTCCACTTTTGGACAAAATTAGTTTGTATGACTCAATTACAATGAGAAAACCATGCTTATTAAGTAATGAACCAGACACCAAATTCTTACGAATATCTGGAACATACAATACATTGCTCAGAGTCAAGTCCTTTCCAGAAGTCATCTTCAGGATCACCTTGCCTTGACCATCAATCTTAGATGTAGCCGAGTTTCCCATGAACAACTTTTCTCCATTTTCCACCGGTACAAATGAACTGAACATCGATTTGTTTGAGTACACATGTCTAGTATCCACCATTTTTTCGGATTCGACCCAATTAGGTTCACCTCAGAAAGCACAGCAGGAAGACTTATTTCACTCACATCCCGAGTGATGTCCTCCGCAGCATTGGCTTTGTCACGACCCAAAATATTAAGCCATAACTGGCGCTAGGGAACGGGAGTGGTAGCTCCGGAACCCGTAGCAATCCTAAAACCACTATCAATTTTTTTCGCAAATAATAAACAAATAACACAGCACAACAGAAGCAAATATACAAATCATAAATTCACAAACATTTACACTAACTGTTCTGTTAACCTCGCGGGCTCTAGTTACCGTACCCTGTACGAACTGGCCTCGCGGTACTATATACAAAAGTTAGTGTAATAAAACATGTCACCGGCATCTGGTGCCGTGAACAAAACATACTACATGTAGCCTATCAAAAACATACTAACATGACATCAAGTAATATGTACAATCAAAATGTACTGCTGTCTAGGCTACGATTCTGTCAAATCGGGACCACTACTGCAGCATTCACAGAAGTCAGACACTATACATACACAGCTGACTTCTGGACTTCAAAATTGGCCTCTAGCTAGGTCCACATACTAAGCACCTGAAACATTAAAGGTGAGGGGTCGGTATTTGGGAAAATACTGAGTGAGTTGGCATTTACTAACGGTATTAATATAATAACATAGCATCGCATTTCAAGAAAACAATAATATAAAATAATAAACAGGTACTTGATCCGTACGAAACTAATATCCTAGCATGCGACATAACTTTCAAATAATCAAATCATACTAATCCAAATAGTCCGACCCGGGAGTGCTCCACTCTACCCTTCGATTGTGACCTATCTCTTAATCCCAAAATGTGAGTCCAACTCACTAGATACGGGGACTCCAGACTACACCGTAGTCGAGTGCTCACTCGTATCGAATTCATTATCCAACTTCGAAATTCATATTCAAATCATGCCATACATATCAAATCATTTCTCAAATGCAAACACACTAGACCGACTCGATACTGGTGATCACACAGTCTATTGATACCCAATAGGTAGCTAGTTTCTTCGGATCGCATACTAGTTCTCGTATATACATTTGATAGAAACATATAATATTTAATCAAATCATATATTATGCGATGCGTATAAACAGTATATATATCTATATAAAATAACTTTAATATATAATACACGAAAGTAAAGTGCAACTCACAGTGACCGCAATCCAATCAATGACGTGGTCAATGAAATGATATGCCCTCGCTATCCCACGTCTACCGACCTCTCTGCTCGCTAACACGTCTGATACATAATAATTAACGTTTAATAATTAGACGTGGACCTCGTATTCTAATACGTATAATACTTTAAATTCTAGGGTTATATTTTATTCTTAATGTTATTCGTGATCTCGATATTCCTTTTATCGTATTCACGATATATCAAACTCTGTTTCTCATATTCGAGAAACGTATAGTATCCTTAGCATTTTTCATTATCGCTGCTCGCGTAAAACGTCGAGTTAAAACTTTATTTTTCAAATTATCGGGATCCTTAATCGTTTTTAGGGTCTAATATTCAAAAATATTAAAATCCCGTTCAACTAGGGTTAAAAGCCCATTTAAGTCCCTGCGGACCCACTGTGTGCGTTCGCACACTTCGGTGTGCGTTCGCACACTTCGGTGTGCGATCGCACACCGAGTGCAGCCCGCGCACAGTCCTGGAAAAATCCATTTTCCGGGCGTTTCGCCGATTTCCGACCTTCCATACACATGATAAACACTTTCATCTACAACACCCGTATTTTAGTTTTTCCAAAAACGTGAAAACCGAGCTAGTTTCGATAGAAATCATAACCCCTAGCTTATAAACATAAAACAACAACTATATCTCCTATTCAGTGCCAATTCTTAATTTTTTTACCTTGAAACGAAGCTCGGGATTAGTAGAGGATTGAATTCCGGAGAGATTGCCGCGAAAATCACTTGAATCGGACGTCGTACATCGAAACGGCAGCGAAACGATCGTAATCGGCGTTATATCTCAATCTTTCTCTCGATTCTTCTTCTGCTCCCTAATTCATATTTCAAAACCTTATATATTAAGGTTAAAAGCTCACATTGGTCCTTGTTCTTTTTATTTATTATTATTAATCTTTTAAACTTTTCTTTTGTATGATTTAGTCCATAACTAAATCAATTAACACTTTAATTATAACTTATACGTATTATTTATATCCAATAAATAATACGAAGCTCGATATTAATACTTTTCCGTTAAAATCTAAAATTTCCGTTTTCGACTCAAAATGGCTAAATTACCACTTTGTTCCCTGTACTTTATTTTGCGCTTTTCTTGACATTTTTCCTTTTAATTCCAATTCTAACTTGAGAATTGAAATATAACCTTAATTTCTCCATAATTAACTTCCCGAAACCGACCTAGTTGAAATTTATTTATCTTTATTTTATCGGAAAACTTTCCGATAACGCCTCTCGGGCGAGTCCAAACTGGACACGTGGTCCAATTAAATAATTACATATTTTGGGGTATTACAGGCTTCATGCTTCTTACCTTTATTTTTCTTAGGTAATCTGCAATCAGCTGACTTGTGACCAGATTTGTCACAGTTGTAGCACTTTCCTTGAAATTTCATTGATTTTGAAATTCCACCTTTAGGCCCAATCTTGAACCTTTTTCCAGAAGCTTTCTTCTTTGAGCTTTGACCCAGCTCCATCACATTGGCTTTTGCCACAAATGCATTGAGTTTTCTCTCAGGCCCTTTATTGTCTTCTTCAATCCGAAGCCTAACAATTAGATCCTCCATGCTCATTTCTTTTTGCTTATGCTTAAGGTAATTCTTGAAGTCTTTCCATCCAGGTGGCAATTTTTTAATAACATCCGCCACTTGGAAAGATTCACTCAAAGCCATCCCCTCAGCATGAATTTCATGAATTATCACCTGAAGTTCCTGAACTTGATTGACCACCGTTTTAGAATCTACCATTTTATAGTTTAGGAATCGGCCAACAATATATTTCTTGGCGCCAGCATCCTCAGACTTATATTTATGGTCTAATGAATCCCATCATTCTTTAGCTGTCTTTTTAGTATAGTAAACATTATACAATGAATCACCTAAACCATTCATTAAATAATTACGACATAAATAATCAGAATTATTCCGTGCATCAACAACTATACGAATTTGGTTGTCACTGTCATCATCAGATTTTGGAGCATCCTCCATCAAGAATCTGGACAGACCCAAAGTAGTCAGATAAAATAACATTTTTTGTTGCCATCTTTTGAAATTAAATCCGTTGAATTTCTCCGGTTTTTCAGCATGATTCAAAGGAATCGAAATCGGTGCTACAGGAACAACTGGAATTTGACCCGAAGTCGCATTCCCATAATTTTCTCCATTGAATTCCATTTCGGAAAACAATAAGAAACGCGTATATTAATGCAAATTTAATTGTATTCAATATTGCAAAATAAATAAATTATTTACTTTACAAATATTGCACAAATATTTCAAATTTCTAAGCAAATATAATCTGCAATTAAAATTTGAATAACCAAAATAATTTTTTTTGTTTTTTATATTTTTTTTAAATTAAAAAAAAATGCTACCATAAATTATTTTTAAAAACTATCCACATTCCCCCCCCCCCCCCCCCCCCCTTCCCAAAACAGCCCAATGACTATTCTAAAATGTACAAGAACTGTTTTAAAACTGTTATAAAACCAGTTTGAAATTTAATTCGAAACTGCTTAAAAATTTCAAAAAAAAAATAATTTAACCATAAAATTGTCTACTGCCCATTTTTTTCTTATTATAACTGCTCATAAATTAATTTTTTATGCACAAAACTGTGTAGAAAATGAAATAAAGTGTGTAGAAATAAAATAAAATAGCGCAGAAAATAAATAATATAGAAAATTAAATAGTCCCTTAATAAAACTGTCTTGAAAAATAAAAACCGCCCAAAATGTTTTTTTTAATTCAGATATTAAATCTCTAAAATAAATGTAAAAAATAATTCTGCAATTTGTTTTTGCAAAAATTATTTCTACCTCAAAAAATGTATTTTTCTTTTTATTATTCTAATTAAAATAAATTCCAATTATGAAATTTCCATAATACTAAAATTCTATCTAGAAAATAATATTAATTTTATTTTATCCAAAATTAATATAAACTTAAATCCTGCAGAACAGCTTAACAAATTTGTAAGTCAAACAAATAAGACAAATGGAATCCTGCTTTTAAATTGATTCTGCCAATTTTCTACATCTGCTTATGACCGGCACACAAACCATTCAACACGCGTACGCTTATCAAATTGCCATAAACAGTGGATGAAAAATCTGTTTTAAGATTGTTAGGCAAAATAATATGTAGACAGAAATAATAATTTATTGATAATATAAACAATAAATAAAAATAGTAAATTCAAGGCTTAATTGCTCCAAAAATCACCAACTTTCGCGTGTTTTTGGTATTTGACACGAACTTTTAACTTTGGCATATAAATACACGAACTATCAATTTTTTGCATTTATAACGCAGGCACCGTTTTTGACATAAAACGACACTGTTTTTGACCTAAAACGGCAACATTTTATACTTAAAACGACACCGTTTTTTCACCTAAAACAAAAACTCGGTTATATATGCAAAAAATTGATAGTTCGTGTATTTATATGCCAAAATTAAAAGTTCGTGTCAAATACCAAAAACACGCAAAAGTTGGTGATTTTTGGTGCATTTCAGCCTAAATTCAATTGAAAATAGAAAATGTAATTAAAACGAATCGAGTCACGTGTATCATACGCTTTCTTGAAAACAGATTTGCCCTCACCGTATGTGAATTGCAACTGTTTCCCAGGATAAAACGAAACACAACAACACCGAAGTGTTGTTCTCAACGAACCAAAATTATCGTCCGAACTCTATCACAAAAAATGAAAATTTTGGAGAGAAAAATTAAAAAAATTTGGGTGATCTTTTTTCCATTGGAATTGACGGCTTTATATAGCCATCAAAATTTCATAAAATGCATCTCCTTTATTATATAATAAAGGAGACATGTTACAAAACTTAAATTATAGCAAGTTACAAACTTAAATTAATAAGTTAAAAAAAAATAAACTGGGTGTTATGAAGTTTAAAAAGAAAATTAAAAATGCAAAATAAAACTTGCACGAGACTAGTTTTATCGTTGCATTCGCGTGCACAAATCGAGCGCACACCCGTTGTCCCTTGAAGTTGGTTGATTGAATTGTGAGCCCTTAGGCTCACTAGCTTATAACTAAGCTAATGAATGATTCAATATAAATCACATCAAGTGAAGTTTCCCAACCAATATGGGAATGGATAATTTCCTTTTCAAATTAATTTTTCAAGGTGTGACTTTTGAGCATCAATTCTCATTCACCCTTTAAACTATTTTGAGCATATAATATACGGTTTTGATCTACTCACGGTAGAGAATACAAAACCACCAAGATCCGACACTTTCGAATAATGGATTCCATCTCAAAATTAAACATCAAAATGACAAATAATTATGTCATTTTAACACCCATGCTTAATATTTTCCAACAAAATTACGGTGCAAAGTTGGCGTGTTTCAAATTCAATTTTCTTTCTTTCAATTTTAGTTCTATATTTCTTCATTAATACGGTGCGGGCTGTTTCTTTTCTTTTCGCTTTCTACTTCTTTCTAGTGATCCAGCTCCAACAACAAACAAATCTTAGATACCTATTTGCAGAATCATTGTCGGTATAGAGTTGAAGACGAGTCATTTGCGATGTATGAAAGGTGGAGGAGACGGAGAAGAGGAGATACGACGGACTGACGTAAATTGTGGACCGGGAAAGTGAGTTTCGTGTGAAATAGAAGTTTTTGACTTCTTGAGAGACGACGGTCGTTCTATTTTTTTAGTATTCTCATGGCTTAGATACCAATTTTCACCTCATAAAATTTATTTTTTCTCTTACTAGTTTTATGCACACGTATGCTGCACGTGGTTTATATTTTATTATATATCATGATTTATATTTGAGATTGTTAAATATAATTTTTTTTAATTGTATATATATTGGAACTTTATATTTGAAATTGTTACACGTGTTTTTTTTACATTTATCGTCATTAAGTTTGATATTATTTAAATATGTAATTTAAAAATTAAATTAATAATATAAATAAGTTAATATATATACTTATATAAAGAAGACAGAATATAAAACTTATTAGTTGCAAAAATGTTCTTAGATTCATTTTTTGCAACTCCCAAAATTTTATTTAAACATGTTCGTGAACCTATTTAATGTTATTTATTTAAAATCATACTCTTAACTTATCTAATTCTATTTTAGATGTAGCATACATGATTAATTAATATAGTGATTAGTAATATGATCCATTAATTTATTATTTATAATAATAAATATAAATTTCATATAATAAATCACACATATTCTCACATATAAATTTTACTAATTAATTATTAATTATTTATATTTGAAATTGTTGAATGTAAATTTTAATTTTTATATTTATATTTATATAAAAGAGTTAATACATATAGAAAGACTCGATATTATTCATAGATTATAATGTATTAATTAACTAGTAAAATTAATTATTACATTAGAAGTGAATATTTAAGTGGTTGATCAAGATTATGAAAGATTTTTAAGTGGTTGATTAAGATTAGGAAAATATTTTAATAATTAAAGTAAAAAAGATATGTATAAAATTTTATCTCCATGTAAGTGTTAGTGGTTGATTAGGATTATAATTTTTTTTTAATTATTAAACTGTATAAGTTATATAGAGGGTATTTTTGTCCATAAATGGAAGTGTTCTCCCGCTAATACACTTTTATATATACTAGTTTTTTTTTGCCACGTGCTACGCACGTTAACGATATCTATATGACCCGTTATTTAATATTATAATTGTATATTTTTTAATAATATATTATTATTTAAATTTTATTAGACTTGTATTTTTTTATTTGTTTTGTTTAATTATTTTATAAAATTTTAACTTTTATTATTGGAAATATTAAAAAGTTAGAATTAAGTAATAGATTTAATTTTGGATATTGTTGTTATTAAAAAAAATGATAATATGACTTAAACAAATTTATATTTTTTTTTGATGAATAGTATGTATATTAAAGCCACAAGAAGTGGCAAAAGACCTTAACTCATAAGCTTTCGCACAAGAAGTGGCACACTCAAGGTGACACACTAGAGGCTACGTCTTTAGAGGAAGGCCTAAAAAAACAAAGTCATCTGTCCGAAAACAGAATACAAAAAGGATTTCTAAAAAAATCCAAGCCCGAGTAACTGAAATCCCTATTACAACATTTAAAAATAAAAGCTGCCTTAGTGAAACAATAAAAGATCGTCGTCTCTTTGCTTGAATCTTTAAGCTGAAAAACTCTAATGTTCCTGCATTTCCATATCTCCCATAAAACCAAGAACGAGAAAACTTGCCAGAGCTTCCAAAAAGGCCCTTTTGGGATAATATTCAACCATTGAACCATAAAATCACCAAAAGAGTTTGGAAAAGACCAAAGAATATCAAGTTTTCGGAGAATGCTACACCAAATACTCCGAGCAAAAAGACAATGAATGAGGAGATGATCTTGGGTCTCAATCACACCACAGAGCGAACAAACTGAATTATCGACCGAGACTATAGAGCGTAAAGCTAAAAAATCCAAAGACGGTAGCCTACCATGCAAGGCTAGCCAAATAAAAAATTTGACTTTTGGAGGCGCACAAGATTTCCATGCTAGATCAAACAAACGATAAATCACATCATGTCTAAAATCATGAATTGCAGTAGAAGGTATATGACCAGCTGAAGGGGAACGACGTTCATCATTAACAGCAGCAGAAATTTGATTTCCAGGAACAACAGTGGACACAGAACCAAGACCGGAGACAGCAGCAGTCCAGTGAGGCGCGATAACTGAACGGCGGTGAACTAGAGAAGCAGCAACAGGTCTGGAGGTAGAAGGAAGGTTAACAGAACGGAGAAGGGATAAATAACCATCAACAGCAGCAGGTCTGAAAGTAGAAGAGTGACGGTCTGAAGCAGCAGCAGCAGGTTGGGGTGTAAAATCCGAAGCACGACTTTCATCTTCAAGTGCAGCAGCAGCAGTAGACGGACGATGATCAGTAACCTCAGGTTGATTAACAAGAGAAACAGCAGCTCTTGTAACAGTAATAGGATCCACAACTGAAACCGGGCCAAAAGATTGATTGAAAAGCAATATAAAAGAAGCTGAGCTAAATATTTTTGACTTTGAATTCCAAAAAACCCTGTCTTGCAATCCCAAAGTTACGTTTACTGCATTAAAATGGGATTGAAGTTCACCCAAAATTAAATTTTCAGCTCCTCTTAAACGACGTCTCCAACGCCAACCCGTATCCCACACATCACGAATAGTAGCGTCTTTTTGATTAGAAAGGTTATAAAGTCGCGGAAATAACTGAAGCGACGAGCCATTACCGAGCCAATTGTCACTCCACAACGAAATACTTGCTCCATCACCAATAGAATATTTTAAATTATTTATAAAAATACCCCAAACTTTGATATCATTGCAACAACTTTTCTTTATGCCCTTCCAAATAAATGACATTTTTTTCGCATCGCCATGGATTAAAAAATTCCAATTAACAACCGAAGAACAATTGGACACCACCTTCAACCATAATGAGCTACCATTATTAATTCTCAAATTCCAAATCCATTTTTGGAGAAGGCTTTGATTTCTAAGATGAAGATTAGAAATACCCAAACCCCCATTAGCGAAATCCTGACAAATAACCTTCCAAGCAACCTTACTAAGAGATCTAGCAAACCCATCTCCCTTCCATAGAAAACGCATCATATACGACTCTAACTGTTTCTGAATATGAATGGGCATGCTAAAAATGGACATGTAATAGACCGGCACGCTAAATAAAACTGACTTAATAAGGACTAACCTTCCTGCAGGAGAAAGCAGAGAACCTTTCCAGAGAGCCAATCTTGACTTAAATCGCTCAACCACACTGTCCCACGAATTAATGGAAAGCTTTCTATTTGTAAGAGGAAGACCAAGGTACTTCAGAAGGAAAGAATCAACCTTACAGCCTACTGTCTGAGCTGCCAATAATAAATCAATTTGATTCACATTAACTCCCGAGATGGAACTTTTGTGAAAATTAATCGTCAAACCAGAGATCAATTCAAAACAGCGAAGGATACGAGTCAAATTCCTTAACTTTTCCATATCAAATGGAATGAAAAGAATTGTGTCATCCGCAAACTGGAGGAGAGAGATAGGGTCATGATCCTCTGAGTAACAATAACCCTGAGTGAGTCCCAAACCATTAGAGCGGTCAAGCATCCGTTTTAATCCTTCAACAGCAAGGACGAACAGAAAAGGGGAGATCAGATCACCCTGCCGAACTCCTCGTTGGAGAGGAATGGGATCAATCAGACTGCCATTGACAAGAACTGAGGTATTAGCCGAGGAAAAACAACTAAACATCCACTCAATCCATTTGTCAGGAAAGTTCATACATCGCATCACGGTGATCAAATAGTCCCAATCGATACTGTCAAAAGCTTTGTGGAAATCAAGCTTTAGAACAAGCAATTTCTCCTTCCTATGCGACGCTGAATGAACAAGCTCATTAGCTATCATGGAGCACTCCAGAATACTTCTCCCTTTTAAAAAAGCATGCTGACTGTCAGATATTAAATTAGTCAGAAGAGGTGCGAGTCTTCGAGAAAGAACCTTCGACAGAAGCTTAAAGAGGCCATGAACTAGACTGATAGGTCTGTAGTCCTTGATATTGGATGACCCTGCCACTTTTGGAATAAGAACCATGAAGGAGGAGTTAACACCTTTAGGCAAAGTATTAAATCGAAAAAAACCAGAAAAGAAATCAACAATTGCATCCTTCATAAAAGGCCAAGCTCTCCGGTAGAAAAAGAAATTTAAACCATCAGGTCCAGGAGCCTTTTTTTCACCACAAGAACAAAGAGCGCCAAAAATCTCACTTTCTATAAACGATCTAGTCAGAAGATCAGCCTGCGGTTCCGTGACTTTTGAAAAGGCCAACCCCGATAAGTCATAAACTACTCTTTCCCTCTGTCTGTAAAGATTACAAAAGAAATCCCTGATGTGGAATCTGATATCCTTAGGCTCAACATAAGTAACGTCGTCAACTTGAATAGAAGAGATGTGGTTGTTTCTATAATGCGTAGAAGCCACACTATGAAAAAACTTAGTGTTTCTGTCCCCGTCAACATTCCATTTCAGCCTGGACTTCTGAACCCATAAAGAATCAACCCTCCTCTCAGCATTCCATAGGTCGGATTTTAGCCTAGTCATCTCTACCTTTTCAGCCTCAGTAAGTAGCTCGGATTCTGCAGCAATTTCTTTAACAAGAATTTCTTGAGAAAGCTCCTTAATGCGTTTATTCTGATCACCGAAAACCTCTGAATTCCAAATTTTAATTTTTTGTCTCAGTTCTCTTAACCTCTGAATGAGATGTGGAGAATTTTGACAAACTGAAGTCCAACTCTCAGCAACAAAATTACCGAAATCCTCATGTTCCCACCACGAATCAATTGAGCGAAAAGGCTTAGGCCCCCAGTCAAAAGCATTAGCACTTCAAAAATGAATAGGAACATGATCCGACTGACCTCTAGGTAAAGCCGACAACGTCATATGAGGCCAAATGGTGCCGGCGGAAGCAGAAACTAAACATCTGTCAATACGAGATTTCGAAAGAGAATTTTGCCATGTAAATAGCCTTCCCTGAAGTGGAAGATCCATTAGCTCTGAACTGTTGATAAAATCCCAAAAAGCCAACATCGAAGGAGTAAATCCAGTACTATTCCACCTATCCTCTGGCAAAAGGATGTCATTAAAGTCCCCACTGATAAGAATTGTTCCTAAAAACCCTATGAGATGAGAAAGCTCTTGCCATAACAACAATCTCTCAGAAGAAATATTGCTTGCATAAATAAGAATATGACGGTAGCGAATAAAATCAAAGACGAAGTCAAAAGCAATCCATCTAGAACCCTTAGTAATCGTGGCATTACTAATCAGGACAGAGTTCCAAATGAGAACTAAACCACCAGAAGCACCCACGGAAGGAATCCAGTCAAAACCAAAATCCAAATGAGGCCATAAATTGCGGATTAGAAAATTATCAACAGTTTCTTTCTTGGACTCCACAAGACCAATAAACAATAAGTCATGAGTGGTAACCATTCGACGGATAAATTTCTGCTTTCTACTGTTAAATAACCCTCCTCTGCAATTCCAGGAAACAAAAGATAGGGGCAAAGACATGGACAGGAAAAAAAACCTCGAAAGGAAAAAGAACCTTAATTTTGTTGAATTCCAGTAGTAGAACCCATTTTTTGCGCTAATTTGCGCAAAGTTGCTGATCTGGTTTCACGTTGTAGAATACCCAGATCATGCCCGATTTGCCATGTCTTGCTTACCTCATCTTCTTGTGTTGATACCTCTGAAGACTCTTTATCGACACCATTAATTCAATTCATATTCATAATATCAGCATCCGATAAATCATCTCCGCTTATCAGCTCTTTGGTGGAGCATGATAGAATTTGTCCCAAACTATCAATTTTCTTAACTTGACGTTTAGAGACTGTAATTTTATCACCAACCACATCTCCAATTCTTTGATCCGAAGTCGGAGATTTAACAACCTGCTGTGTGTCGTTCTCATTTAAAGCTTCCTGCTGAACAAGTACACATATCCGCTGGACTTCTACGCATGAATGATCCTGCTGCAATCTGTTTGAAGATTGCTGTTTATGTGTAATTTCTTCATACAAAATCTGTTGCACAGGTGCTAATTCCACGATCAGCTGATGATCAATACCCGTAGACTGCTGCATATTTTCTTCACTGTTTGGCGTCAGTTGCTGGTTCTGTGCATCATTCAATACCTGCTGTTCACCGTCTAGAGTCTGCTTTTCACCGTTTAAAACCTGCTGCATTGAGGCTGCATTGTTCATAATCTGCTCCTCCTGAAGATTCTAAAATCTGTCCGACATAGCTGTTATTAATAACATATTGTTATTAATAAACATTCCCTGAGAATCCATTCCCTGAAGTTTGTTCGTTTCCTCAATAATCGGTTCCTCAAAATGCAAGGAACGATTACACTCACCAATACGATCAATGAGAGCCCCTCCAAGCATGTGATCATGAAAAGACTCCTCTTCTATAACCGTTTCAGCAACCTCCGTGTTGAAAGAATCAAGCAAATTAATGCTAGGGATAGATTGCTGACACTCCATAACCGAGGATTCATATTTATCACCATGCACAATAAAGTCGATTGGCTTGTCAATTTCCTTGATAAATACAGGATAGGATTTATCACCACAAATCACTTCCAGCGAGTGACTAATATGTCTGCAATAGGTCGAGATAAGAACACAACCAATATCGATCCGCTTTCTATTCGTGATGTCTGGATCAATCAAAACCGTCTCCCCTACCATGTTACCTATTTCCTCAAACATAACAGCAGACCACAAGCAAATAGGTAACCCAGCTATTGAAATCCACACTAGACGGTTACAGACATGATCGAAATTCTTTGCCCAAACAAAAGATTGGAAGTAATCCTCGAGAGAACAATCAACAATCTGCATAAAATTGTTAGCAACAATAGCAGAATTAAAAGTTAATAACAAAAGATTACCTCCCATGAATGACAATTTCTCAAGATCAATATTATGATTTGATAGAAAAAGTTGCGCCTCCAAAATCGATTCGATGTTGTTGGCCCTAGCAACAATAGACCTTTGAATCCAATCCACATCCGTTGCTACTCCGGTAATAATCTGATTCGATAGCCTTAATTTCATATCATATGAAACCTCAGCTTCCTTGCTCGAAGAAGCCTCAGCCATCGCCCCTTTTGTGAACACATCACGGTAAGATCTGTTATCACGCAGTGCCGGTGATAAAATAGGTTTGCTTTGCTGAATAGTAGGTTTCCGTTCACGAACTTGCGGCAGATTCGCTGGTTTTGCTGGAAATTTTGCGAGGTACGCACGAAGCTTAAATCGCCCAATACAGATTAGGTTTAGCTGCTCAATAATTGAAACTGTGGATCTATCCGAATTTGGTCTAAAGAAACCAAAACTGACGTTCCGTTTTGTGAGTTTCGTAGCTAGAGAAACTCTGCCCTTGACACCATACCTTGCAAATACTTTCTCCAAATCATGATATCTCCATGTTTTTGGGTAATTCTCAAAGTAAATCACCCTGGGTTCGTCTGGGTAAGCATGGAAGCTCCGTTGTTGCTGCGTTGCCTTGATCAGTGCATGGGATGCATGGTTCGAGGTTTGAATAGGGTTAGGGTTTTTGGTGGGGTTTTGGAGGAGAGAGGGGAGAGCCATCTCGCTTTCAATTAGTAAAATTCTTTTGATATCATATTTCAGGAATTAATTATGAACAATTTATATTATTTTTTATTGTAAATAACTAATAAATAAAAAAAAATATTAAAACTTTAACACAAATATTATAATATGATTATTTAATATTAATAAAACTCGTCATATTCTTTTTTATATAGTGATATATTTGTGCAATTCCTATTAGAGTTAGGAATTTAAAATATAATGATAGTTATTGCACAATTCTTTTGAGAATTAGGAATTTAATACATAATGGTAGCTACTGCGATAATTATTTTTAATATGTTTCCTTTATGGATTAGGAATGTCATCTTTCTATTTGTTAAGCACAAATATGTAAAGGGTATTTTTGTCCGTGAATGGAAGTGTTTCCCCCGCGAATACACTTTTATATTTGTTATTGTTTGCACCGGCCCAGGAAAATCCTTATAAGGCTGAGTGGTATTTCGGCCCATGGTCAGAAAGGGTGAATTGAATGGGCTCATTAGGGATTCTCAGCCCAATATGAGCTATATTTATTTTAGCCTTTTTTATTTGATTTATTTCGTTAATTAGGAGATGGAATCTCATTAGAATTAGGTCTCTTTATTAGGGTTTGTTCCCTATAAATAGCTAGTATTATTGTATTATTATTTTTCATCAACACATCATTAATCAAAAACCAAAGCTCAGGCATTTTATCCCAATCTCCGGATTGAATCTTAGTTTAGGAGTAGAATTGATATTAATCTCGCTTGGATCTCAGGATTCCCAGATTAATACTGTTAGTTTTAATCGAACGGCGGCAACGTCATTCATAATTTGGACAACGTTACTTGAATTCGAGTTACGTCACTTGAAGTAAGGTTACGTCATTCAAATCCTGTTTACCTCATCTAGAATCACACCGGTTAAAGCATCAGTACCTAAAGTTACCCATTAATAAATTCAAAGGTTTGAGCAAGGTGAAAATCTAGCGAACATCTTTTGGCGACTCCACTGGGACAGTTTATGGTCAGCACAAAAACTAGAGTTTTTCCAGACGATTACAGGGAAACTCGGTCTCAAAGCCGAGCAAAACTTCAAAGGAAATTCGGAGAAATAGAGCAACCAGATCCAGAGATCATCACCATCATGGCGAAAGGAGATAAGCAGCCACAGAACAAAGGGGTTTAGAATACGATACCTGAGGTGATTTCTGCAAGCAACAAAGCCGTAGAAGGCGATGACGTGGAGAAAGAGTTCGACGAATTTTCCCGAGAAATACCACCCACTCGCCCGTCGCTATCTAGGGCCGATTTTACCATTATGAGAGACGAAATAGCTCGGGAAAATCGGCAGATGTTTGACGGGGCGATGCAACAGATGTCCAACGCCTTCAAGGGGATGTTGGCCGACTAGGCGGTCGTTCAGCAGTCAATCGTGAAGAATTTAAACAACTTGACGAGCTCAATGGACAATCTGGGGAAGATCTTTCCGGGGCAATCAGTGACCGATCAGAGTCACCGTAGGGCCGATTATACCTCGACAGCGCAAAGAAATGGCGGTCTCGGTAGTTCGGCCGATGCAGGGCAATCACCAAGTAAAACCGGTTTCACTTATGGATCGGTGCGGTTGTTAACACGCCCAGAAGGAGACGCAGGTGTTAGGGCCGATCCATCTTCATCAGGAGCCGGGCGATTTCAAATGGGCGATCCATCCTCTTCAGGAGCCGGGCGATTCCAAGGGGGCGATGGAACTGGTACCGGAGCAACACGGCACCAGGGAAATGATCTGCCTGGCCTAGGAGCCGGAAGATACCAAGGCAACGACCAGTTGCCAGGGCAACAATACCCAAACCAGCCATCGCCACAGGATAATCTCTACGGTAGCGACAACGCCCCCATGGGAGAAAACAACTTATACAATCGGGGGTTGTTGCTAGATAAACTGGAGAAATTAGGGGTTGACGTCAGGCCGATGCCTCGGCCGTCATACATGAAGCCGTACCCGGATTGGATTGATAAACTGTACCCATTCCCTAGGGGGTACAAAGTGCCCAAATTTAGTTTATTCTCAGGAGAAGAGAAAAGCCAGTCCACGGTGGAACACATCGCAAGATTTTCTGCCCAATGTGGAGAAGCAGGGGCCCACGACTTCTGGAAACTGCGGTTATTTGCCAGCTCCCTCACCAAGGTGGCATTCACGTGGTACTCCCACTTATCGCCCAACTCAATTGATACGTGGAAAGAATTGGAAATAAAATTCCACGAAGAATTTTACAGAGCGCCACCCGATGTTACCTTGGCCGATCTTGCAAGGATTTCGCAACTACCCAGCGAATCCGTCGAAAAATATATCGGCCGCTTCCGGAATTTAAGGACGAGGTGCATGACGCACATATCCGAAGGAGATTGCGTGCCAATGGTCGTAAAAGGGATGAATTTCGCAATGAGGGAACATTTTGAAGGCCACCAATTTAGAGACTTGTTTGAACTCACCAACAGGGTAACAGGTTACGAGCGGCTACTCCAGGAGAAGGAGCAGAGACGAGGTTCTTCGAAAGGCACATATTACCGCGATCAGTTGGACGTCGCCGTCATCACCGATAGCGAGGACGATTCGTCCGATGACGAGATATGTATGGCTGAGTTCCTTGGAAAGAAACCAACGGAATGCGCAGCGTTAAGGAAGCCGGGATATGTGAAGAAAAATAAGATGGCGGTCATCCAAAAGGAATATTCGTTCGACTTGACGAAGGCCGACGATATATTTGACGCCTTGTTAAAAGACGGGCAAATCTCCCTATCTGAGGGTCATGTGTTGCCAACAAACGAGGAACTACTTGGCAAAGACTACTGCAAATTCCATAACTCATGGAGACACAACACCAATAATTGCATGGTGTTCAGAAACGTAGTCCAAAAGGTGATAACTGAAGGGAAACTGTTGTTCCGGTCCAGAAGGGAGGCCGATGCGAAATGCGTCTCGATCAACTTGATTCGGCCCAACTTAGACCAAGTATTGGGTATCGAGAAAGTTCTGGAGAAATGGAGTGCTAAGCGACCTCGACAGAGAGTACCAGTGAAAAACGCAGTAAGGCAACATCGAGTAACCAAACCAGTTATATCAGAGCCGATTTTCCAACATTGTCAGCACTGCCAGAGCCGCCCCGAGACCGAGTACGTACGGAAATCGGCCAGAGCAAATCCAAAAACCTTTAAACCAAGGTCCCCCACCAAGGAATGGCAACAACACATGCCATCTGGACAGAAGGGTAGATCGGTTTTTAAAAGGGTGTTCAGGCCAACGGAGGAGACCCCTCGTATGACCAAGACACAAAAGAGGCGGATGCAGAGAATGCGACAGGAGTCGCGACTGATCGCCGCAGGATCCAAGTCGGCACCAGGTAGCCGAATTCCGGTAAAAAATCGTTTGGCCGTTGCTGCACCTTCTTCCGGGACTAAAAGACCGATCCAAGAAAGGTTGGGGGCAACCAAAGACGATCCAGAAGCAAACACGGGCAAGCATAGTCGGTCCGAAACCGAGCCTTTTGAGACACCAAAGCGAAAACTTAGGAAGGTTTGGGTGGAAAAGAAACGACATCAGGATGATGGGCTACATTCTCATACACCTGCAAGAGATGAAAAATCACCAAACAGCGACAGGCGATCTTACAGGGACGTAGTCCTGAGCCACGCAGATGGCCAGTTGAAGGCCTGGGTGCCTGTGAAAAAAGAGTTAGTCGTTGTGCACCAAGGCGGGAAGCTCAAAGCATGGATTCCTAAAAGTGATAACCGAAAAGAGGTCCAAGTAGTTACTCTTCCGGATTCTTTTAGGAATAAGCCGGGTCAGAAGTCGATTTTGGACGGAGATGTTATAATCCCGGACGAGAATAGTGCTGACGCGTCGGCAGTTGTTTCTTTAAGCAAACCACCGACAAGAATGACAAGGCACATAAGGCCGTTGTATATCAAAGCCGAGGTAAATAGCGTCGCCATTGGAAGGGTGCTAATTGACAACGGCGCAGGAGTAAACATCCTGCCTTCCCGGATGCTCAAGAAGTTCGGAATAGAACGTCACCAGCTGGAAACCACCGATGTTTATATGACAGATTTCGCCGGAGGCGAGACCCCCGCCGAAGGGTACATCACCCTTAAGATAAAGGTTGGCCGAGTCGAGACCGAAGAAGGTTTCTTTGTTGTTAATGCTAGGAGCAATTACAATGTGTTACTCGGCCGAGACTGGATCCATTCCAATATGTGCATCCCATCAACCATGCATCAGATGCTGATACTATGGCGAGAGGCTGGGGAGGCCGAGATAGTACAGGGTGACCCGAGCCCTTTTGGCGAAGATAGCAACGTTCTAGAAGCTATGATGTATGACGAGCAAGTAAGGAACATCCAATCTATAAGTCATCGAGATATCAAAAGTCCCAGGATCCTCATCAATGCGGATCGGCCTGCAGAACGTTACCCTCGGGGGCAATGGCCGATCCACCATCCTGCAACATTCTAATGGATAGACGACACACAGAGTTGCGAAGGAAGGTTCATAACTTAGCACTCAGTCACGGAGTGTTATCCGCGGAGTGCATATACGAGGATCAAGATCAAGACCCTACTGGTACCTTGAGAATAGAGGATCTCAAAATAGCCACCGGGAAGTTGGGGGACGATCCAGCCCAAGTCCAAGACGCGCTCTTAGAGGTTAATATAGGCTCAGAAACGTCCCCAAAACTGATATACATCAGCGCAAGCCTCGATGTCACGTTTAGAAACGAATTGATTGCGCTTCTTCGGGAATATAAGGATTGTTTCGCTTGGTCATATGCAGAGATGCCGGGTCTTGATAAATCAATCGCCGAGCATAAGTTACCTCTAAAAGATGGCTTTCGTCCATTCAGGCAACCTCCTAGACGAATGTCAAAAGAGGTCGAGGAGTTGATCAGAGAAGAGATCAATCGGCTTAAAGAGGCCCACTTCATACGGGAAGCTAAATACACAGAATGGTTATCCAACATAGTGCCCGTCATGAAAAAGAACGGCAAGCTGCGAGTATGCGTCGACTTCCGAAATTTGAACTTGGCGACGCCCAAAGATGAATATCCGATGCCGGTAGCTGATATGCTGATCGATGGAGCAGCGGGGCACAACATCCTTAGTTTTCTAGACGCCCATTCTGGGTATAATCAAGTGCCGATTCACGAAGCCGATATTTCTAAAACCGCTTTTCGCTGCCCCGGGCCGATTGGTGCTTATGAATGGATTGTGATGCCCTTCGGTTTAAAGAACGCCGGTGCAACTTACCAGCGGACTATGAACAAAATGTTTGAAGGGTTAGCGTGTCTAGAAGTATACATCGACGATGTGGTCGTAAAATCACCGAGCAACGCAGCTCACCTGGCCGATCTGAAACAAGGCTTTGAGCGGATCCGAAGCAACGGTTTGAAGATGAATCCATTAAAATGCGCCTTTGGGGTATCAGCAGGGAATTTCTTGGGTTTCTTGGTTCACCAGCGGGGGGTAGAGGTAGATAAGAATAAAGCGAAAGCGATAATCAATGCTGAACCACCAAAAACCAAGAAACAGCTACAGCGGTTGATCGGACAAATAAACTTTCTGAGGCGCTTTATTTCAAACACAGCAGGCCGATTACGCAGTTGGAGCGTGTTGTTAAAGGGAAATGATAATGACCAGTTTGTATGGACCCCTGAACAACAACAAGTGTTTGATGAGCTAAAAGCATACTTAGTGAAGTCGCCGATTATGATGCCACCAAAGCCGAATCAACCTTTATTACTATATATATCAGCAGCTTCCCAATCTTTGGGGTGTATGCTTGCACAGGAAGACCAAGGCGTTGAAAGATCGGTCTACTATCTCAGTAGAGCCTTGACCGATACTGAAACACGATACTCGGACATTGAAAAACTGTGCCTATGTTTATATTTCACTTGCTGTAAGTTGAGATATTACATGTTGCCAGTGGTGGTTTATGTCTTAGCACAGACTGATATCATAAAATACATTCTATCCCGACCGTATCTCAGGAATCGGTTGGGAAAGTGGGCAGTGGAAATGTCAGAATTCACGCTCGTGTATGTGCCTCAGAAAGCAGTTAAAGGACAGGTCCTTGCCGATTTTCTTTCAGATCACCCAGGAGTCAACATAAAAGAGGGAATCGGCTGCATGGAACTACATCCTTGGAAATTATGGTTTGACGGATCAAGAACAGAAAAGGGTGCCGGAGCAGGAATCGTCATCATCTCGCCCTCGGGGGCACGGTTCACAATGTCTTGTTCTTTGACATTCAAGTGTACCAACAACCAAGCCGAGTATGAAGCTCTCATTTTAGGTTTGGAGATATTAATGGAGCTGGGGGCAAAATCGATCCAAGTCTGGGGTGATTCACTGTTGGTAATAAAACAAGTCTCTGGAGAATACAAGTGCGAGTCATAACTCTTAATCCGATATTGCAACAAAGCTAAGCATCTTATTGGTGGTTTCTCGGATACATGGTTAGAATACACGGAGAGAAGCGACAATATGGAGGCAAATGATCTCGCCCAACACGGTAGCGGTTACAAGCCTTGTTATGAGTATGAGGCGATCCGGCGAGATACGCCAAACTTGGTAACAAGAGACGATGCGGTATACAAGGCAATCCATTCCGTGTACCAGTTGGATCTTTTGACAGATTGGAGGAAAGAGATAACTAAATGGTTTGAATCGCCAGATATGTCCAACAGAAGATTACGAACTCTGGCTTTCAATTATATAGTCCTAGCCGATGAGTTGTACAAAAAGGGGAGCGACGGTTTGCTGTTTAGATGCATCGGCCCGAAAGAAGCGATGTTGGTCAGGCCGAGGTATACGAGGGAATCGCCGGTGCACATCAGGCTGGTCCACGAATGCGATGGCTGATCCATAAATATGGGTTCTATTGGCCTAAAATGGAGCAAGATTGTATCCGATACTCCCAAGGGTGTGAGGCATGCCAAAAGTGCGGTCCCGTACAGCACGTTCCTGCCGAGATGCTACACTCGATAGTTAAGCCTTGGCCATTTCGAGGATGGGCTGTGGATTTAATTGGCAAAATATACCCATCATCGTCAAAAGGACACACGTTTGTGATTGTCGCGACCGATTACTATTCTAAATGGGTTGAAGCCATACCATTGAAATCACCAAGTCAAGAATCGGTCATAAAGTTTTTCAGAGAATACATTATCCTGAGGCACGGGTTACCAGAAACTATTACTACAGACCAAGGAACTATGTTTACTGGAAGCGAGATAACCGATTATGCAAAGGAAATGGGCTTCAAGTTGATACGTTCGACCCCGTATTACGCACAAGCAAATGGCCAAGCTGAGGCGACTAACAAGGCGATTAAGGGTATTATTCAGAAGATGATAGAAGACAACCCGAAACAATGGCATCAGTTATTAACAGAAGCCGTTTGGGCGAATCGCACGAGTCAAAAATCGGCTACGGGCACTACACCTTTCAAACTTGTGTATGGATACGACGCAATGTTGCCGATGGAGTTGACGGTAGCGTCTACGAGGCGAAAGATGCAGCACGTCTTGACAAAAGCCGATTATCATGACAAAATGGTTCTCGAAGCTTTAGACTTAGATGAAGAGCGATTATTGGCACTTGACCACTTAGAAGCTCAGAAGAAAAGAGTAGAGCGAGTTTATAACAAACGGGTCAAAAGTAAAAGTTTCCAAATGGACCAGCTCGTCTGGAAAGTCATTCTTCCCATCGGGGCGAAGAAAGAAGGACTAGGGAAATGGTCCCCAAACTGGGAAGGACCGTACAAAATCGTTCGAATCCTAGGAAATGGTGCATCTATACTTGCTGACATAGATGGTCGAGTTCATGATCGGGCCATAAACGCACAATACTTGAGGAAGTACGTCCCGAGTTGTTGGGAAGGGATTGATAGACGTATCTTCGAGGAGTGAGAGGGTAACAAAAGACCATCGGACTCTTGGCCGATGTCTCAGCAGGACGGTATTACAATAACTAATCGGAAATATAGCCGATTTAATAAATTGTAATTCATAGTTACCAATTTCCAGCGTTGGAGCCTTGTAATTTATTTTTTGCATTATATATTTCGGAATACCAGCCGATGTATCGAATGTATTGATATTTACCTTAAGCCTAATATTATGTCATGTAAAAATCGGAATATTAGCCGATTATAATTAAAAGATATACATGTCGGAATACTAGCCGATTATGTTGAAAAGATATTCATAATGGAATACCAGCCGATTATGTTAAAAAGATGATCATGTCGGAATGCTAGCCGATTATTAGTATAAGCACCGATATATATGCGAGTCAAGTAAAAATATCGAGGCACAAAACGATCATGTTTTTATCGCATTCATAAGCATTTGTGAAATATGTTCCAAATATGCAAAAATATTCACCAAGTCAAAATATGCGGAGTGTTTCATAAAAAAAAATGTTCAAATAACAAGAAGGGAATAATTGTTCGAGAACTACAACACTAGCCGAAGTGGCTAAACAAATCGCCCATAGCGCTGCGAATGTCGGACAAGTTTTTAACAGCTTCAGAATACCGCTTCTCAGCACTCGCCAGCGTTTTCTTCAGCTGGTTGCGACGATCTTTCAGATCAGTCTCTTGAGAAATGAATTCATCAAGTCTTTTCTCCAAAGGGGCGGCGATTTCTTCTTCTGCCTTGAGCTCGCCCTGAAGTGCTTCAATTTTGGTTTTTAGCTCATCCATTTTCGTGGTATGAGGGGCGAGTTGATCTGAAGTCTTCTTGGCATTAGTCCTCAGCGAACCAAATTCATCATCAAGCTTACGCTTGGTCTCCAGCGATTGTTCGTAAGAGGCTCTGGCAGGGGCAGCCTCAGTGTACAACTTCGCCAAGTTGGGGAGCTCTGTGACGATTTTGGCAATAGTGGTCTTGGCCTGCTTCGCCACTTTGGTTTCGTCTTTCACCAGCAAGAGTGCCTCCAATGACGTTTTCAGGGATTTGGCTTCATCTGGATCGCCCAACACTTGAATTCCTTTCTGCTTCATCGCCGCCGCGTTGTTCAAATGAACAGCTACGTCTGCTTCCGAATCGCCTGTGTCCGACTCTTCAGAGCTGGAACTTTCAGTAGACCCCTCGGCATCACTCTCCGAGTCAGAATCGAAGGCGAGGAGTTTGGTCTGCAGTATGAAACGAATAAATCGGAAGTCCTAGGCCATAACGAAAATAATCAATATAAAATGAATACCTTCAAAGCTTCAGTACGGGACATTTCAGGCTTAAGAGTTGAGGGGCGTATAGCCGAGACAGTAGCAGTAGCTGAAGTTGACACTGGGGAAGCCCCAACACTTTGGCGATCGGCAGAACTCCCACTCATCTTGATGGAAATCCGAGTGGTGCTGGTTTTCTTAGAAGAATCAGGATCGGCCTGTGCCGAAGAGGTGGCTCTTGACAGGATTGAAGGTTTTGCAGTTGTTGGTTTGTTTTTCTCAATCTTGCTCTTGGGTGGTGCTGCCGATTTCGTTGTTATCGGTTTCTTTCCGGCTCTTTTTCTTTTTAGCGGTTGCTCGTCTTCTTCCTCTTCATTGTCTTCAGGAATTATTCCTTCCAGTTCATTCTCTACCTCTGCGTGAGAAAATTAAGATATTAGGGACCTGGAATTCATTAAAGATGGGTGTTTAAATATTTTTGTGCTTACCAGCTGGGATCTTCATCTCCTGAACAAATTTGTTGATATCTTTACAATCACCTGGGAAAAAAAAACCAGTAAACGTTACCTTCTTAGGGCGAGATTTGGGTTTCTTATCGGCAAACATATATTCAGAATCGGGTACTAAAGGTGCTTTATATTGGAAAGAAGGGCGAATATGTTGTTGGAAGATGGGGTATGGCTGATGTGGGTATTTCTTCTCCCATACTTCCCTCCATTTGAGTATATATTTTTGCCAAGCTTCTCTTCTATGGTTTTCCATTTTTAAACTAAGGAGGGGGCGATTCGAGGGGTCATACTTGAATTTGTAAAAACGCTCAAATTTAATAAGTTCAAGGCGATGCTCGAAGTTACCTTTCCTCTTCTTCGGCTGTGGAACCTGTAAAAGAAAAACATCAGCGTGAGTACGTTTTCGCTTCGTTTCAGGAAGTTGAAAAATATTCAATTTAAGGATATCTTCTGCCGATAATCCGAAGTTAAGGCCGATCACGATTTCCCACCACTCTTCGAACTCATCTGTAGAAGAAGGCTCCCCATCTGGAATCGGGATCTCATCAGGCGATGGTAAGTACATCTCATGAAGGTGTCCAAGGAAGGATATGTGTCTAGTATGTGGTAAGGCAGGACGATTAGCACCATAGTTATTCCTGTCTATTAAAAAGGGACAAGGAATCGCCTGAGTGAAGCCGAATTGTCTAGATAAATAGTTGGGACAGTACGCTTCCGATCCACTATTCTTAAAGCTGTTGCCGATCAGGAGGTTACGGCTTGTTAAAGAATTGCTCCAGTTGTCCCACCATTGGGAGTGAAGTCCTTCGTCTATCTCGGAATCTTCAGTTATTTCCCAACCATAAGACAGCCACTTCGGTGGGAATTTTATGTTAAAAATCGGGCACCATGGATTGGGCGATTGCTCGCGGGTTTCTAGAAAGTAGCCGATAACATCTTTAAGGTGTGGTAAGAGGGCGATTCCTTGAAAAAGTGTATAGCCAAAGCAGGTGTCTGAGGTTCTCTCAGGGAGACGGACGATGTCAGGGAAGTACATATAGAGCCAAGCCTGGATTATCCATAAAGGGCCGCTCGGACATCGGTGAGCTTTCACTCGGCTATTCTTGATCATGGAGTGAAGACATCGGTAAAGTGATCCTAAGGTAAACTCTCCCATGTTTAGGGGATGACCTTCAGCTAAGGCAACGACGATGCGGAGGCATTCTTGGGTAACCCTAAAAGAAGCAGGACATATGATGAACTTAGCGAGGAAGTAGGCTAAGAAGGCGATATGTTCGTTGGCAGTTGGGGGTTGGTTGTTTTGGCCGATGTTACTGGATAAGAAGTGTTTGAAGCTCTTTGCAGATTTTTCAGGGCCAAGACGCAGGTTTGGAGATGTTTGGCAGTTGAGAGGCGATATTCGAACACCGGTTATATTGACGTTGAACATGAAGGCCAAATCCATTAGAGTGATTGACATCGGTCCTCTTCGAAAGCAGAAGGTGTTGGTGGTATCGGACCAAAAAAGGGATGCCCCGAAGCAGTAGTGTTTGGCAATAGGGAAGGCGTTTTGACTGATTCCAATAAGGTCATACAGACCTAAGACTTTCCAAACATCGCCATAGTACCCGTGAAGCCTTAAAATCCAGTTTTTATACTCGGCATTGGTACTCGGCCAGTTTCTGAAGGTTTCGCCGGTCCATACGGACGAGTAATGTTGTTTTGAAAAACGAGGGGGAGCGTGATCGGGGAAAGGAACGGCAGTTTCGCAGAGTTCTGAAGGAGTGGTGAGAATCGGCCCTACGGAAAATCGGCTGTCGTCTAATTCTGATATTACCTCGAAGGAAGTTGACGGTGCGGTGGACTTGATTTCGGCGATTCTGTTGGACGCTTGAAGAGCTGCTTCTTCTTGTTGAGCCATGATGATCTGACGATATACTTTGAATACTGGGCGATTGGGATCTGAGGAATCGGTTGAGAGTCAACGGATTTGAGAGATTTTCGGGAGTGAAAGATTCAGGTAAAATCCAAAAGAGGAAATAATGGATATTTTATACTTTGGGGGAAAAAGGCAGTTACTAGAGAAGTTTTACCGCATGGGCCAAAGTAGTGGCAGCGTAGCCCACTTCGGTGTTGGGGCCGACAATAACAAGCCCAAAGTCTAAACCTCAGGCTTGTTGGGGGCATTGTTTGCACCGGCCCAGGAAAATCCTTATAAGGCTGAGTGGTATTTCGGCCCATGGTCAGAAAGGGTGAATTGAATGGGCTCATTAGGGATTCTCAGCCCAATAGGAGCTATATTTATTTTAGCCTTTTTTATTTGATTTCTTTCGATAATTAGGAGATGGAATCTCATTAGAATTAGGTCTCTTTATTAGGGTTTGTTCCCTATAAATAGATAGTATTATTGTATTATTATTTTTCATCAACACATCATTAATCAAAAACCAAAGCTCAGGCTTTTTATCCCAATCTCCGGATTGAATCTTAGTTTAGGAGTAGAATTGATATTAATCTCGCTTGGATCTCAGGATTCACAGATTAATACTGTTAGTTTTAATCGAACGGCGGCAACGTCATTCATAATTTGGACAACGTTACTTGAATTCGAGTTACGTCACTTGAAGTAAGGTTACGTCATTCAAATCCTGTTTACTTCATCTAGAATCACACCGGTTAAAGCATCAGTACCTAAAGTTACCCATTTATAAATTTAAAGGTTTGAGCAAGGTGAAAATCTAGCGAACAGTTATAGATATAGATTATAAATTATAGATTATAGATATAGATTATAGATATAATGATTGATAATGAGGTCATAGTGAGCCTAAAATGGTGTTTAGGTGTGGAAGTAATAAAAAGAATAAAGTTCAGGGGCACACAAATTAATTTAGCCATTAGAAAACAAGCTGCCACGAATCATTGGTAGCTCACAGTCCATACATGGAAACCAAGTGAAACCCAGGGAAAGGGATAACGTTACATGTTTAGTATAGATTCAAAGACAGGAATGTCAATAATGCCGACACTTGTGTGTTCTCCTACTGCTTATTTCAAGAGAAATTCTTGTCGACCAAACACTGTTGCTGCTCATAGCTCCTCTCTCCATCATGCAGCCAAGCATACTGTATGAACTCCTTTTCGATTCCTTAATTACTTGCCCAGTTTTGCCATGTTTTATAGTATTCGTTTGTTTATTCTTGGGATTTCTAGAGTTGGGTTTTGTTGATTTCAATTTCAACTTAAATGGGCTCTATTTAGTGCTAAACAAGATCACATGTGAGGTTAAAGATAAGGTCTTTATGGTGGAACATCTGATGCAATGTAATGTGGTGGAATTTTATTCAAATGAATTTTTGCACTTTGCACGAAATTAATGACAATGAATTAAAAATCTTATATTATGATCGAGGAATTTGTATGGATATAGAGTTACATTATAGTCCCATTACATAGTCATGGAGAAGCATACAAGAATGTTTGTTATCATAGGCACATTAAAATTATCTTTAGCGAATGTGAATGTTATATTCAGTACTATGTCATTCATCAAGTTGATGGAATTTATTTGCCGTCCATCTTTCTCGCGTTTGTTCTCTTTCATTTCTTGTTCTACTTATGTGGTTATTGATGGTGGTTAATTAAAGGAAAATCATTTGCATCTTGATTTCTTAGGTTGATACATATATAGAAAGTGGCATGGTTATTGGATTAGGGTCTGGACATGCTTCTGCTATGGCTATACAGTACTTGGGTCGGCAGTTTCGTGCTGGTGCTTTAAGAGATATAGTAGGCATTCCCATGTGAGTTTGCATCCTTCCACGCTGCAATGGAGATGCCTCTTTCATTTATCTTATCATATGTAGTATCTTCTTTTGCAGACCTTGTTGAACTTTATGACATTTTCAGGAAGTAGAAACAATACAAATAGCTCAAAACAAAACTCTTTCTTTTGACATTATTTGATTTCCCTTAAACATTTTAGATAATATACTGTTGAAATTGTCTTCACTGCTGTGCATGCTTTTCGTTGCTTTGTCTATTCTAATACTAATTTTATAAATTGGTTCAACTTTTGTTTAGGTCAACAATAAGTGCAAGTGAAGCTGCAAAAGCAGGCATTCCATTAGATCAATACCGAGATGGTTCTCAGGTATGCTGTGATTCATCCTCTAACCTGATCTAGCATTTGCGTTAGCATATCCATGGGAGAACTTGTTTCGTTACTCTTATCATTGGAATTTCTAAGTTCTCGTATGTTTTTATCCTAGCATTCTGAATCGAGCATTGCTCACTTCAAGCTTCTGTCTATAGATCGATTTTGCATTTGATGATGCTGATCTTCTAGAAGAACAAACGCTACTTGCAGTCATTGGTCGCGAAAATCAACAAGGCGTGGAGTCGATCATTCAAGAGAAGGTGAGTATGGGTTCGTTGCAAACCCTTGCTTCCATGGTGTTTTAGATATCAAACGATTGCATAACATTCTTCAGAACTAGGGTGGGCAATTCATGTTACCGTGTTATAAACGAATCGCTATCCATTGAAATATAACACATATTCCAAAACCCGAACACAACTCGTTTAAGGACTCATGTCAAAGTTCTAAATCCGAACACGACACAAACTGTTTAACCCAATCATAGTTTACACTAAAACCTACATAACCTATTTAAAGCTAAAATTATTATAAAGTCTATTACACTTATTAAAAAATAAATTAAACATAATTTTACAAATTAATATAAATATATATTAAACTTGATATCTAAAAATACTAAAATATTAAAATAACCTTCCAAATATTTATTATATGGATATATTTGAATCATATATAATAAGTTAACCTATTAAGACAATTAATTAAACAAGTATGGGTTAGATAGATTAAATAACCACTCTTTTCACGTTTTAAACGGATTGGTTGACCAGTTTACAATCCGAAACTGTATAAGCTCAGCCCAAATCCGCTTAACGTTGTGTTGTGTCGTTTAAACGTCCGTGCCAGAAATTTCCAGCCCTATTCAGAAGCATATATGTGTATGCATTTGACAATCACATGTTTGTATTTTATGAAACATTCTGCATTGGTTTCCAAAGATTTCTCTGCATGTGAAACACTAACCAAATCATTTTTCTCTTGCAGTCAATTCTGAATGCAGCCAATCGGCATGTTTTCATGATCACAGAAAAGCAGTATAAAAGCGGTCTAGATGGTTCCATACCAGTTCTAATTCAATCTGTAAGCAGAAGATTTTATGTGAAGCATAGACATCCAGATCAAAGTTGATAACCTCCTTATTTCATTTAATTTCAGCTGGGCTGGATGGAAATTGCTGAACAGATTGATGATCTATTTATAGGTGATGCAGAGGTATGAATGTCGTAACATGTATCACTATGGTTAACTATCACTCATCGAATATGTGTGTATTTATATAATCTAGGCATTTAAAAGATCCCTCATATGACAAGTTTCATAAACGAACCAAGTCTGTGAAAATGACTGCCTTGTTTGGAAATATCCGGCTGTGATGCTGCAGAACCTTTGTGACAACTTAGAGAGTCTTTTGAGCAGAGAAAAGTGTATCCTCTTCCTCTTAGAGGAGACTTCTTATTACTTATAGCAAGAATACATGCTGATATTTAGCCCCCAAATAGCTATACTGCCACATAATTCTGTCTAATTAGAGCAGCTAGCATATCCTATTTCAAAGGAAAGAATAACATATTTACGTATACAAAAGATAGTTATCAAATCAGTACAGAAGGCATAAATTAAGACTGAAATTATTTAAATCCCTTTAACACCTTGTTGGTTTACTTGGCTGCAAATAAATGTTCACTAGCATAAAAAAAGGTTTAAATCCAAAAATACCCCATCTTTTTGACTTTTTTCATTTATATCCCAAACTTTCAAATTCGTCAATTTTACCCCATTTTCCAATTTCTAGTTTCAATTGTACCCATTTTTTCAAATTGGAGTTTTTCCGCTTGGGAATGGTTTAAATATGTCCTATGTATCTTATATGTAGCCTCAGTTTTAGTACTTTTTAAAACAGTAAGGGCTAATTTAAACTACGTGCCAAATATGATGGAGATATTTGAACTTTTTTCAGCGTGAAAAGCCTCCAATTTAAAAAGATGGGTATAATTGAATTTGAAAATTGAAAATTGAGGGTAAAATTGATGATTTTGAATGTTTAGGATATAAATGAAAAAAGTCAAAACAGTGAGGTATTCTTGGATAATTTGGCCATAAAAGAACTACATAAGTGTCTAGTAACATTACAGCCCTATAGTGCAATACATCAGAGATATTTGGTTGTGGTCTTGCCTAGGAAGGGAAGATCCTCAATGAAACAATTTGTTGTGAACTCAACTAGTTGTCTTACATTTACCTGCTCTGTGATAGCCTTATTTCAAAATCTTAGTCTTCAGCAAAGAGTGTAGATGTTGTGGTCCATTTATTCATTTGATTGCTAACTCTTCACCTTTCTCCTGCTTTGGCATTTTGTTTCACTATCAAAGGTATGGAGAAGATCGTCTATCGGGCAACTAGCAGGTCCATTAGGGGGTGACTTCCCTCTCGTTACCGGAGAAGGTTACAATGTGCTTGATGTCATCTTCACGTCGCCAATAAAAAGTCTTGGTAAGCTCAAGGAAATTGATGTCTGGTGTTTCTTGTTAGAATCTCTCCTTTTTTTATTCTCTGTAGATTTATGATAACCTTTTCGATTATTCACTTGTTTGTGATGTAAGATGCATTTCTCTGACTCTCATAGTTGTGGTTGCAGCTGAAGTCGCTGAAAGCCTTGATAAAGTTGAGGGGGTCGTTGATCATGGAATCATTTGCAAGTGGCCGTTAGTTTCTTTACTCCTTTAAAATTCTCAAGTGCTTATATGTGTTTGTGTGATTTTTGTGTTTCTTTTTGTAAATTCTATGAACTCGGTACTAATATCAGGTCTTTTAGAACCTAAACAATGTTCTCAGCACTGATTTAAGTCAAATTTTAGTAGGAAATGGCCTTGCTAAGCATATTCTCTGTTCAATCTCTAGAATACCGTTATATTGTATTACAGCTGTGGATACATTTATAGATTTGTTGATATAAGCCATAGTACTTTAGTACCTCATGTATGCTTTCGTTCAGTTTGATGCCATTCTGTGCTACCTCAAATTGTAATAAATTCCTATCAGTTTGTAGTTTGTACATTAACAGCATTTTTCTATTATCATTTATTCAAAAGTACCTCAAACTACTAAACCATGTCTTATGTTTATTTGCTATTGTCCTGTTAATGAACCACAGATGCACGGCAGTTATTGTTTCTGATAGTGGGCTTTCCATAGTCAGTAATCCCTCAACTGACACGAAGAAAGGTTTCTCTTGACCTGCAAATGATGCGGCAGGTATTGTTCTTCTCCACAACCTTTTGTAAAGAAAAAAAGAAGAAATAATAAGAAGCTAAAGAGATTTTTAAAATATAAATTTCTCCTTTTCTGTTCTACAATTCAATGACTGATATTTAGCAGCATTTTGGCTTGTAGTTGAGTTTATTAAAACCCAGTCTTAAGTCTCTTTGTTATAATGTGGAATCTTTACGTTTTGGTGGAGTTATTGAAGAGTTTAGCTTCTATCACTAATATTATGATGGATGATGGGACTAGGCTGCCTGATGTATGGTATCATATGATTCAGATCAATATTATGGCTAAATCTGTTGTAAGATATGAGATGTAAAATACTAGTATTCTAAAAATGAAATTGACCAGTAGTTTCAGTTTTATGCTTGCTGTTTTTGGTTGATGTATTGGCTCTCTTTAGCTTGAGAAGTAGATGCCCTGGTTTATGTTTAATTTGCAGTCTTTTTGAAACTTCTTTGTTGTGAAGAAATAAATAGTCTGAATCATATGAACTTCCATAAAGCCATTGTAAGTTTGCAACTATAAGTTTGTTTTAAAATTATCTTGCTTGTATTTTGGCATTTTTATCAAAACTTTTTTGACTTCTTGCGAATCCAATCAAAACTTTTTATTTTAGTAATTTTATCTCAATTTAAAAGTTCAACAACAATTTTAGCCAAATTTCTCTAATTATTCAATTTCACATATGTTTTTGATGAACTAGGAAAGTTTAATATTTATCTTTTTGAATTTTCACTTTAATTTGTAGTTTATGATATAATTTCTAAAATCAATTTTTTAATGCAGTATAGCACATGTTAATTGAGCAATTTTTAAATTTGGACTATAATTGCCGCCGAGCTTTGAAATTGCGCTAAATAATCAAAATTTATAATTTCAATTAGATTTCAAAATAGTCGAAAAAGTTTGAATACTTTTTGTCTATTAGACGTAATTATTACCCCCTCTGTCCCAATTTATTTGACCAAAATTTCTTTTTGGATGTTCTAATTTAATTGACAATTATTATAAAATTTTTTTGACTTTTTTTATTCTCTACAATTAATTTTTTTTATAAAGTTTTTTCAGTGAAATATAATGTATTTAATTAAAATATAATAAAAATGTATAAAACTAAATTTACATTTTATTTATTGAAGGCTTAACCCATCAAAAAGGCTCTTGCACTTTCAATTTTTTGTTTATCTAGTCCCTCTTGAAAGTTTGTTAATTGTTACTTAATAGGTCCCAATATTAATTTAATGTTTTATAGACGGAAGTTGTGAGCGTACAGCTCAATCGCCGTTAAGTAATTAATAATTTTCATGTCGAAAATGACAAGGCACCTATTCTTTTAAATTTGTGTTTATTTGGTTCCGTCAGATCTTTTATTCAATAGGCATATGCACTTATATCCGTCTTACGCACGTTTCACGGCAAGTGTATTGAAAATCTAGAAATTCAAAATAAAATGACTACAGGGAAGAGATAAAGAAAAAAGTTTCAAAAAGGACATGATAAATAAAATTTTCAAAGTAAAGACTACAGGTTCTAAAGATGGGTTTGGCCTTTATTCAATTGTTTTAGATGATAAATATGAAAATTGTCAGTGAAATTGGTATTAAGTATTTGTCGGCAAAGTTATATCTTCAAACTCTTAGATTTAAAAATGATTTCTATACTACTACTACTAATTCTACACTGATTAAATATAAATATATTATTGGTGCATAAGGGTCGCTATTTATGGGTTGAATATTCAACCATATCCATACAAAAGAGTTTTTATTTATAAGCAAACAAAAAATAGAAAGCCGCCATGAAATTATTAAAGTAAGAATGTTTGTCTGTTTGCTGATCAAGCAAGTTGGGGTGGAATACTCTGCTCATTTTTGAAGAAATTATCTGGATCAACTCTCTTTTTCACCTCTGTCAACTTCATGAAGTTGTTCTTGAAATACTTATTTCCATAAATCTCGGCTTTCTCAAAGTTCGTTTCGTTGCTCGGATTGCTTCCAATGTCAAGATCTCTATAATTTAGAAATGCCTCTCTTGGATCTTTACTTACATATGTAGCCATTGATTCATACATTTGTCTTGCCAATCTTATATGACGGTTGCTCGTCTCTGCCCCTTCTTGAAACCATAGTGTGAAGTACTGAATCTTGAATAGATAACCTTTTCTATGAGGAAACGGAGTTTCGGAATCTGAAATTTCACTCATTCTTCCTCCGTATGGATTCCATTGTAAAACCATTCCTTCTGTTTTCAAGAACATTTTCCATATGTTCTCCAAGTCTTTCTTTGAAAGCATGTTTTTGACATAATCTGATTTACTTTTGTAAAATATATCTGCAGGTATACTTCTGTTGAGCACAATCTCTGGCGGTGATTCGATTGGAAGATTATTCCAAAATATCGTGGATTGCAGCCAACTCACTTCTTTGCAGTCTTCTTGTGTTAAACCCAGTTCAGGGAAGTTCGTGTTCATCAAGGTAAGAATCTTGCTACTCTCTCCTAAGAATAGACCGATAAATGATACTCTTACGGTCTTCTTTTGAGTCTCATTTTTTGGCTTTTGAACTTCTGGTTGTGCTCTGATGTAGAGCTTTTTCTCTAGTTTAGTAGCAATATGTTGCCATTTGTAAACTATATCCGTCGCACCTTGTTCCAATGTTCTCGGCACCGAAAATACAGTTACTTTCGCCGGAACCCTAACTAATTTGATCTTCCACGAGAGAATGACTCCGAAACTTCCTCCACCTCCTCCTCTAATGGCCCAAAACAAATCCTCTCCCATGGATTTTCTGTCAAGTATATTTCCATTGACATCCACTATATGTGCATCAATTATGTTATCCACTGAAAGGCCGTATTTTCTCATCATTGTACCATACCCTCCGCCGCTAAAATGTCCACCGACGCCGAGAGTAAGGCAAACTCCGGCAGGAAAAGCGTGGACTTTGCTTTTCTTGGCGATCTCGTAATAAAGTTCACCAAGAATTGCTCCGGCTTGAACCGAAGCAGTCTCTGAGTCGATATCTATATCGATAGATCGGAGATTGAACATGTCAAGAATGATAAAGGGAACATCTGACGTATACGAAAGCCCTTCAAAATCATGGCCCCCGCTTCGGATTCTGATCTGCATACCGTGTAACTTGGCGCAAATAACAGTTGCTTGAACATGGGATTCATGCTGTGCTGCTATTATAGCAAGTGGTTTCGTTGTCGAAGGAGTTAAAAATCTGCGGTTCTTGATGTAAGCTTGTAAAACAGATCGAAAAGACGAGTTGGCGGGTGTATAAATGGATTCAAGAATTGGTTTAGATGGTTCAACATGATTTGCAAGACACTTAAGAACGTTGTCGAGTACTTCATCAGAAGTTGCTAGTGATGAAAATAGCAACACAACTAGTATTACAAATACTGTCTGCGTTGGAGACATTTTCAAAGTGAATTTTAATAAATGCCTGATACTATAAGTAGTTGATTTCAAGGCTATATATATACAGAAAATGTAGGGACACAAAAACTATATAATATAATTATACAATATTGTTTAGTCAAAGTCAATGCACAACTTGGGTTCACAGGAAATAAACAGTGGTCAAGATATATACACGGAAAATATATCTGTATAGTATAATGGAAATATCTTCAACTAAAACAAATATAAATTACTATACTTTTATAAATTTAAGTTCTAATTACTTAAAAAAACCCCATCTTATAACATTATTTCGTTTATACTCCGACTTATGAAAAAGTTCATTTGTACCCTTTTCTTCATTTTTCTTTTCAACTCTACCTTAAAGTATTAAATTGAACTTTTTTTATTTAGAATAAAGTTTAAAATAATCCTTCATTTTTAACCTATATTCTAATTAGATTTTAATGTTATTAATGATATAAAAATACCTTTGTCTTCATAGAATTAAATTTTTAATTATTATTAAATTTATATTAATTATTAATAATTTATTAAATACAAAACCGTAAAAATAAATAATTTTATATAAAAAAATTTCCGACTCTCTATCTGAAGGAGGAGTCCGCTGCTCCTCCTCGGACGAAGCACGCTGCTCTTCCTCCATGGAGGAGCAGATCGTTGCTCCTGCTTGGAGGAGTAGGACGCTCCTCTTCCTTCATGGAGGAGGAGGAGCATCATCTGCTCCTCCTCCTTCATGATCTGCTCCTCCTCCTCCATGAAGGAGGAACATCGACCTGTTCCTCCTTCATGGAGGAGGAGCAGCTACTGCTCCTCGTGAAGGAGGAGCTCCTCCGAAAATTTTTTTTAAAAAATTATTTATTTTTTGTAAAAATATTTATCGGGTTTTGGTAGCGGATTCCTAAATCGAAGGAGTACAATGGTAGGTCGGAAGTTTTTTAAATAAAGAATTTTAAAACGATTAATTTTTAGGATTAGTTTGAATAGTTTTAATGTTTAAGGATTTGTTTGTATTTTTACCAATAGAAAAAAGTATACTATAACCCTTCTATTTAATTGTTTTTAATATTTGCATCCTTTAATTAATTAAATTGTCAAAAAAATTAAATTTTGGGTACAGTTGAAAATGAAAAATAAAAAAAGGTATAAATGAATTTTTTTCTATGTCGGGGTATAAACGAAAAAATGTTATAAGGTGGAGTTTTTTTTAAGTAATTAGGCCTAAATTTAATGATAATATAAACCAATATTTATGAACTAAACTAATTAGGAATTAAAAACACTTAAAATTAGTCAATAATGGAACAAATATTTGAGAGGATTTTATCCTTGTATGAATATTTTTTACTTGTAAAATTTACATGGATGGAAGCCTATTTATAGGGAATTTCACCCATTATGTAATTAATGCATTTACATGCATGTCAAAAATGAAGTGTTAAAATTTTTCACCTAATTGGATAGGTAATTTTTCATACATAATATTCACTCTATTCATAACACTCCCCCTTGGATGAAAAAATATTTATTTTAGATTACGCTATGTCGTACTGTCTCATTAAAAATCTCATTAAAGAAAAACTCGATGGGATAAAAATTTTAGTTAAGAAAAAAGAGTGCAGTGCGTAATTTCTCCCCCTCATTGCATCATAAATAATTTTTCACGTATTTTGCAGATGGCGCATCTCAATATTATGGACACGTTTTTTAAATATTGTTGTAGGAAGTGCCTTGGTGAATATATCAGATGAGTTATCATTGGATTGAACATAGTGGATGTCAAATTTTTGATTCTTTATAAGTTCTTGAGTATATGAATAGAATCTTGGAAGTATATGTTTGGTTTGGCACTCTTCACGTACCCTTCCTTAATTTGTGCTATACATGCAGCATTATTTTCATATAAGACAATTGACCTTTTATGGATTAGAAGACCACTAGATGTTTAAATGTGTTATGTTATTAATCTTAACCACACACATTCGCTACTTACTTCATGTAATGCAATAAGTTCAACATGATTTGAGTAAGTGGCTACAATTGTTTGTTTTTGTGATCGCCAAGAAATTGCAGTACCTTCACTTGTAAATACATATCTAATTTGAGACCTAACCTTATGAGGTATCAGACAAATAATTGCATAACTAATCAATTCTAATTTTAAATCGTTAGAATAAAATAAATCAAGATTAGTGCTTCCACAGAGATAACGAAATATATGTTTGATTCTGTTTTAATGTCTCTTCATAGGAGCTGAACTGAATCTTGCTAATAAATTTATCGAAAAGGATATGTTAGGACGAGTGCAATTAGCAAAATACATAAGTGCTCACTGAGGCGTGTCTTTGATTCATGAGCGACTTTATTTTCAGAATTCTCTTTTGGAATTTCAACTTTAGCAGGAGCATTAGCTGCTGGTATATATGACCTAGTCACTCTTTTTGTATTTGTAAATACATCAGACAATTGATTTGTAATAGTTTACAAATGCACAATCTTTTGAACTTCTGTTTCACATTATTTTGTGCAAGGATCAAGATGCAATAATGAAGGTTCATATTATGCAACATTTTTATCTAATTGCTTATTTTCTCCCCCTAATGGTTGGTATTCCTTTTCATTAAAATGACAATCAGCGGAATGTGTTGTAAAAACATCACCTGTTAAAGGTTCAAGATACCTGATTATGGAGGCGGACACATAGCCAACGTATAGTCCCAACCTTCTTTGAGGACCCATTTTTGTTCATTGTGGTGGTGCAATTGGCACGTATACAGCACAACCAAAAACTCTAAGATGGGCAATATTTGGTTCTTGAGCAAATGCTAATTGTAATAGAGAGTATTTGTGATATGCACTAGGTCTAACACGAATTAATGATGCAACATGTAATATAACATGTCCCCATATAGATATAGGTAGCTTAACTCTCGTCATTACTGGTCTAGCAATAAGCTGAAGACGCTTAATTAGTGACGCAGCTAAACCATTTTCTGTATTCACATTAGCAACATGATTCTAAACTGTGATTCGAACAGACATGTAATAATCATTGATTGTTTGAGATGTGAATTCACCAGCATGATCAAGTCTTACCCTTTTAATTGTGTAGTCAGGGAATTGAACACACAATTTAATGTTTTGAGCAAGAAATCTTGCACATACAATATTGTGAGTTGATAATAAACAAACCTGCAACCATCTGCTGGATGCGTCAATCAATACCATAAAATATCTAAATGGTCCACATAGTAGGTGAATTGACCAACATATATCACCTTGAATTCTTATAAGAAATTAAGTGATTCATTTTCAATTTTATCCAATGAAGGTCTCATAATTAGTTTTCCAATAGAACAAACTGTACATGAAATATTACTTATTTGAGGAATTTTTTCACCTTTCAATTAATGTCTTTGTGGACTGTTAATTGTTCTTCGCATCATTATGATCCTGGATGACCCAATCTTTGATGCCATAATTTTTTTTTTGATAATTTTGATGCCATAATTTTAGTATTGAAGCATCGCAATACTTTTTCTTTTCAGCCATATGTGACTCAACCACATTTATATATGTATAATATAAATAAAAAGAGAATGTGGGTAATTTTTCAATTACATGTTTCTTATCTGAAACATTTGTTGTGATATGAAAATGTTCTATATTTCCATAATTTACCGTCATTGTGACGAATATCTTTGAAACTTAACTGAAACTTAGGAAAAATAATGTTTCGTTAATGGTAAGTATAGTTCCCCCTTGTAATAAAATAGTAGCTCTTCTGGAGCCTTCAATTAATTTTATCTTACCAGATATTGTACTAACATTTGCCTGATATTTTTTAAAATTTGAAAAATATTTTTTGGTGTTCGAGTATAGTGCGAGTTGTCGCACTATCCATAAGACATATGTCTTCATTACTGAACTTGGACAAAACAACATGCTGCTTCTTAATTCAAATAAATAAAAATTCATTATAAGAAATTGTAGAACAACATAACAGTACATAAGCGAATAATAAAAACATTACAAAACATGCTAGATTAGTTTTTATTATTATTGTTCTCAAGAAAATCAAATCATCTAAATGCGTCATGTCTATATAGTAATTATGCATCAGACTGTGGTTAAAATTATCATTAGAAATAATTTTTTTCTATATTCTTTCCCTTTCCTTTAAAGGAATCTTGGTAAAATTCAACCAGATGTTTAGGCGTACGACAGGTATGCGACCAATTCACAGTCATGCCACATCGATAATATTTACTATCGATATTTTTTACTTGATGTTTGTATTGTCCACTGTTCCTGTTATTTTGTTTCTCCTCCTTCTAATCCCACTGCTGGTGATGATTTTTATGCTTAAGGAGTTATTATAACCGACATGGTTAAAATTATTTCGGACTCGACCATAACAATGACCATGACCACGTCCACGACCACGAGTAGATCTATATGTGCTCGCATTTACTTCAGGAAAATGGAGCAGAACCAGTGGGCCGTGCCACATGATTTTTCATTAGCAGTTCGCTATTCTGCTCAGCCATTAAGAGGCAAGAAATTAGCTCTGAATATTTCTTAAAGCTTTTCTCACGATACTGATGTTGGAGTACCACATTAGATACATGAAAAGTGGAGAATGTTTTTTTTAATAAATCTTCATCAGTAATTATTTCTGCACACAGTTTCAGCTTTGAGCTAATTCGGATATTGCAGAATTTTATTCACTGACACTTTTAAAAGCAATCTTAAATGCATCCCGTCATTACGAGTTTTTCGAAGAATTACAGTCTTTTCGTGGTCGAACCGTTCTTTTAAACCTTTCCAGAGTACAAGTGGATTATCTTAACTGGATATTCATTTTTTTACATCCTTCATCAAGATGATGACGAAGGAAGATCATTGTTTTTACACGATCTTGAGTAGAGGCATTATTTCTCTCTTTAATAGTGTCCTCATGACCAGAGGCTTGGAGATGTATCTTGGCATCTAATATCCATGATATATATTTTTCCCAGAAACATCAAGTGCCGTAAATTCAAGATTTGTAAGGTTTGACATGATTAAACTATCACATGAAAAATAAATATAATTAGAACTAATATTATTTATGCAATAAAAGCATAGAATAATAATTATTTATTTTCAAGATTAAACACACAAACACAACCATCATATTTATGGCTTATAAATATGCATAATCAATAATTATTGCGAAAGCTAATAAAGGTAAAATAATAAATACAAAAGACCTAAAAATAAATAAAAATTTTCCCATAGAAGATTAAATATACCAATAAATAATAAAATAACTGACATAATAATAAAAATTAAAAATAACTTTCATTTTTGAGTTTTTGAAGATTACGAAGAATTTGTGGAAAGAGATGAAAAATTGTGTAGTGAAAATAAATAGTAAATTGAGTACATATAGAGAGAAATATAATCGTTTTATTACTGTTATGTAGGTGTTTGTTACCGTTATATACCGTTAGATTATTTTATATTTTTTCAAAATTATTTAGTTAAAGACAACAATAAATTAAATAAATTATGATATTGTTATGAATAATATGTGAAATTATGGATGACAAATTCAAAGTTGCCTATTTAGTTTAGGTAAAAATTTCAACTCTCCATATTTGACATGCATTAATTACATGGTGGGTGAAATTGCCTATAAATAGGTTCTAATCCATGTAAATTACACTAGTGAAGATATTCATCAAAAGAAGTAAAAAATCTCTTAAATATTTGCTTTTTTGTTGTGTTATTAATAATTACATAATTACTAATTAGTTTAGTCAATAAGTATTTTATATATTATCATTAAATTTATAACACGTTATCAACACGATCATTCCATTAGTTTATGATTCTCTAATCCAAGAAGATTCGGTAAAGTCTCACAAAGGTAAATCTCTAAATTTAATACTTCTCGAATTATTTAATTAATGGAAGGTTATACCTCCTACAAATTTTATTTATTTAATATTTAATTTATTATGTTTATGTTTATGTGTTATTAATTTTTATATGAAAGGCTAAGCTTCCTATAAATAACTCGTTGATAGTTTAATTTTAATCGTTGATGCTTGTGTGGTAATCTCCTTGTTATAAACGACTTTATTTAATCGATATTATTAATACAACATAAATATTTCTATATCACAATTATTTAATTCATTGTTGTCTTTATCTAAATAATTTTAACAAAATATAAAATAATCTAACGGCTATATAACAGTAACAAACGGCTATATAACGGTAATAAACGGCTATATTTCTCTCTATAACAATTTTTCATCTCTTTTTACAAATTCTTCATAATCTTTAAAAATTCAAAAATGAAATTGTTTTTAGTTTTTTTTTTTTATCAATTATTTTTTTATTTATTGGTATATTTAATCTTCTGTGGGAAGAATTTTATTTATTTGTAGATCTTTTTGTATTTATTGTTCTACCTTTATTAGCTCTTGCAATAATTATTGATTATAGATATTTATAAACCATAAATATGATGGTTGTATTTGTATGTTTAATCTTGAAAATAAATGATTATTATGCCTATGCTTTTATTGCATAAATAAATATCAGTTCTTGATGGAGTCTGCCTGCTGATTCGATGAGTAAATCTGCAAAACATGAAAGAAGCTAATCGGACGGTGGTTATCAGATAAACTCTCAGATACTAAAGTCAGTTTAAGTTTTGAGCAATGATTTGTGTATGTGAATATAATTGTGTTTTTAGGCATACCTCAATCTCTTTATATAGTAGTTGAGAGTATACTAGTAGACTTAAAATAGGAAAGTGATTCCTATTTAGTAGTGACTGAACTTGAATATGAAAGGAATTCCTTATTTAAGAGGAAGTCTTATTCAGAAATATCTTTTTGAATAAGTTTATCTTCCTAGATTGAAGTTTGTATCCGTATAGGAAAGAGATTTCAAATATTTGGTCTTTAATGATAAGATTCTTTGTATATTTGAGCTATTGGCGGATCCCTTTGGCGACGTGTTTTCTCCGAGTCCTCAGGGATATCGGTCCTTCTAGGTATTCGAACGAATCTCCTTTTGATCTTCAGGTTCGGCGAATCTCATGGACTCGGGTGCTGATATTATCAGGCTTTCACCTTTCGGACGAGCACTAGAATTCTCCTATGGGGTATATCCTATGTGATCCGGTTCCACTATAGTTATGCTGAAATTTGTTTTGCACCAGTTCTAATTATATTTATTTTCCGTGTGATAGTTTAATCACGTCAAACCTTACAAAACTTGAATTTACGGCACTTGATGTTTCTGAAAAAAATTATTTGTCATGGATATTAGATGTCAAAATACATCTGCAAGCCTCTGTGTTCACGAGAACACTATTAAAGAGGGAAATAATGCCTCTACTCAAGATTGTGCAAAAGTAATGATCTTCCTTTGTCATCATCTTGATGAAGGATTAAAAAAAATGAATATCTTAGTGAAGATAACCTATTTATTCTATGGAAAAGTTTAAAAGAACGATTCGACCACCAACTGTAATTCTTCCAAAAGCTCATTATGACTGGATGCATTTAAGATTGCAAGATTTAAAAAGTGGTAGTGAATACAATTCTGCAATATTTCGAATTAGCTCAAAGTTAAAACTATGTGGAGAAAAAATTATTGATGAAGATTTATTAGAAAAAAAATCTCCACTTTTCATGAATCTAATGCGGTAATCCAGCATCAATATTGTGAGAAAGGCTTTAAGAAATATTTAAAGCTAATTTCTTGGCTCCCAGTGGCAAAAGAATAACGAGTTAATGAAAAATCATGCAGCACGACTCATTGGTTCTTCTCCATTTCCTAAAGTAAATGCGAGCACATATAGATCTACTCGTGGTCGTGGTCATTGTTATGGTCGAGTCCGAAATAATTATAACCATGTCTGTTATAATAACTCCTTTAAGCATAAGAATCACTATCAAAAGTGGGATAAGAAGGAGGGTAAACAAGATAACAGGAATAGTGGACAATACAAACATCAAGTAAAAAATGTCGATAGTAAATATTATCAATGTGGCATGACTGGGCATTGATCACGTACATGTCGTACGCCTAAATATTTGGTTGAGCTTCACCAAGATTCCCTTAAAGGAATGGGAAAGAATATAGAAATAAATTTTGTTTCTGATGGTATTTTCTTGAGAACAATAATATTGAAAGCTAATCTAGCATGTTTTGTAATGTTTTTATTATTTACTGTTATGTTGTTCTACAATTTCTTAAAATGAATTTTTCTTTGTTTCAATTATGAAGCATATGGATATTTCTCAGCATGTTGTTTCGTCCAAGTTCAGTAAAGAAGACATATGTCTTGTGGATAGTCTGACAACCCACAATATACTCAAACACCAAAAATATTTTTCAAATTTTAAAAGATGTCAGGCAAATGTTAGTACAACATCTGGTAATGTAAAATTAATTGAAGGCTCCGGAAGAGCTACTATTCTATTACATGGGGAAACTATACTTACCATTAATGAAGCATTATTTTCCCCCAAGTCTTAGAGAAACTTGTTAAGTTTCAAAGATATTCATCACAATAGATTTCAAAGCTGAAAAGAAAAGTATTGCGATGCTTTAATACTAAAATTATGGCATGAAAGATTGGGTCATCCAGGTTCAATAATGATGCGAAGAATAATTGACAGTGCACAAGGACATCCATTGAAAGGTGAGAAAATTCCCCAAATAAGTAATATTCCATGTACAACTTGTTCAATTGGAAAACTAATTGTGAGACATTCACCGGCTAAAATAAAAAATGAATCACCTTTATTTCTTGAAAGAATTTAAGGTGATATTTGTATGACAATTCCACCATCATGTGGACCATTCAGATACTTTATGATATTGATTGACGCATCTAGCAGATGGTCACATATTTGTTTATTATCAACTCGTAATGTTGCATTTGCAAGATTTCTTGCCCAAATCATTAAATTGCGTGTGCAGTTCCATGACTACACAATTGAAAGGGTAAGACTTGATAATGCTGGTGAATTCACGTCTCAAACATTTAATGATTATTGCATGTATGCTGGAACCACAATGGAGCATCCTGTTGCTCATGTGCATACACAAAATGTTTTAGCTGAGTCATTAATTAAGCGTCTTCAGCTTATTGCTAGATCATTAATGATGAGAACTAAGCTACGTATATCTATATGGGGACATGGTATATTACATGTTGCATCATTAATTCGTGTTAGACCTAGTGCATATCACAAATACTCTCCAATACAATTAGCATTTGGTCAAGAACCAAATATTGCTCATCTTAGAGTATTTGGTTGTGCTGTATATGTACCAATTGCGCCACCACAACGCACAAAAATGGGTCCTCAGAGAAAGTTGGGGATATACGTTGGCTATGTGTATGCATTCATTATCAGGTATCTTGAACCTTTAACAAGTGATGTTTTTATAGCACGTTTTGCTGATTGTCATTTTAATGAAGAAGAATTCCCACCATTAGGGGGAGAAAATAAGCAACTAGATAAAAATATTACATGGTGTGAACCTTCAATATTGCATCTTGATCCTTCCACAAAACAATGTGAAACAGAAGTTCAAAAGATTGTGCATTTGCATGCTATTGCAAATCAATTGCCTGATGCATTTACAGATACGAAAAGAGTGACTAAGTGATATATACCAGCAGTTAATGCTCCTGTTAGAGTTGAAATTCCAAAAGAGAATTCTGAAAATAAATTCGCTCATGAATCAAAGACACGCCTAAAGCATGGAAGACCGATTAGTTCAAAAAATAGAAATCCTAAAAAAAAGAAAGGGAGTAGAAAATATCGATCATGCCAACGAAGAGAAAAGTGTTTCAGAAGAAACACAAGACAAAGAAAATCCCGGAAAAGAATACGAATGAGATAAACCAAGGCATTACCTCAGAAGAGGACACAAATGAGAATAACAAAAAAATCTCAATTAATTACAATAATACAAAGATTACGTGGAATAGAGACACAATGGAAAATATTGATGAAGTTTTCTCTTACGTTATTGCATGTGATATCATAAATGAAAATGAGGATCCCGAACTGAGATCGATCATTGAATGTCAAAATAGATATGATTGGGATAAATGGAAAGACGCTATATAAGCTGAATTAGATTCTCTTAACAAGAGAAGTGTGTTTGGACCTGTTGTCCTCACACCTAAAGATGTGAACCCGGTAGGTTACAAATAGATCTTTATACGAAAACGAAATGAGAAAAATGAATTCACAAGATATAAAACTATACTAGTTGCTCAAGGCTTTTCTCAAAGACCAAGTACAATAGTTTAAGCGATTATTTGATAAATAAAGGCTATGTGAATAACCTTATTTGCCCATGTGTCTTTTATCAAGAGAAAAACATCCAGATTTTTGATTATAATTGTCTATGTTGATTATTTAAATATTATTGAAACAGACAATGAAATTAATGAAAACATGTTCATAATAGTGTACTTAAAGGAAGAATTTGAGATGAAAGATCTTGGAAAAACCAAATATTGTCTTGGTTTATAAATTGAACATATGAAAATCCTTTAAGTACTCCTATGGTTGTTCCATCACTAAATGTTGAAACTGACCAATTTCGTCTTTGTGAAGAAAATGAATATTCTTGGTCCTGAAGTACCATATCTCAATACAATCGGAGCGTTTATGTATCTTGATAATTTCACTCGTCCGGACATATCCTTTTCGGTAAATTTATTATCAAGATTCAGTTCATCTCCTATGAAGAGACATTGGAACATAATTAAATATATATTTCGTTATCTTCATGGAAGCACTGATCTTGATTTATTTTATTCTAATGATTCGAAATTAGAATTGATTGGTTATGCAGATGTAGATTATTTGTTTGATCCTCATACGATTAGGTTTCAAACTAGATGTGTATTTACAAGTGGAGGTATTGCAATTTAATGGCGATCACCAAAACAAAAAATTGTAGCCACTTCATCAAATCATGTTGAACTTATTGCATTACATGAAGCAAGTAGGGAATGTGTATGACTCAGATCAATAACACAACGCATTCAAAAAATTTATGGTTTTCCAGTCCATAAAAGCCCAACTGTCTTATATGAAGATAATGCTGCATGTATAGCATAAATCAAGGAAGGGTACGTCGAGAGTGATAGAACCAAACATATACCTATGAGATTCGTTTCATACACTCAAGAACTCATAAATAATCAAGAAATTGACATCCAATATGTTCAATCAAATGATAATTCATCTGATATCTTCACGAAGTTACTTCCTACAGCAATATTTAGAAAACATGTTCATAATATTGGAATGCGCCATCTGCGAAATATGTGAAGGACTACCTATGTTGCAATAAGGGGGAGAAATTACGAACTACACCATTTTTTCCTAACTAAAGTTTTTATCCCATTGGATTTCTTTTTAATGAGGTTTTTACTGAGGCAGTAAGATATATCGTAATTTAGAATAGATGTTTTGTCATTTAAGTGGGAGAGTTATGAATAGTATGTGAAATTATGTATGACAAATTCAAAGTTATCTATTTAGTTTAACTAAAAATTTCAACCCTCCATATTTGACATGCATGTAAATGCATTAATTACATGGTGGATGAAATTGCTCATAAATAGGTTCCAATCCATGCAAACTACACAAGTGAAAATATTCATCAAAAGAAGTAAAAATCCTCTTAAATAGTTGCTCTTTTGTTATTTTATTAAGTGTTCACTAATTATTAATCAGTTTAGTCCATAAGTATTATCTATATTATATTTATAACAAATATAAAATATTTATGTTTGTATTAATAGTGTCAATTAAATAAAATCGTTTATAACAATAGGATTACTACTCAAATATCAACGATTAAAATTAAACTAACAACGAGTTATTTATAGGAGGCTTTGCCTTCCATATAAAAATTAATAACATAAATATAAGCATAGTAAATAAAATATTAAGTAAATAAAATTCATAGGAGGTATAACCTTCCATTAATTAAATAATTAGACAACTATTAAAATTAGAGATTTACATTTGGGATATTTTACCTAAACTTCTTGAATTAGAGAATCGTAAACCAATAGAACGATCGTGCTATCGTGCTGAAAACGTGTTATAAATTTAACGATAATATAAATCAATACTTATGAACTAAACTAATTAGCAATTAAGAACACTTAGAATATGCCAACAATGAAACAAATATTTGAGAGAATTTCGCCCTTATATAAATATTTTTCACTTGCAAAATTTACACGGGTGGAAACCTATTTATAGGCAATTTCACCCACCATGTAATTAATGCATTTATATGCATGTTAAAAATGGAGGGTGAATTTTTTCACCTAATTAGATAGGTAATTTTGTTATTCATAATATTCACGCACTATTCATAATTTAATATACATATATGATGTATATTAATTTATTTCAAAAATTATGCTATTTGTAAAATATTTTCTCTCTCTTAAATTTGCTCTACTTTCTCTTTAAAAGCTTTCTCTTCATTGATTTTATAGAGGGTGGGAGAAGATTATTCCAATTTTAATAAGAAAATCATCTTCTCTCCGTCCAAATAATTTTTTGTTTCTACGGTATTTTCTTCATATTTATGTTTTTTAAAATTTTTAATCTCTAATTTTTTTCAAATCTAGAATTTGATTAAGTCTTGTTGTAACTTTGTTGAATTGCTTTGATAATCAAAGATGTTTTGAGGATAAAAAGCTACTTTTTAGAATTTTTTTGAAAATGAACGGAAAATATAAAACTTCAATAGATCTCGCGGTTTGAAGATCACTTTTGGATCCATATTGAAGATGAGACTTCAAAAGTTTGAATTTTTAAAAATCAAGCGATTTTAAGATCGTAGTCTCAATATTTGAACCATTTATGTATTTGGGTAATCTTTTGATGGTTGAAAAAATTATCTTCGATGACTGTATTAAACAACTCTCATCATTATTCTAGAATAGTTTTTTCAATTTATCGAGAAGTTATTCATTTATGTAATTTTTATTATTGTCAAGGGAAATTTTAGTCTTTAAATAAAAAAATCATTTGAGAAAGCATATTTTAGTTTTTTCTATTCCAATTAGACAACATCTAGATGCTAGTTTCAAGTTACAAGTGGGAACGAGAGAACATTGTAAGTGGTATGCTTTGAAATTGTTTAAATATAATTTTGAGAATGACGGTATAAAATAATCAATGTATATAGCGTAGAAGACAATTAGATAATGTAAAAGAAAATTAAAAAATATTACATATTAAACAATATTTTTGAGTTTTATAAAAAATATACGTGTCCGTCTATTTTTTTATTATTAGCAATGTCACTTTTTTTTGTTTCTCTTAATTAGTATTCTTGCACCTTATGTGATTTCCACCATATTCCTTGCATAGTATACTAATATAATAGAACTCTTAAATAAAAATTATTAAATATTACCAAATTAATACATGCAAGCATTTCTTTTTATTATTTAATTATTTATTATATTTGGGTTAACTTAATTTATTTATTTTAAGAAAAGTGAATTTTTTCTACTACTATGGAAACGAAATTAGACATTCATTTGCACAAGCTAGCTAATTGTCTTTATTTACATGTAAATGTGTGTTTGTAAATTTATTCATATGTCAAACAAATACAAGCAGAACAGAATCATAAAATTTTAAAAGCATTTGTCAAATATATACTAATTTTAAATTTACATCCATTGTACATAAAAATGGTGAAACATGAAAATATAAAAACAAATAAAGTATAATGATAACTCTTAAAGTTTTAAAGTTTGGAATTAATACTTTTTAACATATTTAATGCAATATTCATTCTTCAAAAAATAAACATACGGAAACTTGAAGTATTGGCAAAACAAATTCCAACGTTTCACTTTTGCAGCGATTTAATTCCAACGTTCAAAATGTTACGAAACAAATTCCAACCTTTTTTATTTTTGCAATATGTAGCCCCAGTCAATCAGGCAGTTTTGTCCCTTTTTTTTAGACTACAAAGTGCAAAAATACGAAAGGTTAAAATTTTATTTGAAATTTTTTTAAATCATTGAGATTTAATATGCCAATATATGGATCTAATATGGCTTCACGTATGCACAAAGCTGTCGGAAAACGATTTGGTTACAAATTGCAAAAATAAGAAAGGTTGAGATTTGTTTCGTAACATTTTAAACGTTGGGATTAAATCGCTAAAAAATAAAACATTGGGATTTATTTTATAAATACCCCTAGAAACTCTAATAATCACAATTTTGTAATAAAACTGAATATAATTATACGATTACTTGTTAAGATTAATTTATAAAATTCAACTACAAAAATAAAAATAGTCATATATGTGGAATAATCTTAACAATACCTAATTTTGAGGTTTGACAGAAAAGTCGTTCCGATCTAATCTATTTTTGGGTTCAAATAGAAAAGGATATGTAAGTGACCTAACACGACAAAGCACTCTCCGAAGATATGAAATGTCTAGTTTTGTAATCATGTCGAGTCGAATTAAAAACCATGCCATATTTAAAATCGACTCAATTTTAAAGTATAAAACTCAAATCAAACATTTTTCTAAGCTGTTCTGTATATTTGTCAAATCACAAAGACATATACAATAGGGTGGTGTTGCTAATAAAGCACCAAGTAAGACATCATAACATTCTCTAAGATATTTTGAATATTTTCCGAACTACATAAGACACTTGTAATAGGGTGCCACTGTTAATCGAGCACAAAAATTAAAATCTTTCAATTTTATCCAATTTGTCTTAAAACGCAGGATGTCGTTTCAATTATGTGCAACTACGCGACTTAGCTTATGTGACGCTTATGCGTGGTATTATCATATCAGCGCCACATAGGCGTTACATTAGTAAAATTGCATAATTGGATATTATTGAGATAAAAATCTGGACTTTCTGCCTAGCAGATAGCTTTTCTCTCTCTTGAGAAGTCTCCTCATTTCGAGGTTTTCTGTCCTTCATGGATATTTCTATTATGTGCCAATCATTGTCCCTGTCAGATGATGAAGATGATCTAGTCTGTTGTGATCTGGGAGACAAAGCCAGATCAGCAGGAGAAGAGAAGGTTGCTAATTCACTCATTGGGAAGGTTCTTTCCACAAAACGAGTGAACAGAGAGGGATTTATCGCATCTGTGAATGCGATGTGGAGAACAAAGGATTCTTTAAAGGTGGAAACAGTGGGGATTAATCTTTTTGTGTTCCACTTTGGATCGCAAGAAGATAGAAGAAGAGTTATTGCAGGAGGGCCATGGAAGTTCCAGGAACATCTCATTGTAATTGAAATTCCTAAGGGTTTAGGAGACTATACAGATGTCACGACCCATTTTCATGAATCGCGACCGGTGCTAGGGTATGGGTAATGTAGTACCGAAACCCGTAGCTAGCCTTTCATTTAATTCAAAAACACATAAACCTGCAGAAAACCAATGCTCGGGGGCAACCGAGACTTCAACCTAAACTAGCAGTTATAATAATCAACAGTTATATAACATGCTTATTCAATTCTGAGTCTAAAATAGATTTATCATAAACCAATATAAATAATATAACATGCCAAAGCAATATAACCAGTCGAACCAATCCGACAAAATATATAATAATAACAAAAACGTCTAGTTACTACTGCGGTCTAAGAATAAAATAGTTTCACTGTTTTACTAAAATAAAAGGGAACCTCCGAGGAAAAGTAAATGCGGAGATCACCAGACTCTCTCAGATCATAACCCTGGGGAAAATTGGGAAAACAACGGGGTCAGATATACTGAGATGAGTTCATACCACTATTTACATTTATTAAGTGGAAAACCTTTAAAACGTCTAAAACATTTAATAACGATATTACAGATAATAGTTGGAACCCTAATCCACAATTCTAAATAATAATCATAATCCAATAGGTCTGGTCCCGAGAGCTGAGCTACACCGAGTTACCACTGACCACACTTATACCAGAGTCCCGAGAGCTGAGCTACACCGAGTTACTCTACCTGGTCCCGAGAGCTATGCTCACACCGAGTTACCACATTTCCACATATACCTTACCCAGATCAATACCGGTGCGCACGCAGTCCTAATGATGCCCATTAGGTAGCACGTTCCAACTAAGAGCCATAATATAAAAACAGTTCGAAATATACGTACAGTATATATATATTATATTAAAATAACAATTTACTTAATAAAGCGGTAAATAGTAAATATAAACTCACTGCTTGGTAATCCGCGTGAAATACCGGCAAGCAACTAACTCTGGTTCGCCTCTGAAGCACGAACAGTAGACGAGTCTAGACAAATAAAATAATTATTAAAAACAGACCCTAACTCTAAAGAGTACTAGACACCACATAGGACTAGCACATATAACATGTCGGAATAAACAATCCAAAGCACACAAATATATCTAAAAGGTAATAAAGCCCAATTAATATAAGTCTATTGAGTTCCCGCTTAAAATCCAATTTATAAATATTATTTAATAACTTTAAATAATAAATAATTTACAAATAGTGGGTTTGCCGAGTTATCAAATAACTACCAAGCTAACCTCACTTGTCGGATGACCCAAGTCTAATCCGACTCAAAACGTTTATCAAATGTAAACCCGAGTTTATATTTATAAAACAATTTAACAAAATAATAATCCATTTTAAAAGCGGAACTCAATAACTTCAATTCTAAGTAACCCAAGTTACAAATCAAAAACTTAAACATTTTAAGTTAATAAAAGTTTAGGGACTAAATTGTACTTTTGCCAAATAGGGACTAAATTGTACTTTAGTCAATTTGATATCCGAAATCAATTTATTGCTTTTCTTTATAATTAAAACCAACAATAAAGTTATTAACCAAAAATCCACTTAATTAAGTTATAAAATAAGTTTAGGGGCCAAATTGTAATTTAGCCAACTTTTGACAAAACGACATTTGAAGGCAAATATAACTACCCGAGTAATTATATTAACTTAATTTATAATTATCTATCATTTCCACTATTTAATTTATATTCAAAATAAAACCCAAGTTATTAGTTTAAAGTTTAACCTTAAGGATTAAGTTGATTAAAGTTAAAGTCTTTGGTGATTAAAATGAGAATTTAACCATCTTTCTCAATTCAAAATAAGAACAGACCCCGCCATGCTCAACAACCAATTCACCATTTTTATGATTCTGAAACTAAGCTCACATCTCAATCCTCATCACCAAAGCAACTTAATTCATAAATGAACAACACACTAATCACCTAATTCAAACCATAAACAGCAGCATAGTAGAAGGAATTCAAATCAAAACCATGGCAGAAACTTAACAACGAAACCAAGAACAACCCAATTACTACGGATCCGAGAACCAAATGATGAAACAACTCAATCTAAAAGCATGATCTATTAACTACTAAACATGTCAAGGGATCCATAATCAAAAGCCAAGCAAAACAAAACCAAAAGAGGAAAGGATGGTTCGGCAGAAACATATAAACAAGCACAGAACATAGCCAAAACAGAAAACGGAAACCGTACGGCGAATGGAAACGAGGTCGATCACGTACCGTTCAACGAAAACGAGGTGGGGAATCGAAGGTATATGAGTCTAGAACGTCTGAGATCAAAAGGTTTTGATTTCGATCTAGAAACGAGCAAGAACGAATCAGAAAACCGAAAGGCGTTTCAAAATGAAAACTGAAATTTAACGAAACCAGAAAACTTACTGAACAGCGACCTTTGGAGGACGATAACAGCTTCGATACTCAGCGAATGGACAAGAGGAAAACGGCTAGGGTTTGTTTGCAGCGTGATTGTAATAACCCGGAAATTTAAGGATTTAAAATATAGCCACGTGTCTAATATTTTATTAGACGGGAGTAGGTAAATTAAATTTAAAGATAAATTTAATTTACAAGTGTCCCTAAATTTTTAATATGGCTATAGGATTGCAAATTTAAATTTTTAGAATTTAAATTTGATTAGTTATATAGTTAACGGAGAGAATATGGATTTATGAATTGGGTGTAGAATAATTCATAAGTCCCTAGCGAATATTTTTGGTGCCAATATTCGCGTAATATTTTAAAAAGGTTATCGTGAAAATTTGATAAAATTTGGAAGCGGAAATTTTATCAAGCGCAGTCAATGCGGACTTAATAAATCAAAAATGATTTATTAAGGATAAAATATATGTCGGATGGGAATAAAAATAATATTTTTATTCTTGTTATATTTTATTTGATTTTTGGTAAAATTTTCACGAAATTTGGAAGTCGTTTCCATTTAGACTACAAACGACTAGTTTAGAAGTTGGTTTAAAGTGCATGATTGAGCTAGTACTAAATTGTACTTTTGCCAATCATATATAAACAACATTAGGTTTCAAATTATGGCTCAGAGGCCATATTTCATTCCTTTCAAAAGGAATTGAGCTGCTAAGCTCTCTTTACAACGGCGAAAGTTAGGGTTTCCGGCCGTTTGATCCGTTTCTCGATTCTAACTCCATTTCTTCAACGATTACTCAAGTAATCGAGGTAGTATACCCGTATTAAATGTTTATTTTGATATATATCGATATATTTCGAATATATATTCGTTTATAAACGGTTACCGTATCGAATCGAACGTAAACGTATTAGTTTTACGTTTCGAACGTGAATATGGATAGATTGGAATGTGTATACGTGTTAGGGGCGGAAAAATGGAGTTAAAGCACGTCGGAAAGCCCGGGAAATCAACTTTCCCGGGGCTGTGCACTCGGGTGCACGAACGTGCACCATTTGGTGCACGAACGTGCACCATGAGAGGGTGCACGAACGTGCACCCAAGGTGCACGAACGTGCACCATCTGGGGTGCACGAACGTGCACCAATTGTGCACGATCGTGCACTGCCCTGGGGTGCACGATCATGCACCCAAGGTGCACGATCGTGCACCGTGCCGAGACGCTGACGGATAGGGATTTGTTTTTGGGCTTTTTGCCCTAAGAACTTGGCGTAGTTTCGTTGATTCGAAAACGTTTTAAAACGATAACTTGTGTTAGAAGAAATTGAAAAGGTTTTATATACTAAACCTAAAGACTTTTAAAAGGAGATTTTAAAAGTAAAGTTAAACGTTTATAATGGACTTTAAAAGAGTTAAAGTCAATATTTAAACGGTTTTAAAGATTTAGCAATCGCTTTTGCTAAATGCTTAGTATATGACCGAGAATTGTTTTGACAATTAGGTCTATACTATAAATGGTTTTCTTTAGGTATTGTGATACCTAAAATAACTTCTAGAGAGAAGTTAGAACGTTTTCTCAAAACGAGAATTTATAATATGGTTTTAAAAGAAAACAGACCATAAGTGTTACGTGTTTGAATGATTATATGTTTAACCTAGATCTGGGTTTAAGGACCTAGAAATTTTATAGGAAACATATATTGATGTGTTTTATCCTGTTTGCTTTGTGTGTTTAGTCCGACCAGCTAGCCAGCAGTCTGACCACAACCACAGGATTAAGTTCCAGACCTAGCGGTGTTTGTGAGTTCATTTGTTTACTTTTGAATATTAGTATTCAATTGTTTTAACTCCATAAATCGCACTAAGTATGAAACTTAGCCAAGGAAGATCCACTGAAACGAGCTATCTATTGGGCAACAATAGGACTGTGTGATCACCGGTGTTAATGAACTAGATGAGAGGTAAATATTATAAGCATACATGTTGAGATTAGGTTTTAAGCTAGATGCTTGTAAAGCGGCTTAAACCTATCGGGTAGTCCTGAGGTGGCAGTGATTTAGTTCCGGCCCAGCAACCCTATACAGAGTTAAGAGGGCTGTGATACATAAGTATACAGCTCATCCTGTATTAAACAAGAGTTGTGCATATGCATTATATATATGATAGCACTATAACGTAATCAGGACTAGGGTTTCATTTGGATCGAGGACTGGTAATATTTTTATATACCGATATTTTGTATATATGCGATTTTGGTATTTAACTGTAAACCTATCTACTCACTCAGAAATATTTATATTTCTGACCCCGTTGTTGTTTATTATTTTCAGGTACCTAGCTACCGGGTCTGGTCGAGCTTCCACCCTTTTCCATCAGGGAAGCTTATTCGGTTGTTATGTAAATAACACTTTAAACTCTTAGATGCTGCAATAGTGTATATAGGTTTGATATGCCTGTGGCCACGTCATGGTTCCTCTGTCTATATACTCTGATAGGAACCTGACTTTGTCTAGCTCTAATAAGTGGCTACTCAATAGGCATATGTTGTTTTATGGTGTCCCCTACGGGTGGGCCAAGCTTCGTGTCTTTGGTCTGCAAAGACACTGTGTGTAGTTTTAGCTGGCCTTACGTTTGTGTGCCTGCTGTGCATGTTTTTAAATATGTTTGATATAACGTTTTGAAAAGGAAAGTGTTCGATATATTTTATTAAACATATTGTTCGGGTGCGCGGTTTGAGACAGGGCTTCCTGCGAGGCAAGGCATGTGAGCTAAGTCCCTGTACCACCGCACCGGTTTTCAGAAATGCGCGTGGGTCAGAATAACTAGGGTTATTCAACCAGCATTTCTGAAAGCGCGATATCGCCTATATGAATATTTTCAGAATGTGTTTTCCACGTTAAACGGAAAAATGTTTTAACGGTGTTTTCTGAAAACGGGTCGTACGCGATGTACGATATATATTTATATTTAAGAGGCGAAAAATTTATAGAGGTTTTAGGCTTGCTACGGGTTTCGGAACAACCATTCCCATTCCCTAGCGCCGGTCTCGGCTCGGGTTTCGAGGCGGAAATCGGGTCGTGACAAAGGTGGTATCAGAGCAATGTTTTAGGACTTGAATGTCTGAAGTATTGTTACTGATATATGCTAAGTAGAGGTAGTAGAGGTACTAGAAGTCATAAGAATTCCTAGTGAACTATTGCAGCAACATAGGATTCGAGTCATGTCTTGATCAGTTGTCAGTTATTGAATACATTCAGCTATAGATAGCAACTATACATGTGTGTAGTATGTATTGATGTTTTGATCAGGAACACATGAGTTGTTCTTGTGTTCGAGATACGTTACAACTGATGGAACATGTGAGATGTTTCTAAGTTGGAAACACGTTACAATCATGGAGCGAAATGGTCAGAACAGATGACCAGTATTGAGGAGAATGGTTCTGTTTGAACACAGGACAAAGCGAAGATTTTCTCTGAATTTTTGTTCGAGAAAATAGTTAGATTTTCTCTGAATTGTGAGTGATTGTTATATGTTTTGCTTATATGGGTTTAATAGTTGATACCTGTTATATGAAAATGTGATTTTTCTACAACTATTACATACGGTACTTATGCTGAAAATTTCATGTGTTTCAGTATGTCTGGGCCAAGTAGAGCTCATACGCATGTGGGGTCTGATCCACACAATGTACCAGGTTTGCCTGTTATACCTGATACATCTGTTCCCATAGAGGCTGTTGACTCAACATCAGCATGTGACATGGACATATGGGAGGATGCTATTGGAGTAGAGGAATTAGAGAGAATGTTGAATGAAGACATAAACAGTACTGGAAATAGCCATAGCTCTGTGTCTGAATCGACTGCTACATCAGCTTATCTGGGATTTAAGGTAAAAGAGTTCTTAGCTGAAGTGGACCATCTAAGGAGGGTTCAACAGCAAATAAGACAATCGCCAAATCAGTCGTGGGAATACGTGAGTGAGTGGGAGGTGCAAGAGAACCAAAGTTTGGATAGGCTGAGGGATTATATGGATAAGTATACTAGGGAAGATTTGAATGTGGAGGCATATACTGTTGAGTTTATGCGTTTATGTGAAGAAGTACCTGAGTTAGTTCGTGATGGTGAGGAAGTTGCAAGTAGGTACGTCAAAGGTTTAGGGCCTGAGTTCGAGGAACTCATGGCGGTAAAGTCTGATTCTGTAGCATATCTGGCTGGGCGTGCGAAGCAGATAGAAAGTAAGTTGAGGAGGAATGACATACCCCTCCAGCCGTACTATTACACCAAACCTGAAGAACCTACTGCTACATTTCCTAGGATAGGAAACTCTGGACCCGCGAGGCACTACAACCCCTACTTTGTTCCGCGAGGGGGAAAGGATAAGGGAAAATTGAAATTCCGCGGAGGGCGAGGTAAAGGCCCGATGATTCGTGAGGCGTTTCCGTCTTCGCGATCATCGTCAGGTAATGTTTAGTTATGTGTTTAATGTTTAAGTTAGTATGTTTATGTGTTTTCAATATCACGTTAGAATTGGAAAACATAAACTACAGATATAAATCATATCCTTAAACAAAAAGAAATACACATATAAGTAAACATTAAAAGTAAATGATAAATGAGAATTGATAAGTTAGGGATGCTAGAAACGTGCATCCTTAAAATAGAAATCAATAACTATTGATAAACAACCAAATGATGTGAAGCAATAATAATCCTAATGTGAGGACAAATTATTAGGATTAAGAAACTTGAAATGTTACAAAGAAATAGTTTGAAAGAAGCTTACAGAGTGAGTATACAGATTTGTTTTAAAAGAATGTATTATTGTGCTCAGATGCATCATGAATGCATATTGCAACAATCACTATAGAAAAAGGAATACTTGAATTCCATATACCTATATAAAAAGATTTTGTTAGGACATGCATCATGTATATTGTATATCAAAGAGAAAGAGGATTGTATAGCAACTCTTTGGGGATGAGAGATGTCATCACCCTGAGCCACAATTGTACAAAAGTTTTAAAAAATGTGAATTGTTAGATTCACAGTTTTGAAGAGGTGAATTTAAAGAAAAATCCAGCTGGTACACACATATACTTATATATGTGAGTGAATATGTGTATATGCACATATGTTGAAACGATTGTTTTGAGAAACCATTTGTTTATAAAATAAAATTTTGTGAAAATAAATTGTTGAGAAACAATTTGTTTACAAAACAAACTGTATTTGTTTTAAAATGTAAGCATACTCAAACGAAAACTCTGTAATAATGTCAAGATAGGATACAAGATAGTGAAAATAAGATGTTGTGATTTTTATTGTTCATAATAAACAATAAAGATCTGGATTCTAATGTTTCATTCCGAAACATCAGAAATTACTAAGGATTGAGAAGAGTAGGAAGTGAGAATTTACATTCTTACTCTGAAATAGACTGAGATGTAAGTCTAGTAATGGACTTTTATGATAAATAAAAGTTTAAGACTAGATAATAGAAGATAATTGCGATTAAGATAAGAGAGAGTAGGATCTAATTAAACACAACTCGGTTAGTTTGACTTCAAGTAACTGTCGGTGAACAAAGTCATACGCATGTGTTTAATTAAAATGGATCTGAGATTGGTCTTACAGACAGAGCAGATGTCAGTAATAGACATATCTCTTAAATCCAAACGAGTGGTTAGATAAACCAAAACTCATAAGTCTGAGAGGAGTAAACCTCGGCACTTAACTAATAAATAATAACGAATAGTTAAAAGAAAGATGATGAAGAGGAAAATAATTTTCAGAACCAAGTAGTTACACTACTAGTTCTGATTTGGGTAAAGAGAGTTGTTGATTATGTTATCGACAGACAGACTTTGTGAAGTCGTGTCAAAGAAGGTATTCATTAATAAATGATTATTAATTATTTAATGAATAAACAATATACTTAAACAGTATAGTAAACCTTGGATTAACATAAATGGAAATGTTATCAAAGTAAGAAAGAGATGAGAATAAAGAACTCAAGGAGTAAGTTTCAGATGTTATCTGGAAACTAACAGAGTATAGTAAAACCCCAGTAACTAGTGATCGAACCGTTAGATTGGTTTGATATTGGGATAGGATGATCCCAGGACGGTTATCTAAGTTTTAACCGTTGCGATTGATCAACGAAGAGGAATATGATGCTTGAAGAGAGAGGTGATGCTGTGAAACTTGCGTGAATTTTGGCAGTGAGCCAAAAGCGCAAGTGATCACGACAGTAAGTATAAACTTTAGTTAGCTTGGAATTGTCAACATAAGCTCCATATATGTATACAAAATGAATTTGAAAACTGTGTTGAGACAGTACTTTCAAAAGATAGAAATTCCGAGAACCGAGGCTTATGACTGTGAAGTCTAGGCTGACTGGTAACGGAATATACATGTAGTGTACATGTATTTTGAGTGTCGGGCTAGAAATGCATAATGCATGACCGACTAAAAGTGGAAAATATTTAATAAACATTTTGTTTTAATGTAAAATGTTTTGAAAGTGGAGCTAAAGTTGATAGTCAGTTAATTAAACCCGATAGTAACAGCTATTGTACAGTTATGACAACTGTTAGCTGTGAACAAGGAAGATATGTATATGGAGAAGAAGTTAAGAAGTCTAATTAACATTGGATATCCCGAAAACTAGTAATGGAAATATAGTTTTGCGGTGATTGTAAAGAACGTTAAAAGGTGTTTCATAGTGAGGTAGTTAGATTATAACCACACCCACACCTATTCAACCACATTCCGGCAAGAGAGAAGATCAGTTACCCAATCTGTAACAGGAAGTTACTATAGATTGAGGAGTAAATAAAAAAAAAGAGATATTCTATACAAGGTATAGAAATGTAAGGAAAGTAAAAGATGAGTAGTTAGTTTATGAAACAGTAATCATAAAACATACTAAAAGTCATCTCAATAATAAGATGAGCCATAAACAAACAACTAAGGTTGAAAAGAAAACAAAATAAAATAAATGAGTATGTATGACAAAGATGGTATACTAAAAGAGGAGTTATCGAAAGCTAGCAAAGGTAACCTAGTTTTATGATAACCCTGGAGTAAGTTAAATGGTATTAACTTATACCAACCTATTTGGGTTGCTTAGGAAGAAAAAGACAAGAGATTAGTCCTTGGAATGTGTTGCAGGATACTAAGCTAAGGAGTAAAAAGTATTCTATACAAGCTATAGAATCAAGAAGAGTATACAAAGTGGATAATCTGTTGCTGAACGGAAAGTTCAAACAGATGATAAGAACAACAGTAAGGAAGAGGGATATGATTGAAGATGCCAGTCAAAGTGGTGCTATGCTTTCCGAAGCATGAAAGGAGATTAAGTATAAGTGAAATTTGGATTATAAGTGAAAAGTAAGTATATGTAAATTCGAGGACGAATTTATATAAGGGGGAGAGAATGTAATAACCCGGAAATTTAAGGATTTAAAATATAGCCACGTGTCTAATATTTTATTAGACGGGAGTAGGTAAATTAAATTTAAAGATAAATTTAATTTACAAGTGTCCCTAAATTTTTAATATGGCTATAGGATTGCAAATTTAAATTTTTAGAATTTAAATTTGATTAGTTATATAGTTAACGGAGAGAATATGGATTTATGAATTGGGTGTAGAATAATTCATAAGTCCCTAGCGAATATTTTTGGTGCCAATATTCGCGGAATATTTTAAAAAGGTTATCGTGAAAATTTGATAAAATTTGGAAGCGGAAATTTTATCAAGCGCAGTCAATGCGGACTTAATAAATCAAAAATGATTTATTAAGGATAAAATATATGTCGGATGGGAATAAAAATAATATTTTTATTCTTGTTATATTTTATTTGATTTTTGGTAAAATTTTCACGAAATTTGGAAGTCGTTTCCGTTTAGACTACAAACGACTAGTTTAGAAGTTGGTTTAAAGTGCATGATTGAGCTAGTACTAAATTGTACTTTTGCCAATCATATATAAACAACATTAGGTTTTAAATTATGGCTCAGAGGCCATATTTCATTCCTTTCAAAAGGAATTGAGCTGCTAAGCTCTCTGTACAACGGCGAAAGTTAGGGTTTCCGGCCGTTTGATCCGTTTCTCGATTCTAACTCCATTTCTTCAACGATTACTCAAGTAATCGAGGTAGTATACCCGTATTAAATGTTTATTTTGATATATATCGATATATTTCGAATATATATTCGTTTATAAACGGTTACCGTATCGAATCGAACGTAAACGTATTAGTTTTACGTTTCGAACGTGAATATGGATAGATTGGAATGTGTATACGTGTTAGGGGCGGAAAAATGGAGTTAAAGCACGTCGGAAAGCCCGGGAAATCAACTTTCCCGGGGCTGTGCACTCGGGTGCACGAACGTGCACCATTTGGTGCACGAACGTGCACCATGAGAGGGTGCACGAACGTGCACCCAAGGTGCACGAACGTGCACCATCTGGGGTGCACGAACGTGCACCAATTGTGCACGATCGTGCACTGCCCTGGGGTGCACGATCATGCACCCAAGGTGCACGATCGTGCACCGTGCCGAGACGCTGACGGATAGGGATTTGTTTTTGGGCTTTTTGCCCTAAGAACTTGGCGTAGTTTCGTTGATTCGAAAACGTTTTAAAACGATAACTTGTGTTAGAAGAAATTGAAAAGGTTTTATATACTAAACCTAAAGACTTTTAAAAGGAGATTTTAAAAGTAAAGTTAAACGTTTATAATGGACTTTAAAAGAGTTAAAGTCAATATTTAAACGGTTTTAAAGATTTAGCAATCGCTTTTGCTAAATGCTTAGTATATGACCGAGAATTGTTTTGACAATTAGGTCTATACTATAAATGGTTTTCTTTAGGTATTGTGATACCTAAAATAACTTCTAGAGAGAAGTTAGAACGTTTTCTCAAAATGAGAATTTATAATATGGTTTTAAAAGAAAACAGACCATAAGTGTTACGTGTTTGAATGATTATATGTTTAACCTAGATCTGGGTTTAAGGACCTAGAAATTTTATAGGAAACATATATTGATGTGTTTTATCCTGTTTGCTTTGTGTGTTTAGTCCGACCAGCTAGCCAGCAGTCTGACCACAACCACAGGATTAAGTTCCAGACCTAGCGGTGTTTGTGAGTTCATTTGTTTACTTTTGAATATTAGTATTCAATTGTTTTAACTCCATAAATCGCACTAAGTATGAAACTTAGCCAAGGAAGATCCACTGAAACGAGCTATCTATTGGGCAACAATAGGACTGTGTGATCACCGGTGTTAATGAACTAGATGAGAGGTAAATATTATAAGCATACATGTTGAGATTAGGTTTTAAGCTAGATGCTTGTAAAGCGGCTTAAACCTATCGGGTAGTCCTGAGGTGGCAGTGATTTAGTTCCGGCCCAGCAACCCTATACAGAGTTAAGAGGGCTGTGATACATAAGTATACAGCTCATCCTGTATTAAACAAGAGTTGTGCATATGCATTATATATATGATAGCACTATAACGTAATCAGGACTAGGGTTTCATTTGGATCGAGGACTGGTAATATTTTTATATACCGATATTTTGTATATATGCGATTTTGGTATTTAACTGTAAACCTATCTACTCACTCAGAAATATTTATATTTCTGACCCCGTTGTTGTTTATTATTTTCAGGTACCTAGCTACCGGGTCTGGTCGAGCTTCCACCCTTTTCCATCAGGGAAGCTTATTCGGTTGTTATGTAAATAACACTTTAAACTCTTAGATGCTGCAATAGTGTATATAGGTTTGATATGCCTGTGGCCACGTCATGGTTCCTCTGTCTATATACTCTGATAGGAACCTGACTTTGTCTAGCTCTAATAAGTGGCTACTCAATAGGCATATGTTGTTTTATGGTGTCCCCTACGGGTGGGCCAAGCTTCGTGTCTTTGGTCTGCAAAGACACTGTGTGTAGTTTTAGCTGGCCTTACGTTTGTGTGCCTGCTGTGCATGTTTTTAAATATGTTTGATATAACGCTTTGAAAAGGAAAGTGTTCGATATATTTTATTAAACATATTGTTCGGGTGCGCGGTTTGAGACAGGGCTGCCTGCGAGGCAAGGCATGTGAGCTAAGTCCCTGTACCACCGCACCGGTTTTCAGAAATGCGCGTGGGTCAGAATAACTAGGGTTATTCAACCAGCATTTCTGAAAGCGCGATATCGCCTATATGAATATTTTCAGAATGTGTTTTCCACGTTAAACGGAAAAATGTTTTAACGGTGTTTTCTGAAAACGGGTCGTACGCGATGTACGATATATATTTATATTTAAGAGGCGAAAAATTTATAGAGGTTTTAGGCTTGCTACGGGTTTCGGAACAACCATTCCCATTCCCTAGCGCCGGTCTCGGCTCGGGTTTCGAGGCGGAAATCGGGTCGTGACAGTGATGAAGGTTTTCTGTTTAGAAATCGACTTTAAATATCGAGAGGAGATGGGTCAAAAATGAGTACGAAGTGGGCTGGGCGAAGGGGTCCAAAAGGGACCTGCTGTTCTCGAACGGGAATGGCCATATTTGGCCTGCTCCCGTTCGAGAAAGGGCCTGGTCTCGAACGAGACCAGGCCTGAAAAAGGATTCTCGTTCGAGAATCCTTGGATTCTCGAACGAGAATCAACATTTTTCTCAGGTCTCAAATGAGACCTGAGTCAAACGAAAGTTGTTCAACCACTTCGGTTGAACCACAACCCAAAGAAGAGATTTTATTTTTTTTTAAAAACCGAACCAAAACGAATCGAACCACGAAAATCTACGAAACTTCAAATACCCCTCAAAACACATCCGGAACCACGTCGGAAATTAACAAAATAAATTTAAAATTTTACGGGATATTACAACAGACATGAAATTTGAGTATGTTTCTTTTTGGATCCAGATACACAATCTTCCATTAATGTGTCAGAATGTGGATGCAGGGTTATCTCTGGGTTCACAAATCGGAGTAGTAAAGAAGGTGGATCCCGGTGCAACAGGCGACTGTATTGGGAAGTATGTGAGAGTCAGGGTGAAAGTCAATATCAGTAAACCTCTTAAAAGAGGTTTAAAGGTGAAAATTCAGGAGGGAGTGATAGTGGTGGCAGGGCTGAGGTACGAACGGTTACTGGAACTGTGTTTTAATTGTGGTATTTTAGGTCATCCTATTCTGGAATGTGGGACTCCGATGAAGGGAGATGGTACCACTCTAAAATACAGTGATTGGATCAGAGCTGGTCCAATAACTGCGTATAGAGGGAAGAGATTCAGAAGTAGTGACAATGATGTAGAGGAGAACCCGTCTGAAGAAAGAAAAGAAGGGGATGTTCAACGTGGTGGAGATAAGTCCAAAGGTGGTGTGGGTGATGAAGTGCTGGTGGCGCGTGGGGAAAGGGATAAGGAATTAAAAAAAGGAACTAGCAAGATTAAAGAAGATAATCAACAAAAATCTCTTTTGAATTTAGAATCTGTAACAGCAAAGAATGATGGAGGAGGAATATCTGGGAAGAGATATGGAAACAATATAGAGATTGCTGATCTTGTGGAGATTGATGTGGAGAAAGATACGGATCCAAAAGGAATGGAAACATTGGCGCGAATTAATTTAAATCTGAAAAAAGAGAGTAGGAGGTCAAATGGGCTTAGGTTTAAATCCAAAGATAAAGGACAGAATAAGCCCAATACAAAAGTCTTGTCCTTTCAAAAGAATCAGATTACGAAGAGAGGAAAAAAGTTACCGCTTGCAGACATTTCAAATCTGGTACAGGAAAGCTTGAAAGAAGATGGCTTGGGGGGAAGAAAGGTTGGGGGAGAGTCCTACAATTGCAGCTCATTATTACTATCTCGGAGTGGAGACTGTACTAATGAGGGGTTTGGTGTATTATTATCGGTGGAACCTGCTGAGCAGGTCCGCCGCTCGCAATGATAGGCCTTAGCTGGAACGTCCAGGGGATGGGCTCACCCAGGACGGTTAGGTCTTTATGTGACCATGTTAACAAGTGGAAGCCTGCTGTGGTTTTCTTAATGGAAACCAGAATGAAAGTTACTCAGATTGAGAAGATGAAACGAAGGTTGAATATGAAGGGGTGTCATGGAGTTGATTGTGAAGGAAAGAGTGGGGGCTTGGCGCTGTTTTAGAATGATGTAGGTAAGGTGTCTATACTGAGTTGTTCAAAATTTTATATAGACTGTTTTGTGGAGGATGAAAATCATGGAAGATGGAGGTTTACCGGTTTTTATGGGGATCCTATCCAGTCGAATAGAATTTACTCTTGGCAACTCCTGTCAAGGTTAAGTTGTCTTTTTACTGGTCCATGGGTTGTAGGGGGAGACTTTAATGAGATCATCAGGGATGAGGAGAAGAAAGGGGGGCTTAAAAGGTCTAAGTGTTTTATGACCAATTTTAAAACAGCGCTCAATGATAGTGGTTTATGCGAGGTGAATAGCAGAGATGTAGAATTTACGTGGTGGGGAAGGAGAGGAGAGAATATTATTTTTGAAAAGCTTGACAGATTCGTGGTAAATGATGATTGGAAGCAGATATTTCCAAATTGTCATATACAGTATCTGGATTACTGGGGATCTGATCACAGACCTATTGGTATATGGGGTGAGAAGAGTATGGAGAAGAAGAGTAAAAGCAACAGATTTCACTTTGAGGAGATGTGGACTACCAAAGGTGAATTCAAAGAAGTGGTGGAGAACTGTTGGAGTCAGACGAGATTGGAAGATATGAGAGCAGTTCCTAGAAAACTCAAGTCCTGTGCTCATAAGTTTAAAAGATGGGGAAGAACAAGTTTTGGCAGGCTGAAGAAGAACATTGAGAAGAGGAAAGATGAGTTAAAAGTGTTAATGCAGGCAAGAGATGATGCTTTTCCTCTGAACAAGATAAAGAAAGTAGAGAGTGCTCTAGCTGAATTGCTTCACCAAGAGGAAATTTCTTGGAAACAGAGAGCAAGAGTGGATTGGTTAGCTCATGGTGATGGGAACACTAGATTTTTCCATATGAAAGCTAATCAAAGGAGAGTGAGAAATAGAATTTTTGGCATCAAGGATGAATATGGGAGTTGGAAAGAACACCCTGGAGATGTGGAAAGGGTTATTCAGACTTACTTCAGGACAATTTTTCAGTCTACCAATCCTTCTGCCCAGGATATGGAAGCAGTTACTCGTTTTGTGCATCCTTCTGTGACTTGTGAGATGAATAAGAGCTTATGCATGAAGTTTAACCAAGCAGATATTAGTCAAGTGGTCAAAGAGATGAATCCTGGAAAGGCTCCTGGGATTGATGGATTTCCAGCATTGTTTTACCAAAAGTATTGGCAGGTCATTGGACCAGACATCTCTAAGGTATGTGTTAAGTTTCTTAACAGCAATACTGACATTAGAAACATAAATGAAACAGTTATTGCTCTGATCCCTAAAGTCAAGACTGCTACTTGCATGACTGAGTTTAGACCTATAAGTCTGTGCAATGTGATTTATAAAATTGTTTCTAAAGCCCTGGCTAATAGACTTAGACCTGTTCTTAGTAGTATAATAGATGAAGCTCAAAGTGCTTTTATTCCTAATAGGCAGATTGTTGATAATGCTTTGATAGGATTTGAATGCATTCATGTTATTAAAAACTCCACTAGGAAACAGAATGGTCCTCTTGCCCTCAAGCTGGACATGTCTAAGGCTTATGATCGTGTAGAATGGTGCTTTGTGGAAGCCATGATGGTTAAACTTGGTTTTGATAGGGAGTGGATTAACAAAATTATGAACTGCATCTCTTCAGTTAATTTTTCTTTCCTGCTTAATGGGAGTGTAAGAGGCAATATTAAACCAGAAAGAGGATTAAGGCAGGGGGATCCTCTTTCTCTCTACTTATTTTTAATATGTGCCCAAGGCCTCTCTAGTTTGTTCAATAATGCTGTGGAGACTGGAGTTATGCATGGGATGGATTTTGGTGGCAATTACAGGGTGTCTCATCTATTTTTTGCAGATGACAGTCTAGTGTTTTCTAGAGCCAATGTGGAGGAGGCCACTGAGATTAGAGGTATGCTGAGAAGTTATGAAAAGGCTTCTAGTCAGATTATAAATTACAACAAATCTACTCTATCTTTTGGTAAAGGAGTAGGAGATCAAATGACACACCAAATTAAGCAGATTCTGAATGTTCCTGTTATGCAATGCCATGAGAGGTATTTGGGATTGCCCTCGATGATAGGGAGGAGCAAAGGTGTTAGTATGAAAGGGATCAAGGATATGATTTTGCAAAAACTGCAGTCATGGAAGGAGAACTTGTTCTCTAGTGGTGGAAGAGAAGTACTTCTCAAAGCAGTAATCCAAGCAATTCCGACTTACTATATGAATTGCTTCAGGATCCCTAAAGGAATGATTGCTGATATTGAAGGTTTATGCAATAAGTTTTGATGGGGAAGCAGTCAAGAGAACAGGAGAGTCCATTGGGCTAAGTGGAAATTTCTGTGTAAGCCAAAATGTACAGGAGGTATGGGTTTTAGGGACCTTGAGTGCTTCAACAAAGCCCTTTTGGCGAAACAAGGTTGGAGGATATTAAAAAATCCTTCCAGCTTACTAGCAAGAATTTACAAACAGAGATATTTTAGAGACTGTGATTTGTTAGAAGCCAGCTGCCCAAGAACAGGCTCTTACACTTGGAGGAGTATAGTGTGGGCTAATGATGTGTTAAAAGCTGGTATCAGATGGAGGGTGGATGATGGTAAGGATATTAGCATCTACACAGATCCATGGATTCCTAGAGAATCTACATTTAGGATTATGAGCACGGCTACTTTAGATGTAAATACTGAAGTGAGCGAGTTGATTAAAGATGATGGATTCTGGGATGTGGAGGCAATAGAATCTGACTTTGATGCCATGGATGTGGAGTGTATTTTATAGATTCCAATAGATATCACTCAGCAAAAAGATATAATTCGTTGGCATTATGAAAAAGAAGGCAATTTCTCTGTAAGAAGTGGATATTGGTTGGCTTGGAACATGCAGAATAATTACTCGTGTTCTGGTGTGTCAGGAGATCTGAGATGGTGGAAGAGTTTGTGGAAGTTGAATGTGCCATCAAAGATTAAAATTTTTCTCTGGAAAACTTTTAATAACTGGTTACCTGTCAAAACCAATTTGTGCCAGAGAGGAATGAAAATTGATGCTTGTTGTCAGGAGTGTGGCATGGATGTTGAAAACTCTATGCATGTTTTCTGGTTTTGCAGGAATGCTAGGAAAACGTGGGTTACTAGAGTAATGCTGCGAGGATTAAGCCTAACAGAAACTGGAGAATGCAAGACTTCCTGCTGAATGCATTTACAAGTCTACAAAGTCAAGCTTTTATCGAGTTTTGTGTAATCCTTTGGTTAATTTGGAGTAATAGAAATAACAACCTGTTTGGGAGCAAATGTAAACCTGTTGATCAACTGGTGACATGGGCTCATAACTATATTGAAGATTTCAAGGCGGCTAAATATGGTAGTAAGGCTTTGACTGAGCATAGAAGAGGTCAGAGGAGCAGTGCAGAAGACAAAAGATGGATTCCTCCACGGAGGAATGTGTATAAAGTTAATGTTGATGCCGGGTTTGACAGTACTAGCAACTGTTATGGGACTGGAGCAGTGGTACGTGATTGGCAAGGAAATGTTAAGGTCTCTAGTTTTTGCAAATATAGAGGCTTAACTGAAGTCAGCACAGGTGAAGCAGTAGAAATTAGAGATGGAGTGAAGTTGGCAATAGAGGAAGATCTAATTCCTTTTGAGATCATGTCTTACTCAAGAGTTGTAGTGGATTTCTTCAAGAACAGTGTGGTGCCTTCTAACGACATTGGTGTTATTGTTTAAGACTGCAAGAGTATGTTATCTGATAATCATTGTATGGTTGTGAATTATGCTAACAGGGTAGCTAACAGAGCTGCTCATATGCTTGCTAGAAGAGCTCTTAATTATAGCAGATACAATGAATATTGGAAGGGTAATATTCCCTCTGAGATTGATCATGTAATTGTGGCTGACATTTCAGCTAGTTAATTAATTAAGTTGTTCTTTCTTCTAAAAAAAAAGAAATAAAAATCTGTATTTTAAAACGATAAGAATTCAATTAAAAGGTTTGACTTTTTTAATTATTTTAAAACATTATGTGTATTCGTCGAACTATAAAGGACACATACAATATGGAGCTGCTGCTCATAAAACACCAAGTAAAACATCCACATTTTGCATGTATCGAACCACAAAAGACACATGCAATATGGAGCTATTACTAATCAAGCACCAAGTAAGACATCATCACATTCTCCAAGACATTCTGTCGAACCAGAAAAATAGGGGGTGGGCAACCGGTTAAACTGAACCAACCGATTTTTTTTGGCTTAATCACTAAAAAAATGCCAAACCTATACGTCTTGTGTCAGTTCTAGCCAAACCTTTAAAAATTACCAGATTTAGCCAAAACTTATATGTTCAGTTTCTTTTTTAGCCATTTTTTATTCGAACTGATTTTTTGACTCCATATCGTCCACGTCACCGCCAACTAAGCAATTGGCTAACATGGCAGCCTATGTAGCACGGAAACGGAAACGGGAAACGGAAACGATACGAAACGGACACGGGGAAACGAAAGTTTTTCAAAATGAAGGACACGAAACGTGGGGAAAACGTGCAAATAATAAAAATATAGAGATATATTTATAAAAATATTATCTAAATATTTATGATAATTAACAAAATAATTCATTTTAATATACTAATATTTAAAATTTTATAAATATATAAAAACATATAATATAAATCAACACAAATAAGTATATTTGTTGTATTGTGGGCAATGCGAATGTAAAATTTATGGATAACTAGTTAGATTTTTTTATTTGTGGGTAATAATTTTAATTTTTTTATAAATTTTTAATTTTATTATTTACGGAAACGGCCCGAAATGTTTCGTACGGGTGTCCAAAAGTTTCCAGTTTCCGAAACGTTTCCGAAACGGGAAAAGATATTTTATTGAAGTTTCCGTGCTTCTGGCAGCTGATATATTTTAATTAGGTTTGGCTATAACTGACACAAAATGCATAGGTTTGGTATTTTTTGGTGATTAGAGAAAATTTTAAAACCAAACCAATTTTTAAATTTAATAAGTAATAAATTAATTATATTATAATAAAATGCATATATATTTAACAATATGATATTTTATATTTAACACTAATTAAAATTACTCTAATTTTTTGATAAACTTAATTGATTCTAATAATTTGTTTTATAATATTTGATGGATATATAATTAATTTAAATTTTATTAAAAATAAAAAATGTCATATTCATCATAAAATTTATGTTTTTAAGATTTCAATCGTCGGTCTGTCGACACCGCCGCCGTTCGAGACCCAATTGCTCGTGTTCCGACGAATAATCTGAAAGTAATATACACAACAAACATACGACATTGTTCATAATTCAACTACACACACATAAACGGAAAAACAATTACTCAATAGATCATTGCTTATTTAAAGTACATGTGTAATTTCATTCTCATTTTTTTTCTCTATAAAGTGAAGTCACGATATTTATAAAGCATTGACACATATTGTCATTTTAGTCTACATAGCCAAAAACTTACCTTAATTTACACATAACAACTTTTTTTTAGTACTTAGACTCAATCTTAATAAGATCTCTAAAACATTAAAAATAATAAATCAAGTTCAGAATCATCATGAACAATAAACACTTTCACCAAATTTAATTCAACATTAATTCCTAAGTAATTCATTTTTTTAATTTAAATGGCTAAAAATTTAAAACTATCCTTTAATTATAATTATTAATTAAATTAATTACATATTCGTTAAAATATATAATAAAATAAATTTATTTGATTCAGGAAAATATTAGATTAATTTTATTTAGTATTAAATAGAAAATATAATTATTTTTAAATATAAATGAATTTTATAAATGATATAATTAATTTATTAATTATTAAATTTAAATATTAGTTTTATTTTAAAATTTGCTCTAATCACCAAAAAATACCAAACCTATGCATTTTGTGTCAGTTATAGCCAAACCTAATTTAAATATATCAGCTGCCATGTCAGCCAATTATTTAGTTGGCAGTGACGTGGACGACATAGTGTCAAAAAAATCGGTTCGATTCAAAAATGGCTAAAAAAGAAACGGAACATATAAGGTTTGGCTAAATCTGGTGATTTTTAAAGGTTTGGCTATAACTGACACAAAACGTATAAGTTTGGTATTTTTTGGTGATTAAGCCTTTTTTTTTTACTTTTTTCAAAATTGAACAGAACCGAAATTTTGAAAAATAATAATTTTCCATTGAATCGAACATGTGAGTTCGGTCGGTTTTTTCGATTCGGTTCATAAAAATATGCACATATAAGTTTTAGTAATTACAATAAAAAAATAATTTGTTAATAGTAATAACTTAAATTACTAAAGTTGACTATAATTATATGATCAATATATTTTGAGATTTATTTATAGAATTCAACTAAAAAATAGAAATTGCCACATTTACAGAGAATCTTAGAATATCTAATTTAGAGGTTAATCATGTCGAGTCAAATCACAGTAATGCCAAATTTTATTTCGACTCAGATTTAAATTTTGATGTGTACAACTCTAATTAAACTCTTTCAATAGGATAATAAAATATTTAGATTTGACCTGTTTTAATTGGATTATTTATAAAAAGTATAACATAAATTTTAAATTTGAATAATATAGTAAAATTCGCATGTTAAGTAGGTTGTGCATCGGTCATTTCAGCTCGATCTTGTTAGAATTGGCCTAAACCGACCAACTGAATCATGTTAAATTTTCAGACCAAACCGAACTACAAGTTTGGATTATACCAAACCGAACCAAAAAATTTGATTTGACTCACTTAGATTCGGTTAAAAACAAATTTTTTACCGATACATAAGGTACAAAATCTATTTATAAATGTATTTTATTTGGTAGAAACAAATTTAATTATCAATATACTAAATTAAAAAGTAAATATTATATTTTAAAAAAAAAATCAACTTCTAATTTTATAATTTTTAAATAACAATAACAAAATATTATTAATTGTTATTTATCTATTTACCTATTTAAAATAAAATCAAAATAATTATTAATAATTTATAATTTTATAAATAATAAAAAATAAGTTTTTAAAATGTATTTGATTTTTATAAATTTTTGAAGTTTTCTAGAAAAAAATTTCAAAGATTAAAATAAAATTTATTTAAAACAATTTTATCTTTTAACCAAGTCAACTAACACTTTTAATAATAAAGAGTGTGTTAGTGAATTTGGACAAATGTCGAGGGATAATTAGTCATCTTTTATCTCTTTATTCCATTAAATTTTAATTTTTTTCTCTCCTTTTCCATTATTACCCACCATCACCATAAATCTTCACCTTCCAAACCAGCATATATCGTTCATCGGCACCACATTTTCTTCTTCTTCAGCGTTGCCACATCGTTCTCCAAACCAACGAACGGAAGCGTGAACGGAAAAGTAACCGGAGGAGACAAACTGAAAATTAAACGAAAAAGAAGAAGAAAAGAAGAGAGAATTTTGAGAGAGAAGAAAGAGAAAAAAGAGTGGCTATATAAAATTTAACTTAAAATGAGATAAGGCTTATATATATAGTGGATATTTTTGTAAATAAGTTAGAAAAATAGGTAGCGTAGAAAATAAGAGAAAGATAAACAAAAATGTTGTAAATACTTAGCCAAAAACAGGTATTTGGAAAATAATCCAAAAAAAAAAACTTTAAAATACTATAGACATAATGTTTTTAAAAAATTTAGCTGAAGAAATTAATTTGATTAAAATTTTAAAAAATTCAGTGAATTTGATTTTTTTAAAAATGGTTTTATTTAAAAATATACATAATAATGATAAAAATTTATATTTTAATAATTAATTGTAACTTATTCTTTAAACTATTTTATAAGTGACTTGATATTTAACAATTTTTCTTTTGAGAAAATTACACCATTTACCAAAAAAATGAAAATAATTACAAAACTACATGTTGACTTTTTTTATTTACAAAAATATTAATAATATTTACAAAAGTACAAAAAAATAAAAAATAATATCAAACATACGGTGTATACTGTAGGTATAATGTCAGTATACTAATAAACTAACATTATATTAATATTTTATCAACATTATATCAAAATTATACCGACATTATACATACTAAAATTTTATTAATATTAAATGAAAATTTACCAAAATTTCATCAGATCGTATACTAAAAATTAAATTAATAATATACCAAAATTATACCAACAGTATCCAAAAGTGTACACATCAAAATATACTGAAATTTTATTATTACATCAACATTACACCACATCGCATACTAAATATTAACCTAACAATATACTAAAATTATACCAACAATATACAAGTTCTCTAGTTCATTACCAACTATAGTGACAAGTACATATAAAAAAAATATACATATTATCAATTTGAAAATATATATAAAAATTTATAATCGATATACCAAAAATATACTGAAATTATACTAATAATAAACCAAATATTATTTTTAAATTATTTGATTTATAGTTTTAGTATTCCAAAATTATACCATAATTATACCGACATTATACAAATCGTACTTTTGTAATTAATTTTCATTTTTTGATACTTTTGTAATTAATTTTAAATCAGTCGTATTTTTGTAAATAAAAAAAGTTTACAGGTATTTTTGTAAATATTTTTAAAATTTTAGGTACTTTTATCATCGTCACTTTTCTTTTCTCATAACAAAATGATAACTTTAGTAATAAAAAGGAAGTAAAATTAAACATAGTACTCATTTTACATAAATGAAAAGTTTAGTGATCCACATGACTTAATAATATCCAATAGCAATTATCAAAAATCAAATACCCAAAAGATTAAATTAAGCATTTTATAGAGAATGATTTATAATGAAATCTCATCTTTATTTGAACAAAAAACTCCATACAAAATTACTCTAACTCCTCTAGGGACTAGAAATGTATAATTTCAATCAACAAAATAAACTAACTTCATTTTTTCATGGAACTTCTTCACTATTAAGGCAATGGAGGAATACTTTGTTCATTTTTGAAAAAATTATCAGGATCCACCCTTTTCTTGACACTAGTCAACCTCAAAAAATTGTTCTTGAAATACTTGCCACCATAAACTTGAGCTTCCTGAAAATTGGTATCATTGCTAGGGTTACTTCCAATATCAAGATCCCTATAGTTCAGAAACGCCTCTCTTGGATCCTTACTCACATATGAAGCCATGCCTTTGTACATTTTTCTTGACAAATTTATATAATAATTGGACCCAAAATTCCCTTCTTCCTGATCAGACCAAGCTGTATAATACTGAATCTTGAATAAGTAACCTTTTCTATGAGGAAATGGAGTTTCAGATTCTGAAATTTCACTCATTTTTCCTCCATAAGGGTTCCATTGCATGTACATGTTCTCTACTTTGGCTAACATTTTCCATATTTGCTCCAAGTTTTGCTTTGGAATTATTTTCTTAACGTAATCTGATCTGCTTTTGAAAAACACCTGTGTCTGTAAAGTTCTGTTAAGTAATGCTTCAGTTGGTGTTCCTGCCGGAAAATCCGCCCAGAAGAGTGTCGACTCGACCCAACTCGATTCGTTACAGTCTTTTTCGTGTAACCCTAATTCGGGGAATTTTAAATTCATCAGAGAAATAAGGTTATTCGTTTGTCCTAAGAACAAACCGTAGAAAGCAGCTTTAATCGTTGTCCGATCATGTCGGACACTACTGTTTTCTGCATGGAATTTTATTCTGATGAAAAGCTCATTATCCAATTCGCTTGCAACTTGCAGCCACCGGTAAACAACATCAGTAGCGCCTTCGTCCACCGTCCGGTTGACGAGAAACACGGTGACGACGGGAGGAACTTGAACTAATTTTATCTTCCAGGAGATAATAACACCGAAACTCCCTCCACCGCCGCCGCGAATCGCCCAAAACAAATCTTCTCCCATGGATTCTCTATCAAGTAAATTACCATTCGCATCAACTAGCCGAGCATCCACGATGTTATCTACCGTAAGACCGAATTTCCTCAACATGTTACCGTAACCTCCGCCGCTAAAGTGACCCCCGACGCCGACGGTAGGGCAAACCCCACCGGGAAAAGCGTGGATTTTGCTAACATTAGCTATATTATAATAAAGTTCACCTAGGGTTGCCCCTGTTTGAACCCAAGCGGTCTCATTACCGATGTCTATATCAATGGATCGGAGATTAAACATGTCAAGAATGACAAAAGGGACGGTCGAAACATACGAAAGACCTTCATAATCATGGCCGCCGCTACGGATTCTGATTTGCAAGCCGTTAGATTTGGCACAAATAACAGTTGCTTGGACATGAGACTCGTCGTTGGCAGTTATAATAGCAAGCGGTTTTGGTGTCGCCGGATTTATAAATCTAAGGTTTCTGATGTATGCATTCAGAACATGGTTAAACGTGGTGTTCTGGGGTGTGTAGATGGCTTGAGAAATTGGGTTAGAGTGGTTGGTATGATTAGGAAGGCATTGTAAGAAGTTATCAAGAACTTGAGAAGATTGCACTAAAAGTGGAAATAAAACAATTGAAAATAAGATCAAAATTACCTTCATCTTTGAAAGTGGATTCATGATTTATGTTGGTGGTTTCTCATATGTATATATATATTTCAACGCTTATTCGCATTGAACCCTAGCTAAAATTCAATTTTACTGTTATAATATTTTGACATAAATAATGGACTTAAATTTTTTAAATCTATTTATTTCTTTTAATCTAATTCAATTTTTGTAATTAGATAATTTCAGCATAATTTAAAGGATTACAGTAATTGTAGCTCAATTTTAGAAATTATTTTGTTGGTATAAAAAATTATGTATAAAAAATTGATTTTAATAAAATTATATATGAACACTAAAATTATAAAATGAAATTTAAAAAATATGTACATAAGCTATCTTAATTTATCGTTAGAATTACTTAAAAAAAACGTTCAATTCAACCATTAATGAAATTATGCTCAAATTGTTGTTATACTTTTAAACTGATGATATAAAATTGCTAAAATTAAATTATTTGATTAGACTTGTAAGAAGATGAAAAATAATTTTATATATTTTTGGTATTATTAGGCGTAATTTTTTTTTTAACAATTACTATATTAATTTATAGTTATGGAAATTTAAGGTAGGATCCATTACTTATAGTAAGTAAATCACCTCATCGAGCACAAAGAGAATACACCCAAATCTATATAGTAGTAAGTGACAGCTTTTTTCTGTATATTTATAAAAATACATATGTTAATCAAGTTTGGAATCCTCTGAAAAGGAAAATAAATTGATCCTCTTAATTTCAATAAAAGAACGACAAATTAATTTAAATTGAAACTTCTTTTTCTTTTTTATGAATGAATTGAAACTTCTTTTTCTTTTTTATGAATGAATTGAAACTTCTTTATTTTCAATAATATGTTACGAAAATCCTCCTAATCATACAACTAAAATATATAAGAGAAAATTATATAATTCCATGTACAGTATAAGACCCAGATTATAGCAAGTAAATCATACTTAATTGCTAAATAAATTAATTTACATTTATGACCAGATTGAATTTCAAATCCTAGATATCCTTTTATTCTATAATTATACAAACTTTCTGGCAGGCGTTCCAGAAATATATAATTAAAAAATATATTTTAATTAAATTATAGATCATTCAAAATATATACTTTATTTTAAATATTTATCAGTTTAGTTTAGAAAAAAAATATCTAGAGATTTTTCTTTTTAAAATATTTTTTTTGAAACATAATTACCTCTTTGATAAAAAAAAAATATAATTACCTCAGCATTTTTTTTAACTTATTTACATGTTATAGTTTTTTTTGAGGGAATTTTCTACACCACCATTTTCTATTTTATTTACAACTTTACATTGTTTTTTTTGTCCTTATTACTTTTCATATCTTTTTCTTTTTACGAAAAATACCTTCTCTTCACAAATACCTTTTTTCACTTTTTAATGATTTATTTTCTTTTTTAAGATTTTTTTTTGTGGTGTTCTTTTTATCATGTTTTTTACTTTAACTATGGTTTATTTATAGTGTATCTATTGTGTTTTTTTAGTGCAATTATGATGTTTTTATAGTGTAATAATAGTGTATACATAGTGTATCTATATGTTTTTATAGAGTTTTTATAGTGTTTTTATGGTGTATACAATCATGGTTTAAGAAATATTTAGTTGTTTTCCAGCGTTTGTTCTCCGGGTGGATATGTAGTATATGTTTTGTAACGTTTATTCCTCACGGAATATATAATTAGCGTTACAACGCATATACTAAATATCGCACTAAAGGAGAACGACGCCGGAAGGCTACTGGATATTTTTCTTTGTTGCTAGGCATATATCGTGGCCGAGTTACGGGGCGCCAGTTTTACGAATGGGATAGGTCTTAACCTTTAAAGCAGTCAATTGCATTGACTTTGCTATCGTCGAGTGAAAACCCCTCCTAATTATATGTGCTACATAACTGGATCCGAACCGAAGTTGGATGTATAGGCGGCTCCTGGGCGGTTTGTTATACCCAGGTTTTGATGAGCACATACAAGAGTTTGTGAATTTTGCTTTACGCCATCCCGCGTGTATGAGTGGGCCCGATATTAAAACACCCTGTCCTAGGACAGGATGTTAAAATACAAGTTATTGAGATGTCGAAACAGTGAAACTACATATTTTGCAGAAAGGATATGTTGAATTATCAAGTCTGGGTTTTTTCATGGGGAGGGAACCGTTTTAAATCCCTGTCCTGTTGCACAGCTACTGGAGTATGAAGTTCTAAAAATGAGGGGGCTGACGAGTTCTGTTAAGAGATTGGTTATCGCTGTTGCCGATCCTGAAGTAGTGTTCACGGAGGAAGACTCGAATAATGAAGCTAAACAATTTTATGATATGATGCGTGTGGCCGAAGAACCTGTATGCCCCGGTAATAGAAAACATTCTACCTTGTATGCAGTTGTTAAAATGTTGGACATCAAATGTCGACATAATGGGACAATATCTTTAATAGATGATGTGAGCGAATTAGTACAAGTGCTTCTCCTACAGGATAATAAGATGCCAAAGAACTTTACTGAAATAAAAAAGCTGGTTAAAGGTCTTGGGTTTCCGGTTGAGGTTATCGATTTTTATTTCTTTAACAACATGATTTACTGGGGGAGGACGCGGGGTTAACGCGATGCAAAATTTGCAATTAAGAACGGTGGAACCCCCCCCCCCCCCCCCCCCAAAGGAAATTATGTGAAAAGACGAGTTAACGTCCCTTATAGAAAAATGTTTTATTTTCCTATAACTCCGAGGCTGTAGAAGTTGTATGCTTCTAAAGTCACCACCAAGCATATGATGTGGCATGCAGAATACGAGATGGTTGATGATAAGATGTGTCACCCGTTAGATTCTCTAGCTAGGAAACGTTTAAGTGAGATGCATGCTGAGTTTGCGGATGAAGTTCAAAATATCAGATTAGGTTTGTATACTGATGGGTTTCAACCATTTTGGGGCTTTGGGTAGCAATATTCATCATGGCCAGTAATTGTGACACCCTATTATCTCCCTCAAGGTATGTGCATGAAAGATGAGTTCATATTTTTAACAATTCTTATCTCTGGGCCCAGAAATCCTAAACAACAAATGGATGTTTTCCTACATCCGTTGATAGCTGAGCTGAACCAATTGTGAGAATTTGGAGTCCAGACATTCGACGTTCATAAGAGGCAGAATTTCCAAATGAAAGCAGCACTTATGTGGACAATTAATGATTTTTTCGCTTATTCTATGTTGTTTGGCTGGAGCACATCTGGGAGACTGGCTTGCCCACACTGCATGGAAAATACGGATGCATTCTCGCTCTCATATAATAGAAAATAATCATGGTTTGATTGCCACAGAAAGTTCTTGCCTTCTGGTCACCATTATCGTCGAAATGCTACTGATTTTCGAAAAGGCGTACGCGAAGGTAAAAGATTCGGAGTGCCTAAAACCGGAAAAGAATTGTTAGAGGTGGACAGTATGGGGTGTATGAAGGTTTAGAAAACTGGGGTTGCAAAAAATAATGCGTTGAAATCGAAAGATCATGGTTCGAATAGAAAAAACATCTCACTACTAGAAAACAGGTGTTTAGCGACGGATTTTTCCGTCGCTAAACACCTGAAATCCGTCGCTAATTACAATTAGCGACGGATTACCGACGGACTCGGTCCGTCGGTAAATTTTGCGTCGCTAATTGTAATAGCGACCCAAAAGACTGTCTGTCGCCAACTTACCGACGGAATATTCCGTCGGTAAGTTGGAGGCAGAAGGTCGGGAAATTGGTCGGCCAACCGACCAATTTCCCGACGGAATTACCGACGGAATTTCCGTCGCCAAGTTAGCGACGGAAATTCCGTCGGTAATTCCGTCGCTGTTTCTTTCAATTGGCGACGGAAAATTCCGTCGCCAACTGCAAGAAACAGTCGTGTCATGTTTAATTAGCGACGGAAAATCCGTCGCTAAAGTTAAAACAGGTAGTCGCTAAATTACCTATTTTTGGCAAAATTTTATTTTTTTACGGCTTATTTTCATATTTTTTCTGTTATTCGTTAGACCTGTTAAATATACCATTCACATACATAAGAAACAAAAAATATTATAACCAAATCCGTAATATATATATATATATAAACGTCAAAAAGCATACAAAAAACATTAATATTAAAGTATACGAACAAAAAACATAAATATGTCCAAGTGTATCAGAAGCCTACTCTAAACTGGTGGTGTCATCAGCAGGAGGGGGTGGGGGTGGTGGGAACTGCGGGCGTAACTCGGGTGGGAGTGTAGTCATCAGCCGCGCAAGCTCAGTACGGATCCGCTCGTCGAAACCCGCCTCCACACTACGGATCCGCTGCTCGACCCGCTCTTCGAAACCCGCCTCCACAGTACGAATCCGCTGCTCGAGCCGCTCCTCAACCTCCCTAGCAATACGCTGCTCTATGTCCTCAGTACTAACGTTCCCCTGCTGGGATGATCCGCCGCGGCGCAATCGGCTAGCGCTGCTCTGGCCGAATTGCTTTTCGTAACAGGTTTCCACCGAGGAAATGTGCAAACTTTGCAGTGGGTTAAATCCTCGTCCGCCCCCCAGTAAATCATACAGTTGTGCAAACAGCACTCAATAACCTCAACCGGCAACCCGAGACCTTTCACCAGCTTCTTGATATTAGCAAAATTTTTCGGCATTTTGTTGTTCTCTGGAAGCAGTTCTTGTAATAAACGGCAGGTGTCGTCAATTAAAGATATCGACCCCTGATGTCGACACTTAATATCCAAAATTTCAACAGATGCGGACAGGGGTGAGTGTCTGCTATTTCCGGGCCATATTTCTTCTTCTGCCGCACTCATCATATCAAAAAACTTCTGAGCTTCTTCATTCGGGGTCTCTTCCTCAAAAACTTCAGGACCAGCAGCATCAATAACCATTCTCTGACCGGAGTTTAAATCTCCCCCTCCCTCATTATAGTAATCGTATTCATTAACCGGCTGCTGAACAACAGGAGGGACATTCACCTCACCGTGGTGAATCCAGACATAGTAATCTGGAACAAACCCAGACTGCAAGACATGTAGTTTCACAACTTCGACATCTCGAAAATTCGTATTTCTACATTTTGTCCTAGAACAGGGGCATTTTATCTCTTCTCCATTCATACACTCGGGATGTTGCACAGCAAAATTCACGAACTCTTCAAGATTAGGGAAAAAATCTGGCGGCAGGAAGCCTCTGTCATGCCTCGTATACATCCAGCTGCGGTCTGGATTCATTTCTGGAGGACGTACAATTACGTACTGGTTCATAAGCTCAACATAGCAAAGTCAATGTAATTGACTGCTAAAAGGGTAGGGTCCTATCCCATTCGCAAAACTGGCGCCCCATAATTCGATCACGATATATGCATGAATACGGAAAAAATATTCGGCAGCCTTCCGGCGTCGTTCCCCAGGTGCATTACATAATATAGGGTGTGTAACGCTAATTATATATTCCGTAAGGAATAAGCGTTACACAGCCTATATTAAATAGCCACCCGGAGAACATACGCCAGAAAACTACCGAATATTTTTATACCATATCCATACATATATGTTTTTTCGTGATCAAATTACGCAGACGACAGCAGTTTTACGAACTGTACACACGTACAATCCCGTGTCGTTCAATCTCTTGAACACACGGGACGGGTTTCTACGGCTAGGTAAGATTTTATTCGGTGTGAATAAAATCTTTGTTAATTAAATTGCACAGTTATTCAATTTACTCTAACTAATTAAAATGAAATACAAAAATGCAGTAATACTTACTTGTTGAAGAGCAGAACCGCAAATGAGAAGAGAATATGGATGGTAAAAACGGTGTGGGTGGACGACAATAGGAATAACCGTAATAAGGACAAAACCTACAATAATAGTTTCAGATAAGTCTGTTAGAGCACTACAAGTTAACATTAAATGTCTCTTTGAGTACTACTAAAATTTTTTCTAATTATTAACGAAAATCCGGCAGCATTTCCCTTAAAAATGAGCATCACCCATTTTTCAGGGAAATCCTGCAAGCAAAATATTACATATTCAAAGATATTCAATACACCAATTCCATCAATTCATTATATCATTAAACCATCATGAATTATGTCAATTTTTACATAATTTTACAAGTATTAAATAATATTTTTACTACTATTCTATTCAACTAATTTTAAAGAACATCATTATAATCTAATTATATTATTATTTATTATAATAATAATATAATGCAGTTTTAATTGTATAGATCAACTTAAACAAACTAATAGTATTCTCTACTAATTTCAAATTATCATAATTAACTATAAAAATCTAATTATAAATGACCCTAATTTTATTACTATTTTTAGAAAATTAATAAAAATTTACTAATTAATAATCTAATAAATTTAAATAAACTATTTTATTTTTTTAACTAAAATAAAATAAAACAAAATATCCTAACCTAATCCAATAATACTAACCTAATTAAAATAAACTTAAGGATTAATTAAAATAATCTATTAAATCAAAATAAATACTAACCTAATGTAATTCAATTCAATTAAAACCTAATCTAATTCAATTAAATTAAAACCTAATCTAATTCAATTAAATTAAAACCTAATCTAATTCAATTAAATTAAAACCTAATAATCTGAAATTTTTATAATTTAATTCTAGAAATTAAATTAAAACCTAATCTAATTTAAACCTAATCTAATTAAAATCTAATTAAACTAACCTAACACAGCGGACAGCAGACGGCGAACAGCGGACGGCGAGCGGCGGACAGCGGACAGCAGACGGCGAACAGCGAGCGGCAGACAGCGGAGAGTGAATGCACGGTGGCTGTCAATGTGTCAAGAAAATAACCTATTAAAATTAACAACAATTAAATTAAAAATGTTATAAATAACTTACCGGTGAAAGGAGGAGGCAACGACTTTGGTCTGCAACGGAACCAGCGGCGGCGGTTTGGCAGGGAGATGCTCCGGCGTCGCTTGAAAAAATGGGTGGCCTTCGGTGGAGAGAGGAGGAAGCACGGCAGTTTGGGAGGGGATGGAGAGAAAACGGTGGTTTGGGAGGGAATGGAGAGGAAACGGCGGTTTTGGAGGGAATGGAGGAAAGCACGGCGGTTTGGGGAAGGAGAAGAGGCTGATCTGCAAAAATTCTAAGGAAAAAAGAAAATAAGGGGAAGGAGAAGTGGCTAAGTGAAACGCAGCGTTTCACTTAACCTACTTTAGCGACGGATTTACCAATCCGTCGCTAAGTGGCTAAGTGAAACGCTGCGTTTCACTTAGCTCACAGCTTTGGCGACAGAGCTTATTATCCGTCGCTAAATCTCACCAATTTAGCGACGGATAAGAGGATCCATCGCCAACTTTAACCAATTTAGCGACAGATATCATGATCCGTCGCTAAATTGGTCGGGGAAAATGGCGGGGAAGTTCCCGCCATTCTATTTTGGCGGTTTGGTGACGGATACTGTTATCCGTCGCCAAATCCGTCGGTAAATCAAAATTAGCGACGGAATTAAGATCCGTCGCTAATTTCCGTCGCTAAAACTGCGTTTTTTAGTAGTGTCTTCTGGGATTTGCCGTATTGGAAAACAAATGTCATTCGCCATAATCTCGATGTCATGCACATTGAGAAAAATGTATTCGATAACATTTTCAATAATGTGCTAAATATTCCCAGGAAAACAAAAGATCATACAAAATCACGAGAAGAGTTGAATGACATATGTGATCGACCTGAGTTAGCAAAAGATCCGGCCACTAGGAGATTTTCTAAGACGACGTATGCTTTGCAACCAGAAATTTCCATCGCAAATCTGTCGCAAACCGTGTTTAACGATAGATTAATGGGCATTAGCGACAGAAAAATCTGTCGCTAATGCCTGTTTTCTAGTAGTGCTCCTTTTAAAAGTCTGATAATGTAATAAATCAGTCTCTGCTCATCGTCTTCTTCCCTCACCAAGACAGATGCTATAGTCTCTTTCCATACAGACATATATAGGTACAAAGTCTCTCCCAAAATGGGCATGCTGAGCAGGGGAGGCTTTGTAAGGAAAGACTTCAACTCTTCAAATGCTTTCTGACAATTCTCGTCCCAAATGAACTTCGTCATGTTTCTGAGTTGTTTAAAGAAAGACAGGCACTTTTTTTACCGAAGAAGAGATGAAGCGTCCCAGAGTTATGACTCGGCCATTCAACTTCTGTACCTCTCTAATGCTTTGTGGGGCTTTCATTTCTACGATGGCTTGAATTTCTTAGGGTTTGCCTCTATCCCTCGCTCACTAATCAGGTATCCCAGAAATTTCCTTGCTTTTACTCCGAAGGCGCACTTGGCCGGTTGAGTTTCATTTCAAACTTGTGTAACACCGCGAAAGTCTCTTCTAAGTCTTGAGCATGTTCTTCCGCTGTCAAACTCTTCACGATTATCTCATCCACATAGTCTTCCACATTCCTTAACAAATGGTCCTGAAACATAAAGTTGAGTAGCCTGTGGTATGTTGCCCTGACATTCTTTAATCCGAAGGACATGACATTGTAACAATATGTCCCCTTATCGGTCACAAAGGATGTCTTTTCTTGGTCTCCTTTGTCCATTGGTATTTTGTGATACCCTTGCGCTGCGCCTATGAAGCTGTATAGCAAATAATAGGCAGTAGAGTCTACTAACTGGTCGATATTAAGGAGAGGCTAAATGTCCTTGGAAGATGTCGTATTCAAGTCTATGAAGTCGACGCACATTCTGTACTTCCCATTCACCTTCTTTACTAGGATGACGTTAGCTACCCACTCAGAGTAGTAAACGTTTCAGATGAATCCTGCAACCTCTAGTATATTCACCTCTTCCGAGATTACTTATTATCCCTCCTCTGCAAATCGTCTCTTCTTCTGTGCGATTGGTTTACTATTGGGATTGATGTTTAACTTGTGTGCCTCTATCTTTGAGTCAATCCCTGTGATTTCTACTGGTTCTTTCGCAAATGATTCCACGTTCTTCATCAGCATCTCTTTTATTTCTTTCTCCACTTTGTCTGGTATCTCGGTCCCCACTTTTACAGTTTTTGTCTCAGTTAGGTGGAATTCTCTCATGTCTCTAACTGGTTCTGCACTGCGATTTTCTTCTTCATCAATGACTACAAGGAATGTCTCAATAGTCATACTTTAATCCTCCTTTGTCGATATCATGCAACATTCTCTTGCCATCTCCTGACTTCCTCGAACCACCACCGTGCCTTATAGAGTTAATATTTTCAAGGTCAGCAGCCGTATGCTAGTTATGGCCCTGACTAGTACAGGAATGGTCGGCCTAGAATACCGATATAAGCCAATGGTAGGTCTACCACGTTAAACTAAGCATGCATTCTCTTTATCGATCCTTCATTTTTGTTTCCTAGTTCTATATATAAGCTGACAGTTCCCTCTGCTCGTATTGGCTTTTTTCCCAACTCGATGAGTAGGATAGACGCCCTTCGCAAGTCTGTGACCGAGCCCTGCATTTCTTTAAAAGCCTCCAGTGTTAGAAGGTTCATTGAACTTCTTTCATCTATCAGGATCCGGTTGACCAGTTGATTTTTTATGACTACCTCTATTACTAAGGCATCACCATGCGGTCCTTTTTCATGTTCTCCATCTCTCGGTCCAAATGAAACTTCTGGAATTATCTCTCTTTCGATTGCAAAGATTGTCATAGATCCTCTCCTGTTCTTTTCATCGTCTGGGTATTGCTGTAAGGCTCTCCCTTATCTATTACAAGTACAACTCCTGCTATTTCTTTGGGCTTTTTGCTTGATTCTTCTTCTTCTATCAATTTTCCTTTTCTCTTTTCTCCTGGTCTGTCATTAATAAATTTCTTCAGTACCCCTGATTGAATTAGTTGTTCGATTTCCATCTTGAGGTCCCAATACCTGTCTGTGTCGTGACCGTAGTCTTCATGAAAACGACAGTACTTGCTTTTATCCTGCTCTCTATCTAGGTCCATCCTTCTGGGAGAGTTGTACATGACGCGATTCTGCTTCATCTAGTTGAATATATATATATATATATATATATATATATATATATATATATGGGGCCCTATTCAATGGTGTGAAATCATAAGGTACCTCTGTGTCCGTGACTTGTCTTCTTCTTTCTTCCCTCGGTATCTGGAGTTGTCTTGTTTGGGTGGCTCATATTATTTCGCTAGAGTTTTTCTCGCCTCATCTAACTCGACATATTTGTGTACTTTCAACATCATATCTTGGAAAGTTGTTGGCTTCTTCATCAAAATCTTATCGCGGAGTTCGTCGAATATGGTTCCCATATTTATTTCCTCTATAGTTATGTCATGGTTCAGGTTCTCGATCTGGACCGCTTCTTTATTGAATCTTTCAATGAAATTCTTCAAAGTCTCTTGCTCTCCCTGTTTACATTTTCTCATGTCACTAGAGCTTTTTTACATACGGATGTTTGTTCTGAACCTTGCCTAAAAGGTTGAAACCAAGTCAGAGAAAGAGGCGATTTATGCTGCCTTGAGATAAGAATACCACTTCTGCGCCGATCATGGAACACTCTACAGAGCATTGGATCCATCACATCTTGTAGCATCATGATCGTTTTGAACTTGGAAATATGACTTCTTGGATCTCATGTCCCATCAAAAGAGTTGAAGATTGGTAATTTAAAACGTGAAGGAAATCTTACCAGTTTTACTTCTGCCTTGAGGGGAGAGTCTTCATCTTTACGGTCTTCATCTTCGACTTTCCCTTCTTTCTCGTATTTCTTCATGGCATTTTTTATCTTTTTGTTGATGCTATTTATCTCTTCTACTTCTTTCTTTTCATTAGAAAAGTGACTTTCATAGTCTTTGTATTGTCTTTTTAGGACCTTCTTATGTCTCTCTTCCAACAGGACTATCTTAGAGTCTTCTTTTTCATCTATGTGGATTTGGTTGAATATCGAGACCTCTGTGTCTTTTCTCTTCTCCCAGCCTTTGGGGTTTTGTCTCTCTCCCTTTCTGGTAGAGGGGCGGTTTCTGCGGCCTTGTTCGGCACGTCATTCTTCTTATATGGTGGTGGTTTTTATCGTCCTTTTCGGGGTGGATCATCTCCTCCCTTCTTTTTTGGAATAGGCGTTTCCAGTCTTCTTCTTCCATTTGGGACATCGTTGTGTGTCTGCTTCTCCTTTGTTCCTCTCTGCTCTGACTCTCTAGTCAGTCCAATCAGGCTGTCTTGGAATTCATGGATACTTATTCCCGCCTCATGGTAGAGCGGTGGCGAGGGGGTTCCCTGGGGTACGTACGGAGGAAGTTGTGTAGTAGACGTAACAATTCCTTCTATGTCTAGGGAAGGAAATGGAATTGGATGAATAGGTCTTTGGTAACCCTGATAAGTCCGCAGATAATATCCTTGATGCCATCCTCCTCCTTCTTGTTGATATGTCAAAGGCGTCAGGTATTGAGGTGTATAATACCCCCAAGGCGAGGCTGCTGGTACTGGAAAAGTTCCTCCGTTAGTTCCTCTCGGAACTTGGGGTGGGGTGATGTCATAGGCTACTCCACTAGTAGTTGGTCGTACTCCATTCGCCAAAGGTGCGATTCCTCTGATTCCTCCGTTCACCGGAACAGGTGGGAGATTTAGGCCATTATTAATCGGCGAAGGAATTAAACCATTGCTTCCAATCATTCGAACTATTTTTGGTAGAGGTGACTCATCTCTACCATCCATAGCGACCACGAAAACAAAATTGTATTTTTATTCAGAAAACAAATAATCGTTTCCTACAGACGGCACCAAATGATGGTTTTGCTTTGGCCGATATGATCTGAGCTTCAACTTGTCAAATTAAACAAGTTAGAAGGATTCGAGGCGATGTTGGCTTGAACACCCTCTGATGCTTAAGTCAAACTTTGAATAGATTTTTGATTGATAATGGTAGTAGAGTAAGAATAATTAACGTACCTTTATCTGGCCTAAGCTCTTCTTTATATAGCTTCTTGCGTTTGAGTTCTAGTAGAATACACTTATTAGAATTTTCTTTGCTGATCTTCGTGTTGAGATTTGATAGGTTTGATCTTAATCCCTACATATTCGGGATTCTGTTGATCTGCTCCTATCCGTTAATGTTCAGGGTCTATTCTAGACTGTCATGGTTTCGTCTGTTTACTGAGTCTGGAACATGATTGACACTAAGTCTGGTTTGTGAGTCTGGGCTATGCTAGCTGTGTTATTATGACTAATCTATACCCACACTTCTTGACCAAAATTGGGCAAATAATGTGCATAATCTCATCACTCAATTTAGCAAAATAAAATCGAATTTTCCCATATTGAATTGTTATATATCAGTACCTATCACTGCATCTCCACCAATTTGTCCAGGAAATAAGAGATTTATTATGGAAAATTTAGTACTGGCTTCCTCTATACTGCAGCCACTTTCCAGGTTTTTGTTTCTTTTTGCAACTTTTGCTATTTCATTTTATTAGTTTTCATTTGTGCTAACTTTTTATCTTTAACGAAATGGGCAATCATCATGACATTTCGAGGAAGAAATCTCATCCAATTAACAAACAACAAATGAAATAAAAATAATAATTTAATTCTCAACATAATGAACGCAACCACCAATTTCCACTTCAAACCACCAACATTCGCATCGGCATGAGTTGCGTCCTGAATTTTAAAACTGAATTTGGTAGTTTTCTCAAGAGGTGTGTATTCATTATTATTTCATATTTTTAAGATTCAACTTACATCAAATCGATATAAACTTTTTCTTTTCGCAAGCTTTCCTTTTTTGAGTTCCAATTCTAGTCATTTTTTGTTAAAAAATTATTTATTAAAGTGTTTTTTCTTTATGATTACTAGTTCCATGAAATGATTACTAGTATGAAACAATTGCTCGTTCATAAAACTATTCTTATTTCATTCTCACAAACCGTTTATTTTGAGATTCTTTACACTAACACCACTTGCTATCACCAAACAAACAGTTGCTTGTTGATGAAATTCTTTATGTTTCGCTCTTTTGATTACAACTCTTTGATTAGTTACAATTCATAGAATTTAAATACCGTTCATACATATTTTTATTTCTTTTTAAATTTTAATAGTTAGATTAATCGTTTTGAGATTCCAACAATAAATCGGTTACTCTTTTTTCTTCTTCTCATTTGTAAATGGCATTTTCTTCTTATTTTAGGTCTTTTTACAACTTTTGTGCATATTAATTTATTTTTTTATTTTCCCATCTGATAAATCACCACTGGATCCGAGCTATAGAGGACTTGAAAGAACAGAACAAAAGAGAAACAAGCAGAAGACCGGTGAAAAAAGAAGTACTTTAGGATTTGCACATAAGGTGGTTTTTATAGTTCCACCCGTGCAAACCTTGCTGAGCTGTCCTTCTCTCTCTTCTCCTGATCCCCACTTTTCTGTTATGCTGAGGTATCTGCTTCTGCTTCTTCTGGAGCGGTTTGGTGGGTGCGCTCTACGCGGGGGGCATTCTTCTTGTGTTGTCAGAGGATCTTCTGTGGTCCCCAAAAGTTTGTAGATGATTTAAATACGTCATCTGATTAGCTGTACTTGTTCCTTGAGGGTTAAATCATGAGGCCAACATACCAGTTTTAATATGGGAACTTCTTTGCTTTATTATATCGGCCTATGTAGCTCGGGATTCCATATACCTCGGTGATGGCCTACTTCGTGACTTCGGGCCGTTTCTTCCTGATTTGGTGACCCATACCTTTTGGCATCTCGGTTGCCTTGATTCCGAGATTCCCTTATTCAGTTTGTCTTTGTCTCTCCTATGTCGGAGGTCCTATTTCGCGTAACTTAGTAATGCTCGTTCCTGGTGAGGTTGTTTTTCCCCTAACCGATGTTACCACTACGTTATCACTAGTCCACCCCAGTAAATCGGATATTTATGTCCGAGGTGTTTCACTATTTTCTCGCTCTGGTCATGTTCTCTTTTTTATTTTTGTTTTTTTATTTCTCATATTTAAGTATATATTTTGAAAATAATCCCTAATTTGAGTGGACCTCAATCGATGCGTGACAGCTGTCAGAGGTTCTGTTCTTTGTGTCGTGCTCCTGATTTGATCTGAGTCACGAGGAGGAGAGGTTTGGCATATGACAGTTGTTCCGAGCTATCAAGTAGATTTTGCAAATTTTCTAACGGTTATACTCTCTTTCCTTCCATCATTACTTTAGGCCACGTGTCAACCTCTTCCATCTTTCACGCTGATTGAGGCCATTAATTTTGTCTTGCACCCATTGAGTTTTCCTCCTTTTTCAGTTTTTTTGTTTTACTAACCTTCTCTATTCTCCTCAATTTTTCATTTTCCAGAAAACTTCTCCCTTTTTTCTTTCTATTTTCGATTGGATTATCTTCTTCTCTCAATCTCCAGGCTACGGAAGTGCTTCTCTATTTTTCAGTTTCTCATATCTCTCCAGATATCAACAAGTAAATTTTCCTCTTCGCTTCATCTTTCAATTTTAATTTGCGCTTCATCTTGCAATTTTAATTTTGTCATTTCCTGTTTTCAATTTGCGATTTCATTGTTGTTTTCCTTGTTTTGTGATTGCTTTGTTTGTTGCTCTGGATCCTTTTGTTGTATTTGTCTGGTGTTCTGTTATTGTGATTTTACATTATCAATTTGTATTTTACTGTTTTGCTTTTTTAACTGTAATTGCATTTGCAATTTCCTGTTTTATTTGATTAGTTTGTTATTCTGTGTTTGACGTTTTCGAAAAGACTTCTTGCTTTCTTCTTCTTCTTCTTCCTCGCGCTCAGAGTGTTCATCCCTTAGACGTCCTCCTCTGATTCTCTTGTTAAAAAAGTTTTCTTTTGATTTTTGTTTCTCTTTTCTCTATCTTGGTCAACAGATAACTCGCCTTATCCGAGTTTTGCTCTATCTCTTTTAGGTATGTCGGATGAACACTCTGATCACTTAAAAGAGCAAGAGGAGGGTCAATTTTATAACGGCGGTGGTGATGGAAATGACGGGGGAGACCTCGACGAGGTGAGGGATGCCGAGGTTGAAGAGGAACCCCGAACTAAAAGAGCTCGAAAGGGAAAAGAGAAAGTCGGGGAGGGTGGGTCAAGCAAAGATAAGGACGAGACAAACCTGCAACCCTCCTGGTGAACACATGGGTTTCTTGACGCCATGCGAGTTACTTTTAGTATCCTGACGGAGTACCAACTCAATCTGGTGCCCGAAAGTAGTCGTATAAACGACATTCCTACTGTGAATAGAATCATGATCACCCTAGAACATCTACAGTCTGGAATTAGGTTTCTCTTGAGCCAGGATTATAAAGACTTTAGCACGCATTATGGTCTTCCCCTGAGCCAATTCCACCCTAACGGGGTCCGTCATTATAGTTGCTTCCTGGATTTATGTCGGATTCATCATGTTATACCGACAATGCGCCTGTTTCACTGTATGTACCTTCTTTGTTTTCAAGATAGGAGGATCTATGCTTATCTGAGGTACCGTAAAGAGCAAAAGAAAGCGCTAGATGGGATGGTGTCCGGGGTGACGAACTCACTGAAAGACTTTAAAAAGGATTTTTTTTTCGAGATTTTACATCCTACCGAGTTTAGTGGGTTACCGATTATTAAAATTTAAATTTCCAAATTTAAATTTTAAATTACTACAAGGACGACCTACTTCCTAGGACACCTATAAATTAATTTTACACTTAAATAATACGTAAATAATCGAGTTTAATTAAGTATTTGATCGTTAAGTTAAAATAAATGTTTTTAAAGAAAGATGGTATAAGTTAAAGAAATGAAAGACTGAGACGAGCATTAACCATATTTCATATTGATAATAAAGACAAAAACAAGAAGGAATAAATAAATCAATGATTTAAGTTAGGCATCAATTAGGTATATTAACAAACAAATGTAGAATGCAATCCACATCCATGGATTGCGGATTGCCCCTAATTAGTAATTAAGGGCAATCCGCCATCCTAGATCGCGGATTGCCACGTAATCTGCAATCTAGGATTGCGGATTACGTGGGTCCATGCACTAATTTGGAATTATTTTTTAAACAGGCACAAATTTAGAATTTTAAAAGCTCCCTAGGCATTAATCCATCAAAAACCCCGTTTGTTCACCCTGGAACGATTTGCGGATTTGTTGAGGTCCATGTATCCCGGCGGACCCATTAGTTTGTCCAACCCTGGGGTTATTGAAGAGATAGTTCGGGCGACTACCCTCCCCCAAGACTTGGCCCAGTATCGGGTCAAGTATACTACTGAACTGGGTTTATGCGCTACATCCTTGGCTTATCAGGTAACGATTGATGTTGTTATACTTTTATTACTACTATTATTTTTTTGTTGGAAGATAGTCATGTTTTTTCTTCTTTCTGTGTTATACTCTGTAGGCGGGCCAAGTTTCTTTCTTGGCCGAGCAACAATTCATTCGGCAAGCCGAGACTGATCAAGCCAAGATAAGGGACGTTGTGGGGCAGCTAAACTTGGAAAAGGCTTGAGTGGCAGCGCTGGAAAAAATTGTCGTGGAGATGGGTGCTAAATCAGCTGGGAAAGATCGCAAGCTCAAGGAGATAGAGGAGTCCAGATCTTTGGATCTTAAAGATGGATTGGATGCGTTTGGAAGCGGAGGCGTTTTCTCATGAGAAAACCGCCGCCCGAGAACAATAAGTTGAAGAAAGAACATGAGGACATGTTTGGAGCCTTTCGAGCTACGGCCGCCGAACAAGAGAAGAAACTAACTGATGCCAATGCAGAGATCATTCAGTTGAAGGCTAATGAGGGCAAGATATACAAAGATTTTCGCAAAGTGCTCCGGGATGGGATGATCAAATAGACTAATGCAACAAAAGCCCGGCTTAGGGCGAAGGCGGATGTGTCGGATTTTGAGTTCGATGTGGCCGAAGTGTTTGATTTGGCTAACACTCTGCCGGATAAGTCTGATGATGAAGAGGAAGCGGATAGGGAGGTCGATCAATATTTTGACCATTCTCCGGCGGACAACCCAGGTGGCAATGTTTAGATGTTCTTCAAATATTTGGACAATTTTTATATTTCTGTTTTTGTTCTGAATGTTTGGTAAATTTTACCGGGATTTTTCTAGTTTTATCGTATTTTGATTTTTCGTGTTAATTTTTCCTAAGTCTTTTATCTCGTATTGAATGGTAGCTCTTATGTTGTCTTTATGTGTGCGTGCTTTTCCCTCTCTGTCTTATATCAAAATAACAGCTAGATTTGATGACAGATCTTCTTTCACATTTTCTAGACAAGTAAAATGTGTCTATATGTTCCCTTAATTTTAATTTGGTTTTATCTCGCTTTCTTTTCTCATTTCTTATTCTGATATCCGATATCGACTTAGGCTTTTAGCCCGTATCGTTTCTGATTCGGATATCCGATATCGACTTAGACTTTTAGCCCGTATCATTTCTGATTCTGACATCCGACATCGACTTAGGCTTTTGGCCCGTATAATTCCTGATTCTGATATCCGATATCGACTTAGGCTTTTAGCCCGTATCATTTCTGATTTTGATATCCAACATCAACTTAGGCTTTTAGCCCGTATTTTTTTTGACTGAAAAAAGAAATAAATATTTGACAAGCTTTGGTTTTTATTTTTTAATATTTTCTTCATTCATAAGAGAAATACACATGTTTGAGCTTTACAAAGATCTTTTAGCCGAAACATGAGTGAAAAAACCCATGCTTACCTCGATTACAGAATATAAACTATTGAAATAATACCTCAGAACCTAGAAATTCCAGGTCATGGGTAACTCTCGACTTGACATATAAGCTAGAGTATAAGCTCCGCCTTTTACGACTTTTACTACTTTGTAAGGCCCTTCCAGGTTAGCTCCCAATTTTCCTACTCATGCTTCTCCTTTTCCGATGTCTGCCCTTCGCCGAAACAAATCCCCGATTTGAAAATTCTGAGGTTTTATCCGTTTTTTGTGGTACTTAGCCATCCTCTGCTTGTATGCTTCGATTCTGACCGATGCTTGTTCCCGACGTTCTTGTAACAAATCAAAACATAGCCTCTGTCCTTCTTCATTTTTTGCCTCGTCAAAGATCTGTACAAAAATTGTCAACATTCCAATTTCCACTAAGACCATGGCCTCGCATCCATATGTTAGAGAGAAAGGGATTTCTCTCGTGCCTGTCCTCAGGGTGGTCCTATAAGACCAAAGCACACTACGAAGCTCTTCTAACCACTTCTTCTGATATGGACCTAACATGGTCTTCAAACCCTTCAAAATCGTCCGGTTGGTTACTTCGGTCATCCCATTACTTTGGGGATGGGTGACCGAAGTGAATCATAGATCGATGTGTATACCAGCACAGAACTTTCTTAATACTCAGCAATCAAACTGCTTTCCATTGTTCGAGATTAGAACCAGGGGCATTCCGAATCTGCATACTATCTTTCTCCAAAAGAAAATCTTCATTTGTTTTCTGTGATAGTTGAGACTGCTTCTTCTTCAACCCACTTCGTAAAGTGATCTACTGCGACAATTAGGAACTTTTTCTGCCCTGAGCCAGGGAGAAAGGTCCGAGTATGTCTATACCCTAGGTGGTGAATGGCCAAGGGCTGTTGATAGGGCATTGCTCCGAGGTGGGCGCATGCTTCTGGTTTTGATGTTTTTGACACTTATCACATTTCTTGACTATCTCTTCAGCATTCCGAACCATTAATGGCTGGTAGTAACCTTATAACACCGCTTTTCTAGCTAACATCCAAGGAGCAATGTGGGAACCACACATCCCTTCATGTATCTCTTTCAAAACGTAACCACCTTCTTCCGATGTTAAACATCTCGACCAGGGATGCGAAAACGACTTTCTGTACATTATACCGTCTAGAAAAAACGTAATGAGGAGCTTGGCACAAAATTTTCGTTGCTGCTTTTCTATCTTCAGGCAAGGTTCCATCTACGAGGTATCTGGCTATACCTTGCATCCATTCTTCAAGGGGTTGGGTTAGAAAAATAGTCTCAAAGTTTTCTATACTGGATTGGTTTTGAATCGAGAAATGTACCCCATGCATTCTTTCTCCTCCTACCGCAGCTTTGGCCAGTATGTCGGCTTCCCCGTTTTTTGCTCTTGGAATCTGTTCTAACTCCCACTTTCCACCCAATTCTTGGACTTGGTTCAAAAAAACTTCTACATGTCCACATACCTTCGCATCTCGGGATCCCGTGCTTCGGAACTCCCTAGTATCTGATTGACCACTAGTTGGGAATCGCTACGGATGGTGACTGATTCCGCTTTTACAATGTTCATCATTCGCATTCTTGTAATAGAGCTTCATATTCGGCTGCATTATTCGAGGCCGGAAAACCAAACTGGACCAAGCTCCGTAAAACAACTCCCACGGGCCTTTTAAAACTATTCCCACTCCTGATCCTTTCGCATTAGATGCCCCGTCCACTTCTAGATTCCAACTGATCAAATCCTTATCTTCTTTTTCTGGTTGGTCGTGGGCAGTGGTTTCAGCGATGAAACCGGCTAGTACCTGGGCCTTCAGTGTTGGCCGAGGTTCGTACCTTATGTCAAACACTCCTAATTGAACAACCCAACTGACAAGTCGGCCAAACAATTCCGGCCTCTGCAACGCTTTCCTCAGAGGCAGGTTGGTTCTGACAATTATCACATGTGCTTCGAAGTATCTTCTCAACTTTTCGGATGCTGATTTCAGTGCTAGTGTGAATATCTCTATCTTTAGGTACCGGATTTCAGGACCTTTTAAAACTCTACTGGGATAGTAGACCGGCGTCTGCAAACTCTTCTCCTCTTTGACTAGTGCCACCCTTACTGTCTCCTCAGTGACTGCTAAGTATTAATATAATACTTCCCCTTCTTCAGGTCTTCCCAACACGGGTGGCGTGCTCAAGTATTCTTTCAGATCCTGGAAAGCCTTCTCACTCTCCTCGGTCCATTGGAAATTTTTTGTATTCTTCAAAATTTTGAAGAAAGAAAAATACCACTTTGCCGAATAACTCATGAAATGACCCAGGGCTGTTACTCTGCCGTTCAGCTTTTTTACTTCTTTTACTAAGGTAGGGGATTTCATGTTCATGATTGCCGTGATTTTCGCCGGGTAAGCTTCGATCCCTTTCTCCGAGACAAGATGTCCTAAAAACTTGCCCGACCTTACAGTAAAAACGCATTTCTCGGGATTAAGCTTCAAATTGTATCTCTTCAATCATTCCAAAGTTTCTGCTATGTCCCTAGCGCGGTCTTCTATTATTTTCGACTTCACCAGTGTATCATCGACGTAAACCTACACATTTTTCCCTAACCGATCTCTGGAAACAAAGTTCATCAGTCTTTAGTATGTTGCACCGGCATTCTTTAAACCAAAAGACATTTTCTTGTAGCAGTATTTCCCCGAGTCTGTTATGAAAGATGTTATCCATCTGTATCTGGTGGTATCCTTAAGATGCATCCAAGAAAGAAAATACTACAAAACCACAACACGCGTTGACTAATTGGTCAATGTTTGGTAATGGGAAATTATCCTTTGGGTAAGCATTATTGAGATCTGTAAAGTCAATGCACAACCTCCACTTGCCGTTTGCTTTTTTGATTAAGACCATATTTGCTAACCACTCCGGGTAGTCCACCTTTCGAATAAACCGCCTTTGATCAGCTTCTTCACCTTTTCTCGGATAGCTGCTTGTTTCTCCAAGGAGAACACTCGCTTGACCGGTTTACACTGCCGATCCACGTTTAGATGATGAGAAATGATGCTCGGATCCACCCTACTTATCTCCTCCGAGTTCTTGGTGAACTCATCCGTGAACGTTACTAACAGATCAACTATCTCGATCATGCAATGTTCCGGCCAGCCTACACCCATCTTCACCGTTGTACCCTTCCCGTCTTGTATGTCTATTGTTTCCAAAGACTCTCGGGGCTTCTACCCCTTCTTTTCTTTCAAAGTTTGCTCTAGAGTCTCAATATTAAGTGTCTCAATAGATCCTCCCAGAGTAGCCATATACGACTGCCTAAACAGTTTTTGGTTACCTCAGATAGTAATCACCCCCTTCTCGATTGGGATCTTAAGCATTAAATATCGTATATACGTGGCAGCCCCCATGTCATATAACATTGGCCTACCTAGAATCCCATTATAAGCTAATGGCATATCGACGATCATAAAAAGAGTTTTTACCTTCTGTGTCGGTTCCGCAGGACTCCCTCCCTGCTGTCTTTCTGTAATACCTCCACTCAGAGCTCTAGATCTAGCTCAATCATTCCTTCAAGGTTTACCAAAATTCAACCTAAACCAAGCAATGGCACATTAACGGGCCGAAGGTCAGCCTTAGCCCCTCCCATTTCTAGGAAATCTGATAAAGTAAATAAGTTCACCGAGCTACCATCATCTACCAGCAGTCGTTGAACCCATCTGGTTTGGACTATAGCTGAAACTACCAACGCATCCTCATGTGGGAAGTCCAAACCCTTCCCATCATCCGAGTTAAACAATACTCGGCCATGGGACCCCCCTTGAAATCGACATAACCAACTTTTGCTTCTTCCTCCTTCTTTTAGATATTTCGGAAACTGCAATTCTCCCTGAGATTGTATTGATTACTCCCGAAATCTGCGTTCTTTTAGCCGGAGGGGCCTCCTCCCGACTTCCACTAGGTTCTATTCTCCCTTGTTGCTGTTTGTGTGTTCCCCCTTGCGCTTCCTCTTGCACAAAGTTCTTAAGCCTTCCGCTACACACCATTTTATCTATCTCTCTTCTCAAGTGACTGCATTATTCAGTCGTGTTCCCGTATCCTGAGTGGAACTTGCAGTACCTCGACTTGTCCCCTACTTTATGCAATTTAGGAGGATAGATTATATCCTCATTGTTGTTCTTGATCCACATTAGAATTTGTTCCCTTGGGGTATTTAGTGGGACATAAAGTCTCTCTACTCCGCTTCGATCAATGTAGCCCTGGGTTCCCCCATTGATACAAAAGCTTGGCTGGACCAAGGTACCAGAATGGCTAAAACCTGGTTGTATATTCCCTCCTCGGTTAAACCCGCTTCCACTTCCATACCCCGATTGATTGCGCGGACCATAACTCTATTTTTCCCCTAACTTCTGACTGCTCATTTAAAAGTCGATATTTTTCCTACCGCTACCAGCGGAATTAGGCTGCTCATTCTCTGGATTCGCGGCGACCGCACTCGCCTTCCGCTTCCTTTCTTCATCGAGGATGATGTAGATCCATATAAGTATCCACCGGATTTGTGATCAAATTATCTCGGACTGAATGCATTGTGGTGTTATCCTTCATCGCATCAATGGCTATATCTGCGATCAAATCTTACACCATGATAGCTTCGTAATTGAACCTAGCCACGAAGTCCTCCAAACTCTCTCCGAGCTGTTTAAAACACCTCTTAAGATCACTAGATTCCCTTCTCCTTTCAATTCTTGGAGCAAAATGTGTTTTGAACGCCAATACTAATTCCTCAAAATTGTTAATCGAACCCTCCTTCAGTTTATGATACCATTTTTGCGCTGCTTCAACTAAAGTAGTCAGAAAAAATCTTGCATAACGAAGCATCCGAGATGCTTTGTACTCCCATTGTTACCTGAAAACAGTTTAAATGTGTCATCGGATCCGTTTTGCCATTATATTGGTCTATATAAGGGTATTTACACTTATCTGGAAAAGGTTCGTCCCAGATAGCTGGGATAAAGGCCTGCCGACTCCCACATTTCCTGATGGCCAAGATGCACCTTTGTTATCTTTCTGTTTCTCCAGTTCAACCCTCACCATCCTGGTTACTTCGTCATGCAGCATTTTCTGATGTTGGGATGCCGCTCTCGAGCTATGTACACTTTTTGCTACTTCCTTCCTAACTGGTGGAGCTTCGGCTCTCGCAGTCCGCATAGGATCTGCTACCGGTTGTGGTTCTTCTCTTCCCTGACCAGCGTTTCCGCGCTACTGTCCCGGTGGCCGATTCTCTTTGTGCGCCCCCTCTCTTGGAGGACGAGGGTCGTTCTGATCTACACCTCTAGGAACTTTTCTGATACTCGGGTTTGGTCTTGCTGGTTGTACCCCGGTCGTCAAACCAAGTAAGGGCGGAGCAGGTGGCACCTAGGGTTGTACCCCTGATTGATCTGAGCCAGAAAAGCTTGCTGAATATGGTGAGCTTGCTGCATCTGCTGGTTTTAAAAAGCCATTATTCTTGAACCTGTAGCACTACTGGGTGTACAACCAATGGGGTACTCCTCACGCCGGCCATGGTTGTCACCATCGTGGTATCAGCTGGGTAATATAACTGCGTTGGAGTTAGAGTGTTGTGCAAGAAACCCTGTGGCACTGGGGGGTTTGGCGTTAGTATTACTGATGGACTCTATTCCAATGCCATAGTGTTGTTAGCAGGAAAACCGTGAATTCCATTTAAAGGGACAAATGGGTGGTTACTCCCCGTTGCTCGAGAACTGTCGATATGGGTATTCGCCAGAGGCGTCAAAACCGTAATCCAGGCGCCCTTGTATCCACCACTTCGTTCTCAGTGTTTACCCTTGGTCCATCGTGAATCACCCTTGTCCGATCTCCTCCACTCATGTCAGATAATAGAATATCATCTCCTCCGGTTGGTTTTCTTTCTTTATGGGTATCTGAATAGAAAACAGAACAAACTTGGGAATAAGGATTTCCACAGACGGCGCCAAGTGATAAATCACCACCTGGATCCGAGCTATAGAGGACCTGAAAGCACAGAACAAAATAGAGTCAGAAGGAACACCGGTGGGGGGTCACCGGATGTCCGCTCCGACGGTCTAGTCAGTTACTGTGGGGAAGAAAGAAGAGAGAAAAAAAGTAGAAGAATGGTGAAAAAAAGAAATAACTTAGGGTTTGCACATAAGGTGGTTTTTATAGTTCCACCCGTGCAAACCTGGATGAGATGTCCTTCTCTCTCTTCTCTTGGTCCCCACTTTTCTGTTATGGTGAGGTGTCTGCTTCTGCTTCGTCTGGAGCGGTTTGGTGGGTGCGCTCTGCGTGGAGGACATTCTTCTTGTGTTGTCAGAGGATCTTCTGTGGTCCCCAAAAGTTTGTTTGCTGTACTTGTTCCTTAAGGGTTAAATCATGAGGCCGATGTACCAGTTTTAATCTGGGAACTTCTTTGCTTTATTATATCGGCCAATGTAGCTCGGGATTTCATATACCTCGGTGATGGCCTACTTCGTGAATTCGGGCCATTTCTTCCTGATTTGGTGACCCATACCTTTTGGCATATTGGTTACCTTGATTCTGAGATTCCCTGGTTCAATTTGTCTTTATTTCTCCTATGTCGGAGGTCCTATTTCACCTGACTTAGTAAGGTTTGTACCTGATGAGGTTGCTTCGCCCCTAACCGATATTACTACTACGTTATCACCATCAATTTTATATACACTTTTTTGTAATATACAATTTTATTATATTGTCAAATATAAATAGTCTCACATTTGGAGTCTTACGATTTTTTTAGGGCAACTCTCTCTGGTGGGAGTGATTGTCTTATTAAATTTGGCACAATCATAATATAGAGTTATTTTTTTATCATAATTTAACTTGATTGTATATCATAATATATCGAGATTGTATATCATAATTTGATGTGATTTCATATTATAATTTGGCGTGATTGTATATCATAATTTGGCGTGATTTCATATCATAATATGGCGTGATTTCATATCATATTTTGGCGTGATTATACATCATTTTAGCATGATAATAATCTGATTATGACGTGATTATATTTCATTATTTTGAGTGATTTTATTTCATAATATTGACCCTTCCTTTTTTTTAAAGGTGATATTTATTAACTTTGGTGATTTTTGTTTTGTTTTAAATTTTCTAAAGTTCTATAAAAAAATTCTCTTTACAGACTTATTTAAAACATAAATACAAAATTCAGCTTTAAATCTATAAAGATAACTGTTTGACTATAAAATTGGATAATTTTGTTGGTCCATTTCATATATACATTTATTTTAAACTTTTTTCGGTCATTGGTTTTGTAAATTAATATTGGGATTTTTGACCATTTTTCCTTAAACAATTTAATTATCTTATATGGCGGTAATATATAATATTTAATTTATTTATGGCCATTTCTATAACTATTTTGCGTTTAATTTGCTTTATCTACTATACTACAGGACGATTATTATTATAATTCGTCAAATAGTGTTAAGTGGGTAAAGTAGTATTTATGTTTTGAAAATAAAGTAACAATATAACTATTCTAGTGGCAGATTATTATATTTTATTTTTCTACTACGGTTTGGCTTCTTCAATTGTGGTATAGGCACGGCGGTTTTTTGGCATTACAGAACCAAACGTGGTGGATGTATTAGGACTACGAACAGCAATGGAGGAGTTGTTGATTTCAGACCACGGTTGTCTAACTTCTTAAGAAGATTGTCAGTTTCTTATAAATGCAGTACATTCCTCCAACACTGCTAACATGGATCTTATAGTAGTTTTAGTTGATATACTTGATCTAATTTTTCAAGTTTTAAAAATTAGATTTTAAATGGGTAGCTCATTCGATAGTTAAAAAAGCCCTTATGAATAACTGGTTTGCAGTTTTTATCATTTAATCATATAATGGCTGGCTCATTAGTGTTAAGGAGTCATTTTCAATTTGTATATATTATTTTTTATTTAATGAAGTTTAATTTTTGATAAAAAAAAAGTTGTAGATCTTCGATAAAAGAAATTGTTATAGGTTAAGAGAACGAGGGTAGTATAAAGAGTAAGATAAGAGAAATTTAATCATAAAAAGAATGAGAAGAGAAATTTTGAAATTCCACCGGCTATTGTTACTGCAAATTTCAAAACATATAACCAGTCCTAAAGCCATATTTTTTTCAGTCATATAATTTTCACAATGATCAGTTTTGAGTTTAGAATTTTTCAATTTTCGTATTGGCAGTGGAAGAGAGTTGTAATGTCATATAATTTGTAGTTTAAATAAATTATAATTCGGAACAGACATGTAGTGTCATATAATTAGTAGTTTAAATAGATTATAATTATTTTTATTGAATTGTTATTTCACATAATAAATTGTTTAAATGGATCATAATTCTTTTAATTCAAATTTCAATAAAATAATAATATTATAATAAGTGGTTTAAAAAAGTGAAAATTTATGAGAGGACTCTTTTGATCCTCTCAATTATAAAAAATAATAGTCGTAATCTCGCGCATTTATGCGGAATCAAGTTAATTTTTAATTTAATTTGAAAATAGTAATATTTAAAATATCAAAATAAAAATTGCAAAGTAATATAAATTAATTCTAGTATTTTAGCAATGAATTATTTTAAAGTATTGATATTTATAATATATATTTTGTTATTTTATATATTTTTATGTTGGAATTTAGTTTTTTTACCTTCTGTGATGTTTCCTCGTGAATTTGCATGCAATTATTTTCATAATAATGAAATTTGAATCAAATTTTATAAATTTTAAAATTTTGTAATCTTTAAAAAAAACTACATAAGTATTTTATATAATATGAAACTCATGATAATTTTACTCTGGATAAAGTGTACCACATCTAAATTACCAAATTCCTATATGAATTATATCGATAATTATCTATTAATAATAATATAAAAAAATTAGATAAGTTATTTTATTTGAAAATATATGAATTACCAAATTAGATAGAGTCTACCATCTATAAATTACCAAATTCATATATGGTATTGGTATATATCAATAATCATCTATTAGTTATAACTTTAAAAAAAATTAATTACCTAAGCTGGTAAAAAAATTATAAGAAAAATTTTGTGGATATAATGTAACCGTATCTAAATTATCAATGTTATGATATATTTAAGGCTTAATTCCTTAAAAAACCTCCACCTTGCATTTTTTCTTCGTTTATACCCTGACCTTGTAAAAACACCATTTGTACCCAATTTTGGGTTTTTATGTTTCATCCCTATCCAAAAGCATTAAATTGTACTCTTTTCATTTGGAAAAGAGTTTAAAACATACTTTTTTCTATTTTAAAAAATACAAATAAATCCTTAAACTTAAAAAATAATCAAATACATCCAAATAATCAATTAATTTTTTTAATTTTATAAAATAAAAAAATAAAAAATAATTATTATTTTTAATTTTAATTTTTTTCGGAAATATTTTTTAAAACAATTAAAAAAATTAAAAAAAATTCGGAAATATTTTAAAAAAAATTAAAAAAATTATTATTATTTTTAATTTTTTTTGAAGAAAATGGTATTTTTGTACTATTAATAACATTAATATCTAATTAGTATATAAGTTAAAAATGAAGGATTGTTTTACATTTTTTTTCAAATGAAAAAAGTACAATTTAATGCTTTTGGGTAGAGATGAAACATAAAAACTCAAAATTGGGTACAAATGGTGTTTTTACAAGGTCAGGGTATAAACGAAAATAAAATGCAAGGTGGGGTTTTTTAAGTAATTAAGCCTATATTTAAATAATTGTGTTTTGATAATAACTTTAAAATATATAAATAAATGTAATACTCCTTCAGATAGAATCTATCATAATAATTTAAAAAAAATTAAATAAGTATTTATATAAATTGTAAATTTATGTTTTAATATAAAAAAACACTAAAAACAATTTACAATTTTAACTAATTCAACAAAATAAAATATAAATTTATTTTAATATTTCTAGTTAAACATCAACTGGTAAATATATAATGTGCCTTTTTGTGTGCAAGTTTGTAACAACAGGCGAAAATGCATGAAATAATTACTCAGTAATTGAAGCTTTGAGCTAAAACATTAAACTCACTACACCATACAAAGAATAAAAATTAATTTTGTTCATTGGCTACATGCATGCTACTTATAATTGGAATCATCCTCACTTACGATCTAATAAAACAATTAGAAAGACGTAATAAAATTACAACATTTTAACTTATGAGTTACGCCTAACCTTATTGATCTCTGTATATAATTTTAGGAATATAATTCTTTAGTAACTAAAAATTAAGTATATGTTATGCCATCTAAATATTGAAAATATTCTTCTGATTACATTGGTGGCATGTACCTACGTCCATTATCTTAATTCATGTATTAGAACATTTGAAAATGTGTCCTAAAAAATTACTCGGTTAATAATTTAATATTTTTCCTCGACAATGCTATCATATGACCTAATTTTTACAAAATAAAATTTAAATTATGCATGAATTTTCTAAATAATAAATTACAATAATTTTCTAAATCCGTCAAAAAAATTCAAACTTTCACCTAAAAAATAAAAATAGAAAAGGAAACCCAAAAACAGTTTTATTCCTTTTTTTTATTCAATATTTTAATAATAAGAGAAAATAAAAAAAAAAATTGAATATAACATAAGTGGTAAAATATTAATCTTTCATGTCAAACAGCTAATCATCCTAATATGAATGGTAGAATATATACTGCTTAACGTCATACAAGCAAATAATAATATATATACACCATAAATCATACTATTTATATAAATAAATTTATATTAATTAAATTGTTGTTTGTGCTTATCATGGAGTACCTATCAAGAGCACTCAATTTGATCTGTGCAAGTGAGTTTGATTATCACTCTGGTTGCAAAAATTTGAAGATCAATCATATGTGTTTCGCTGATGATCTCTTTATCTTCTGCAAAGGCAACTTGAGGAGTATTGTTCAGATTAACAGGGTACTCAATCATTTCAGTGAAGTATCTGGACTTTATATCAATGCTGGGAAGAGCAATGTGTACTTCAGTGGTGTGGCCAGGGATATTAGAGATAGCATTCTGCAGAACCTTGGATTTAAGGAGGGAAATCTTCCTGTGAAATATCTTGGGGTTCCTCTCATAAGTAAAAGGTTGTCCAAAGATGACTGCAAAGGCCTAATTGAGAAAATCACTAAGAGAGTATCTCACTGGACTGTGAAGCATTTGACCTATGCAGGTAGGCTCCAACTTATTAAGTCTGTGATGTTTAGTATGCAGGTGTACTGGAGCTCAATCTTCATTCTTCCTATTTCTGTCACAAGAGGTGTTGAGAGAATTTGTAAAAAAATTTTGTGGAAAGGTGTTCCTGAATTCAAGAATGGAAGCTTAGTGGCCTGGTCTGATGTTTGCAGTTTAAAATGTGAAGGGGGCTTGGGATTAAAGATCTGGTTCTCTGGAATAAGATTGCAGTTATGAAGCACATTTGGGACTTAGTTGCTGTGAAGGAATCTAATTGGGCTACTTGGATTATCAAGAATAAGCTTAAGCTGCTGAGCTTTTGGGGTATTACGAGACCTATGAATGCTAGTTGGAATTGGCGTAGTCTGATTAATTTGAGGGATAAAATTAAAGTGTGCTTTGAGTATAAATTGGGAAAGGGGGACCTGTTGTTCTGGCATGACCCTTGGGTTGAGGGGAAATCCTTAATTGATCAGTTCCCTAGTATCTCCATAATGGACACTGATGTGCCTAATCATGCTAAGGTGAAGGAGTTGTGGAGGAGAGGTAATTGGCATTTGCCTGATCCTACTGATGAAGTCACTATAGCAGCTTGGGATAAAGTTAGAGAGTTCAAGGTTACTTTGAATGATGATTTGGTGACTTGGAAGGAGAGCAAGTCTGGTGCCTTCACTATCCAGTCAGCTTGGAGTTATTTTTGCAAGAATAAGCCTAAAGTCCCTTGGTGGAAAGTAATTTGGAGCCCTGGCTATGTCCCTAGGCATAGTTTCATTGCTTGGCTTGCGGTTAAAAAAAAGCTCAGAACAAAAGATAAGTTGAAGAGTTGGGGATGTACTGATAATGACTTATGTGTTTTGTGCAAGAATGCCACTGAAACTACTGAACATCTTTTCTTTAATTGCCATGTTTCTAATGGGATCTTCCAGAAAGTTCTTAAGGTGTGCTTGATTAATAGAAATGTTCTGAGTTGGAGACGTGAATGGTCTTGGTTCAGTAATAGAGCCAAAGGGAAGAGCCTGGTTTCAAGAATCAGGAGACTAGCCTTCATTTGCACAATCTATCATACTTGGAGGGGTAGAAACAAGTATGTTTTTGATAATGAACCTGTGAATACTGCTGTGATTATATCTTTGATTAGAAGAGATGTGTTGCTGAAATTATTTGCCTTAAAAAGTAGATCAGAGGTGTTTCTGCAGATCTACCAGAATTGGATGTAGTGTTATTGAGCTTTTTGATTGTTTAGACTAGTCAGTTTTGGTGTTTCCCAGGATTGTATATAGCTAGTTGCTGCTACTGTGTTTTGTCCAGTAGCATTGAGTTGTAAATATTCGTGCTTTTCATTAATTCCAAAGGTATCTTTACCAAAAAAAAAATTACCTGTGTATGAATTTTGTTTTGAATGTTATCTTTTTCTTATGAGATTAAAATTACCTGTGTATGAATTTTGTTTTGAATGTTGTCTTTTTCTTCATCTCATATTAGGCTGTTGTTCTTTCAATTTGTTTTACCAAATCATGCTACTTATATACTCTTTAATTTGGTGCCGCAGTAGTTGGAAGTGGCAAGTTTTTTGAGAAGTCTAAATAGATTATAATTTTTTTAATTAATTTTTTAAAAAGAAATTAAAATAAGTAGTCTTAAAAAAATGGGAATTCATGAGAGTGGTCTATTTAGTGAGAATGAATGAGAGAGTTCCGTTGATCCTCTCAATTATATAATACTAGTCGTATTCCCGCGCATTTGCGCGGAATCATATTAATATTTACTATAAAAAAATTGTTGAACAATTATAATATGTATAATGCTAAAACAATCATCATATGTAAACTTATGTAAACTAATAACACTGATTAAAATCTATTCTAATAACTATAGTAATGGATTATTTTAGTAGGATTAACATATTCTGAGATTTTTGTATTTTTTTTTATTTCGTCCCTATATATTTTTATTTTTTTTATTTTGTCCTATATTTCCGAAGAAAAAAAATTATAAAGTCCTTTTGTTTTTAACTTAGTCTTCTCCAATTCCTACACAATATTTTATGGGCGTACCAATTTCGGAAGATTGATGAACTTGCTACTAAGTTAGAAGGCAACGAAGAATTTGTGTGTGCAAAATAATGCTCGTAGTCATGATTTTTATTTTGCAATCTGAATTTTATGTCATAGATTGTGGATCTTAAATAAATTAAATCTAAAAACACAAAAACGAACTTTAATTGAAGCGAAAATAAAAAACAAACTATAAAAATATTATGTATTACCTCTAAATTAAAGATTCAGTTGTCACTTTTCTCACAATCTATGTTGCCATCTGATGATAAAAAAAAACTTTAGAATGTAATAATCACAAGACAAAAACTGGAAACTAAAGACAAAGAACAATCTCACTTGAGCATATTATTAAAAAAAAACAAAAAACTTTTTTTGATAAAAACAATCTTAATAAGCAAAAATAAAACCCTAGCGGCTAGAAATCACAATGGAAAAAATAGAATAAATATTAAAATCAAACCCTAGTCAGCGGAAACTACAATTGAAAAATGAATATTTAATCGATATTTATATTGATATAGATATTGAATTATATTTAAAAGTAAATAAATCAGTAAATAAATTAGGTAGTTTATATAAATTAGGATGTTAAATTTTATGATGCAAATCTAATTAAAATTATTAAATTAAAACTAATATTTGAACAAAGTGGAAACGACTCAATATTCATGAAAATTAGAATTTATGGTACAGTTGAAAATCATGAAGTTCCTAAATCCAACATTTACATGCTATGAATTACACTCAGAAACCTACGTAAGTCAAATATGAAAAAGAAAATTCATATGTAGTCATCAATTTGGATACTTGTTGTGTTGTTATACAGTAAATTTTAGAAGTTAACTCGGACTTGGATTGTTTTTGATGATTTTCACTTATTTAAATTAGAATGTTAAAAATTATGATATAAATTTAATTAATAAAATTAAATTAAAATCAGAATTTTAAAAAAAATGGAAATTGTAGAAATTTTAGAAGTTAAATTTGGACTTGGATTGTTTTTCATATTTTTCACTTATTTAGATCAGAATGTTAATAGTTATGATACAAATCTAATTAATATAACAAATCTAATTAATATAAATAAATTAAAATTAGTATTTTAAAAAATGGAAACTGCTAAAAATGCTCTATTTGGTGGGAACTGCTGAAAATGCTCTATTTGGTGAGAATCAATTAGATTAGAATGTTAATAGTTATTTTAATATTACAAATAAATTTATCAAGGAATATTGATATGATAGCCCTCAACACCATCACCCATGTTAGGATAAACAATCTTCCCTGTATAGAAAATGGCCATGCCACTTTAGGTTTTTGGCTCACGCCTCATGAACTTCTTGAACCATGAAACTGTCATGTACTATTTTTAATTTTTAATATCTTCTATGTCCATGTCTCGAATCTCATAAATTCATCAGCTGCTAAATATATGTATAAGATATTACAACAAATGATACAATATGGAATTAAAGTTCACCAAAGAAGTAAAGAGGTGTATTTATCAATTTAATAATGATTGAAGTGGAAATTTTAAATTAAAATCTTAAACACATTACACCATATAAATAAGAAATGTAGTTTAGTCCATTGACGACAAACAATTAGAATTATCTTTAAGTCTGGATTATCTATAAAATAAGTCTCAAAAATAAATAAAAGATTTAGGGCCTTCTTACTCATATATTAACATTATCAATCCGCATTTGAGGTACGTTTGTTATAATATATTGTCAGCATATACATATTACTTTGTTTTATTCTACAAAAAGAAAACCGAACAAATAAATGTTTACACAAATTAAAACAAAGATTAGAGAATTAAAAATACTCACATTATATAATTATTTTATTAAAAATGAACAAAACATTTAAAATAAACAATATATTTATCACTGCTCACTTGAGCATCTCCAATGAAATGCTACTTTTTATGCTAAATTTAGCATGATAAAATGGTAAAATGCTATAGATAGCATAACATTTCAAATTTCACTCCAATGCACAAAGTTAAAAAAAATGTTATAATTATTTATTAAGATAATTATCTCTTAATTTTATTAATTGCTAATTAATTTTTTTTAATTAAATATTTTAAACTAAAATTTATGTAATGCTTTTTGTAATATAATAATGAGCTTTTCAAAAGATATAATTAAAAGAATCAATGAATTATATAAAAATAAATTATTTAATTTTTTTATTATATTGATGTATGGTCTACTATTAAAAAATCAAATCAATATTGTAAAATTAAATAGAAGCACAAAATTTATAATGAAAAAAGTAAAAAAAAATAAAAAAAAATTAGGTTAAAATAATAAAAGCAAAAAATGACCGTGGTAAAATTGTAATTAATAGTGAATTGCTATTGGTTGTTGTATTTTAGCATATGTTATAGTCTATGCTAAATTTAGCACGTGATATAGCATATGCTAAATTTAGCACAAACTATATCACTGCATTGGAGATACATTTTAAGATTAAATGCTAAATTATGGCATTATCACTTCATTTTAGCATTGCATTGGAGATGCTCGTTAATAAAATAAGGTACAAGTGATTATTTTGAGTACAATGCATACTTTTGTTTTTAGCTATGTAGTTTTGAAATATATGAAGAATCAAGACTTTTTCTTTCAAAGTTTTTAAATAGAAAATGATAAAACAAATGCAAGAGCACAATCGGATGAGATATAAAATGATGCAGTAAAAATTTCAAGGCTGCAACAAATAGATTAAACCATAAAAGCAAACAAACCTGAAACGTACTTTAATGATATTCTTTTCATGAATAAAAATTAGTGACCGCATCATTTGAGTCTTTAATAGCACATCAACTGCTCGAGGCTTACCGCTGCACATATAAGATGCAATTGAAGTCTAGTTTTCATGCTCAAGCCATTTAATAAATGAAAAAAAAAATAACAAATTAACATCGTTGGAGTAAAACCCATCTCATATGGAACAAAAATTGAGAGATTTAGGTGGAAAGCTCATACAAAATAAATGAATATAAATTATATAATGGCTTAATTTCCTAAAAAATCCCCACCTTATATTTTTTTTTCGTTTATACCCTGACCTTGTAAAAACACCATTTGTACCCAATTTTGAGTTTTTATGTTTCATCTCTACCAAATAGCATTAAATTGTACTCTTTTCATTTGAAAAAGAGTTTAAAATAATCCTTCATTTTTAACTTATATACTAATTAGATATTAATATTATTAATAGTACAAAAATACCGTCTTCTTCAAAAAAATGAAAAATAACAATAATTTTTTTAATTTTTTTCAAAAGTATTTCCGAATTTTTTTAACTTTTTTAAATTTTTTAATTTTTTGTAAATTTTTTTAAAAATATTTCCGACAAAAGAATTAAAAATAATAAATAAATTTTTTTTAATTATTTAATTATTTTATAAAATTAAAAAAATTAATTAATTAATTAATTATTTGAATGTATTTGATTATTTTTTAAGTTTAAAGATTTATTTGTATTTTTTAAAATAGAAAAAAGTATGTTTTAAACTCTTTTCCAAATGAAAAGAGTACAATTTAATGTTTTTGAGTAGGGATGAAACATAAAAACCCAAAACTGGATACAAATGGTGTTTTTACAAGGTCAGGGTATAAACGAAGAAAAAGTGTAAGGTGGGGGCTTTTTAAGGAATTAAGCCTTATATAATAGATACAAACCTCATTTTCATCAATTAATCATCAAAAACAGCCACAAGATTCTTAACTCAATAATATCAAAACTTTTAATCAAATAACTATTATTTCACCTCATCACCTGTATATATAACTTTGTTTTTGTAATTTTTTTTTTGGGTCATATTCAGAGAGTGAGTGAGATAATTAATGCGGTATGTGGAAAATATATAAGATAGTTTTTCGCTATATCGTGAGGTTGTTATTTAATTCAATCAATTAAGTAGTTTAGCTCAATTAGAAAACTGTAATTTAATAATATACATAATTTTAGTTATTAAAAAAATTTAGCTTAAGTAGTTTAAATGGAATGGCAACTCATGAGAATGCTCTATTTGGTGAGAATCAATGAGAATGCTTTATTTTATAGGAATCAATGAGAGGGCTCGGTTGGTCCTCTCAATTATATAAGTATATAGATATAGATATAGATATAGATATAGATAAATATAGATATAGATATAGATATAGATATAGATAGAAATAGATTTATTAATCCTACAGCTGAGCAAGACTTTATATGATGTTAATATATCATATGATAAGGGTGAAATTAATTGATAACTCTAATGATCAAATGTATGATTGAAACTACCGGATAAATTAATTGATATTACGATATTGATTCTTTAAATTAAATTTAGTTATCATTATTAAGTATAACATTCAGAAATATTATATGGATTGATAGCTTGCAAAAATAGTTAAATGCATCATATCAGATTGTGATCAGAATAATTAGATAATGACATTAAAAAACTATTATAGCATTTAAAATAAATATCACTAACTTGCATCTCTAATTATTATATTAATTAATAGTTATACTTTATTTTTCAGTAACTAAGAGCATTTATTTATTATTATTTATGTTTCGCATGTTTAATTTTTTATTAGAATGATCAGGTTGTTATTTTCTTAGTATTATGTGCTGTATCCTATTTGACTTTTTAAAAAATGATTATATATATTAGGCTTTCTCTACAATAACTTCGTTTTTTTATGGCAGAAGGTACAAAAGAGTCATCGAGTTTTTTTTAAAAGTACAGATCAGTCCTTTTATTTTATCTGGGCATAATTAAGCCCCCGTATTTTTAAAATTGAACAATTAAACCCTTATTATTTTAAAATCAAACAAATAAACCCTTTTAGTTTATTTTTGGGACACTTACCCTCTCAAATTTTTGGTAAAAATTTTAAATATTAAAATTATTTTTGAACTTTTTTTCTATATGAATATGAGAGACATGTCAGCCATTAACGAGTGTTTCTAATGATGTTGGAAGGGGTTATTTGTTCTATTTGAAAATAAAGAGGACTTAATTATACCCCAAAAAAGTAAAAGGGTTGATTTGTACTTTTATGAAAACTATGAGGGTTTTTTGTACCTTTTACCCTTTTTTAACTACTTTATCAATTTAACCATCAGATAAAATTGATAATAATTCATCTTATGGTGATAAGTGGACCAAGTAATATTTATTTTGTAAACACAAAAAGCCTAATATTTTAAACATACCCAACCTTTTAGCCTCTTTTCAATTCTACCATGATGTTGAAAACTTGTCAAATTTATCCTATTTCGTATTTCCTCGTTTCAGTTGCACCCTTAAACATTAGATTGATCTTTTTTATTTGAAAAGAGTTCTACAAAAAAGGTTAATTTAATGCAAAAAGATTAATTTAATACAAAAAGTGTAAATTTGAAGAACTTTTGCCAAATAAAAAAAGTCAATTTAATGCTTAAAGGAACAATTGGAACGAGAAAATACAAAATGGGGTAAAATTGACTAGTTTTCAGCGTCAGGGTAGAATTGAAAAGGGGCTAAAAGGTCGAGTGTTTTTAAGCATTAGGCAAAACCAAAATAGGCGTAAAAACACCCTAAATAAAAAAAAAGAGCAGAATTTTATACTTGTAAGATAAAAAAATAGAAATTACGTTGTATTTATAATACTCCGTGATTTTCTCGATGTGATTCTGTCGTATTTCCGATATGATTTCGGATTACGACGTGTTGTGAAACCTTATTGATAGATTTTGATTTCATTTACTTACTTGGTATGAGTTGTGTTTTGGATTATTTCGGTAATTGATTTTGGTTCAGGATCGGTTCCCATTTGTTTTCCCTTGTTTTTCCCTGAATTTTATACTATTCCAAAGACAAAGGATTGTCTATGTGGGGTAGACAATCGTCAGTGTTGTTTTTTGCGTTCGTCAAGTTATAGGCGTTTAGACGAGTTGCTAGACGACCTAGCAGACGATGGTATGGCAAACAGACTATCGTCCGGTTGAATAGACGATCGTCTGTTGCATGAAATATGTACAAAGTGTTGTTTTTCATTTTTGAACGAGAACACAAACTCTAAATCGATTTCTCAGCCCCCAACTAGACCCCCCCCCCCACTAGATCCATGGTGTTTTTGAAAGCCTATACCCTAAATCACTTTTAAACACTTGATTCAACACTTTAAAGACAAGAATTTGGATTTATTTTGAAGATTTGGGTGTGGGTTCAAATTATATCTTTTAGCTTTGAAACTTTTTGGTGATTTTCTCTACCTTCCCTCTAAAGCCATTTGTTTTTCCTTGGATAAATTCAAGAGGTTGAGGTTGTGCTCCACTATTTTTGCAAATGAGTTATTGGATAATTTTTCATATGTATTATTCAAAATTATAAGTTTATTCATGAGTCTCCAAGATGATTTGCTTAGGCTTGAAGTTATGAGAACTCGGCCAGTGTATTTATTATATGGATATGGATTTTATATATTATTTATAGCCATTAAATTTAAATAGAGGTGATGGAATGAGATTACAAACCCCACAAGGAACGCAAATCCCACATCGCCCAAAAGAAACAACAGACACATGACCGCCTATAAATAGATCATTTCCAAGCCACCAAAAGGGATCCAGATAGGAGGAGGACATCTAGCTGTATCACATAACCACGTAACTGGGTCCGAAGCTCATACCTTCGATTCTGAATCTGTACTAGAAACCTCACAATAAACCCTTTGTAAAATCCCCACATCTATCACATCGGAGGGAGCCTGATCCGGATAAGGAAACAACCTGAAGATCTCCAAGGAATAGGAGGAGCAAGGCTCCTGGCGATAGGGACGACGGTGATCCGGGTGACCTTCAAAGATTTAGAGGGGTGGGAAAGGATGATCGCTTCCCCGTTATGGATAGTAAAGAGGAGACTATGTACGACCTGGTATTAGGGCAACCATTTCTCTAAAAGTCAGGAGCGGCCATCGATATCGGGAACAAACGAATGATGATCCCTGCGAAAGAGGGAACCACGGTGGTCGCAGGAAGCCAAAAGGAGGAAGAAGCGTGCTACCTTTTTGCACTAGCTGAGTTGCTGCCCATAAAGAAATACTCGAACTCCCATGCGAAGAATCCACGGTGGAATCGGTAGGAGAAACTAAGCTTTGGGAAATCCACCAAGGAAAGAATGTAAAAATCTGAACCAGTGTCATGGGCTCGACAGAAAGTGAAATCGAAAAGGTGCTCCGTGAGTTCCAAGGAACCTTCGCCACCAAGGCTTCAGAAATCAAGGGAGTAGACCTAGGGGTACTATGCCACGAACTAAACGTCAGCACGACTATGAAGCCAGTTTGACAGAAGAAGCAGAGACATTCGAAGGAACGGCAAAAAGCAATAGCGGAAGAAGTAGAGAAGCTGCTCGTAGCAGGTTTCATTGAGGAAGTTAAATACCCAGAATGGTACAGCAACGTGGTCTTGGTGACAAAGGCGAACGGCAAATATCGCATGCGTGTCGACTTCACGGACTTAAACTAAGCATGCCCGGAAGATTGCTTTCCCTTACCCAACAACGACCAACTAGTCGACTCTACCAGAGGCTATAAGTTGTACAGTCTGGTGGACATGGCGCAAGGATACAATCAGATTTCGATGAAGAAAGAAGATCAAACTAAAACAAGTTTTATCACCGGTGAGGGTACTTACTATTATACAATGATGCCGTTTGGGTATAAAAATACAGGTGCAACATACCAATGGTTGATGAAGTACATGTTAAGAGATCAAATCGGTAAAACAATGGAAGTATACGTCGACAACGTGATTGTAAAAAGCAAAAGCGAAGAAGACCACCCGAAAGACCTACGAGCAATCATGGAACTGCTCGACAAATTCAACATGAAAATGAACCCAGAGAAATGCACATTCGGCGTAGAAGGAGGAAAATTTCTCGGATACATGGTGTCGCAAAGGGGAGTAGAAGCAAACCCGGAGAAAATCAAGGCCATTCTAGAAATGAGCCCGCCAAAGAACCAACGGAAAGTGCAAATCCTCAATGGGAGAGTGTCACGACCTATGTTCATGAATCGTGACTGGCGCTAGGGTATGGGTATGGTTATACCAAAACGCGTAGCAAGCCTTGCGGATAACCAACTTAAACAGTTAAAACAATGTACCTGCAGAAAACCACATGCTCGGGGGCAACCGAGACTTCAGCCTAGTCTAGCAGTACAGTAAGCAACATATATTCAAAGTATGCTTATCTCAAACTATAACTCCAACAGTGTGGCAATATAATATAAATACCATAAACACTGTAATCATGCCAAAAGCGATAAAGTAATTACCAACAAACAACAGTCTAAAAATATAGTATTAGACTAAAACATAAATAATATCATACTACTACTGCGGTCTAAGAGTTTAAAACAGTTTGACTCTTTTATTCTGAAAATAAAATAAAGAACCTCCGAAAATGAAGAAACGAAGTTCGACCAATGCTCAAATCACAAACCTGGAAAATTTGGGAAAACAACGGGGTCAGATTTACTGAGTAGAGTTTATATAACCATTTATATTTATTAAGTTAAAAACCTTTAAAACGTTAATAAAATATTTTCATTATGGATTATTAATGAAATCCTAAACCACAATTCTAAATCCATTGTCGTGTCGGTGAGACGTATCTCAATAACCGATCCCCGACTATCACTTAAATAAATAGTGAGTCCAGGAGACGTATCTTCCACCGGTGCCCTCACTAAGGTGAGACGTATCTCAAACCTACCTCAATACCATGATCATTACCGGTGCGCACACAGTCCCGATGATGCCCATCGAGTAGCACGTTCCAAATCAAATCCACAATGCCGAAAAAAACAGTTCGAAAGCTGTTTATACATACATACATATATGTATGTATATATATATATATATATATATATATATATATATATATATATATACATACATACATATATATACATATATATGTATATACGTATGTTACGTACGTATGTTACATACGTATACGTTACGTATGTTACGTACGTATACGTTACGTATGTTACGTACGTATATACGTATGTTACGTACGTATATACGTATGTTACGTACGTATATACGTATGTACATACGTATACGTTACGTATGCTACGTACATATATACGTATGTATATACATATATACGTATGTATATATACATATATATGTATATATAAAATATAATAATTGCTTAATAAAGAGGTATATAGAGATATAAACTCACTGCTTGCTATTCCACCTGAAACTGACAAGCAATCTAACTCTGGTTCGCCTCTGAAGTACGAACAGTCGATGGGTCTAGGCAAAGTATAAAATCATAATTAAAATCAGACCCTAATTCTAAAGAGTACTAGACACCACATAGGACTAGTACACATAATAGCAAGCCAACGTATAATCGAACACATAAGATTAAAATGTATTAAAACTATAACCCAAGTAATAGAAATCAAATTATAGAAGTTATATACTAAATTACAATTCTAGTAATTTATTACACAATTTAATTTAACCATAGTTAAAATCCACATCAGTGAGTCAGCCGAGTTATTTAAAACTACTAACCTTCTTCCCACTTGTTGGGCGACCACAGTCTAACCCAAACTAAAACTTATTAAATTATAAACCCGAGTTTATAAATTAAAATACTTGATAAAATAATTATCTATTTAAAAATAAAATTTAATATCTTCAAATCCAAGTAACCTAAGTTACAACCAAAACTTAACCAATTTAAGTTTATAAAAGTTTAGGGACTAAAATGTAATTTAGCCAATTTGATTTTCGAAATAAAAATTAATTACTCGTTCTCAATTTACTAAATTATAGAATAAACAAAATCCAAAAAGTTATCCTATAGATAAAATTTAACTTGAATAAGTTTTTTAGAAACTTTAGGGGTTAAATTGTAAATTTGCCAAATTGATATATCAATCAAAATTAAATATAATTACCCGAGTAATTATATTAATTTAGATTATAAAATAATTATTGTTTTCAAGTTGTCAATTAAAATTGAAACGAATAAAAAAATTATTATCAATTAATAACATAACTTGAGGGATTCAATTGATTTAAAATAAATCAATTGGTGACCATATTGGCCAATTGGCCATCTTCTCCAATTCAAAATAATTCATCCCCGCCATTAAAAAAAACTATGAAAACCAAATAACCTAATCATCACATGTATTCAAAGCTAACCAATCCCATGACAAACCAAACCTATCAATTCACAACAAGGAACATAGCAACTACCGAATGAACCAACATGCAACAGTTACATTCAATTATAATTAAATATGATAATTGAAGAAGATAATTGGCCCTAGATACCACGCATGGAAGCCATCAATGGACTCGGACGACGGCATAAATCAACAACAAGAATCATGCTAACACATATTCAACCGAAGGCAGCAACAAAATCAGAAACGAACGGCATTAATATTACAATAACACGGCGAATCGAAACGGCGTAAAAACGAGGAATTGTATGTACCGTAATCGATTCCTAAGCGTGAGATTCAAAGAGATCGCTGAGTCGATAATAACCATCAAATGACAATCATATTAAAGCTAATACAATGAGCTAGAAAATCAAGAACCGTTTTTGACGATATCGAAATATAAACCAAGAACATGACGTTAAAGACTTACCGGATCGAATGAATGAAAGGAGGAGATGAAGTTATGATTCCCGAGAGTTTTGGTTCGTCAAAGTCGGCTAGGGATTATTTAGAACGATGGTAAATTAGGTTCAGAAAAATAAGAAACGTGAACAGAAGCTTATAACTTGGTATGTATATGGTTGGAAATTAAAGGAATGAAACGCAGTAATTTCTAAAATCAAAATTTAGTTTCTGCTTCCTATTAAAGCATTAAGCATGAATGGGCTTTTGGCCAAACCCAATAGAAAAGGCTTTATGTGGAAATAATTACATAAGTGTATGCATGGGCTCATTCCCATAGAAATTGTTCATTTACTTCTTTTCCTTTTTCTTTAAAAAAAAATCTAATAATATAAACAAAACACGAATCGAATTACGATCGAATCAACGAACGACTCAAATAAAATTAAATAAAAATATTTAATAATAATAATAATAATAAATTACCTAAATCTTGAAGGAATGCAAAAATTAAAATTTAAAATTTAAAAATAAAAAAAATACGGGATATTACAGAGAGTAGCGATGCTGGGAAGGTTCATCTCGTCATCAGCAAAAATATACCTCCCGTTCTACAATACATTGAAAACAAAACATTCAAGTGGGGCGAAGAATGCGACCAAGCCTTTGACGACTTGAAGAAATTCCTACTCAAACCACCACTACTGAGCAAGCCCAAAGACGGAGAAACCCTGTACCTGTACATATTAGTATGTAGAGACACCATAGCAATGGCCCTAGTAAGGGAAGAGGAAGGCCACCAACTCTTTGTGTACTACGCAAGCCGGACCCTAAAGGACGCGGAATACAAATACCTGGAAATCGAAAAGATGGCGCTAGCCCTGACGATGACAGCGAAGAACCTGAAACAATATTTTCAAGCATACCCAACAATCGTACGAACTAACCAACCACTAAGGCAAGCGCTCCAAAGACCCAGACTATCAAGAAGACTAGTCAAATGGTCTGTACAACTGGGAGAGCACGACATCAGATATGAGCCAAAACAATTGGTGAAAGTTCAGGACCTAGCTGATTTCGTAGCGGAACTCACTGCTATTCTAAATCGGAAATGGACGTAAAAGAGCAATGGGAACTATACGTCGACGGGGCTAAGAATAAAAAGAGAGAAGGAGTAGGAGCCATCCTTAAAGGTCAACACAAGGTGTGAATCGAGTACGCGGTCCACTTGAGCTTCATAGCAATGAACAATGTAGCCGAGTATAAAGCATTGCTAGCCGGATTAGAACTAGCGGCCGAGGTAAGGACTGAGAATTTGAAAATCTACTGCAATTCACAGCTGGTGATTGGAAAAATTATGGGAACATTCGCCACGAAGGAAGAAAACCTGATAAAATATTATAATAGCGCAAAGGAATTGCTACCAGAAATTGAAAAGAGAGGAGGACAGTGGAAAATAAAGAAATAGGGAGAGAAGTAAACGCATAAGAGGATTTGATAGCTAAAGTTGCCTCAGAGAAAAATTACAAATTCCAACATATGAAGCTCAAACAGGAAATATTGGCACCAACGGTCGACACACCAGCAAGCTACCACATACAAGAGATAGAACCGTGGATGGAACCTATATGGAAATACCTTGAGAAGGGAGAAATGCCAGGAGATGAAGGAGACATTGAGAAGGTTAGAAGAATAGCCAGCCGGTATGCAATCTACCAAGGAATAATGTACCGAACATCAACAAACCACCCATGGTCCAGGTGTGTATCGCAAAAAGAGGGGCAGTACATCCTGAGGGAAATACACGATGGAATCTGTGGCGCCCACGAAGGACCAACAACCATGGTCACAAAAGCATTCTTGCAAGGATACTACTGGCCAGCCATGGAGTTAGACACAAAAGAGCTGATAAAAAAATACAACAAATGCAAAAAAAAAGGAGATAGATCACACATACCCACCCAAGAGACAAATCCAACACACAACCCCCGACCGTTTGCAAAATGAGGAAAAGACATCCCGGGACAATTCCCAACGGCGAAGAACAAAAAGAAATTCATCTTTATAGCAGTCGACCATTCTACCAAATGGGTGGAAGTGGAGGCCGTTTCTACGCTAACCTTAGCCAGAGCTGAGGAGTTCTTCTATAGGAAAGTGGCATGCCGGTTCGGCATACCTAAGACGCTGGTAACACATAACGGGAAGCAGTTCGATAGCGTTACATTCAGAGGTTTCTGTGAGAACTTTGGGATAAACTTGTAATTCACATCAGTGGCACATCGATAAACCAACAGAATGACAGAGGTTACAAATAGAACAATTCGCAAAGGGCTGAAGAAAAGGCTAGACGAGGCAAAAGGTAACTGGGCGAAGGAGCTACACGGAGTAATTTGGGCATATAAAACGACACCAAGGAAAGGAAAAGGAGAAACACCCTTCCGGCTAACTTACGGGGTAGAGGCGGTCATCCAAGTAGAAATCGGAATGCCTACGATGAGAATAAAATACTACAACGAAGAAACAAATGAAGAAGAACTGCGGCTATCGAAGGACCACTTGGAAGAAAAAAGACATTCGCCAAACATTCAAGCAGAAGCACACCGCAGTCAAGCTGCAAGATATCACAACAAGAGATAACAAACACGGGAATTCAAGGTAGGAGACCTGGTCCTAAGAAATGCCAAAATAGGCAAGGGCAACGCTAGAGTAGGCAAGCTGGAAAGCAACTGGGAAGGACCATACTGAGTAACCAAGACAACTGAAAGAGGATCCTACCGCCTAGAACCATAAGATATGAAAATTCATAAACAAAAAAAAATATATGGGAAACAATTCCCAAAAGGCAACGGCCACGACATTTGAGAAACATTCCTCAAAAGGCAACGGCCAACATAAGAGAGGCATCTCTCAAAAGGCAACGGCCAAAACATCTGAGGAACATTCCTCAAGACAAAAACAATAAGGCAACGACCAAAACATGTGGGGAACATTTCTCATAAGTAAATAATAAGGCAACAGCCGACAAAAAAAAGGTCGGAAAAATTCCAACAAGAAAGCACAAATGAAACGCATAAATAATACCAAGAAGCAAGCAAAGAAAAGGAAACAAAATAAAGAGAGTAAAAGAATATGAAAATTCATTAAGGAAAAAATAATGGCCACTAGAGCCTACAAAATAAACTTTTCTACAAAGCTATCTCCCATTGGGAGTATCTAAGAAGTTAAAGCCCTCTGAAAAAAAGGCTTGCTTGAGTCCGGCAAGGCCAAAGGCTGAGAAGAAAACGGAGATGGAAAGCCTAAAGACAACGGATGCAGGCTCGGATGACTAATGGGAAAGGAAGGAGCATGAGAGACCGATACAAGCACATTAATAGGAGGCGGCACAACTTTCCCCTGCTTATGCTCCGCCAACAAACGTTAAGCCTCCTCCTTCAACGCATGAGCATCAACAGTCAAGAAAGAGGTGTCACCATCAAGATGAAGAGCCAAATAGTTATCACGAGTAGCCTTATGGTGTAACCTCATCATCCTAGAGACGAGGAAACAAGAATCCTCTAAGCTCTCCTCCATTGCAACATAGTCAACCTTAACCCGACTTAGCTCAGCCCGCAAAGCGATATTGTCTTTTCGCTGAAAGTCTTGTTCGAATAAAGCTTCCTTCACTTGCACAATAACAAACTTGAGGTCCGCCTGCTCAGCCGCCAACGCGCACTCTTTAGCATCATACCTTGTCACTACCCAATTTCAGAGATCGTGACCGGCGCTAGGGTATGGGTATGGTAGTACCGAATCCCGTAGCTAGCCTCGGTGATAAACATACAAACATATAAAACCTGCAAGAAACCAATGCTCTGAGGCAACCGAGACTCCAACCTAAGTCTAGCAGTTTATATAAAGAATTATATAACCAAATGCTCGGTACAAACCCCAGACTCCAACAGCATGCCTTATATAAAAATAAATCAAATAAGTAAAAACATGCCAACGTGTATAATATATCAGCCAGACCAATCTGGAAACAACAGACTAAAAATATAAAGACATACTAGTACTACTACGGTCTAAGAGTTTTAAATAAGTTTGACATCTTTATTTTAAACAAAAAGTAAACCTCCGAGGAAATCAACAAAGATAGAGGTCCAACACGCTCAAAAATCATAAGCCTGGAAATGGGGAAAACAACGGGGTCAGATATATTGAGATGAGTTCATACTACTATTTACATTTATTAAGTGAAAAACCTTTAAAACAATATACCCCTTATATACTTATATATATATATGGAATAAGTATTGAATCAATCCCAAAGTATAGGCGAGACGTATCTCTAACCACCCCAGTGTATAGGCGAGACGTATCTCTAACCACCCCAGTGTATAGGCGAGACGTATCTCTAACCATCCCAGTGTATAGGCCAGACGTATCTCTAACCATCCCAGTGTATATACCTGGGCGCACACAGTCCCGATGATGCCCATCGAGTAGCTCGTTTCAATCCAGATCCATAATGAATTTAAAACCATTTCGAAACTACATATACAATATAAAGATACAAAATATATATATACTTTACTTAATAAAGCGGTAAATTATAATATAAACTCACTGCTTGCGATCCACGTGAAAACTTGGCAAGCAACTAGACCTGCTCAGATTCTGAAGCACGAGCAGACGACGGGTCTAAAAACAAGGCACAAGTTAAAAACAGATCATCCCCTAACTCTAAGAATACTAGACCCCACATAGGACTAGTATCTCAAACCACAAGCCAAGGTATAAGACAAAGCATAACAATCATACATCTACAATCCATAGCCAAAGTAACACCAGAGTCAAATAACAAGTAAAGCTTAATTGAGTTCCCACTTTAAACATAATCCGGATGACTTATATAATTTAGTTGAACCTTAAAACCGAGTAAAATCCCAAAGTAGTGAATCAGCCGAGTTATAAAACTACAAGCTTAATCTCACATGTCGGGCGACACAAGTCTAACCCGACCCAAAGATACCAAAGTAAAATCAAAGTATAGATCTGGAACCTTTAAATCAAATTAATGTTCATTTGAAAACATGGAACTCAATCATATCTTAACAACAACGATTCACTTATACACATGCTTAAAACTGGCCATAATTTGCCAATCCACCCAAAGTAGACACAAGCGTGTCAAAACACTTAAATCGACCCAACAAGGATTTAAATACACATTTAAATCATTAAACTCAGATCTGAACTAAAGAATCAATACAACAATTAAACATGGCATAGCATTACTCACTTATATACAACCAACATTGAACTCTAGCCGATGATCTTTATACAATGTTATTATCCCTTAGACATACAAAAAAACCCTAAATCATCCATGGACATCAACTAATGTCAACATAACAATCAAACCAAATCGAAGTGTAATGTAACACCCCGTATTTTTTCTAACTTGTTCCGTTAGCCCAAACGATACCTTGGGTTCATTGAGTGGTTCGACCACTTAGATTCGCGTGTCGAAGGTTCCAAACCTTTTAAAATGTGTTTTAAGATGTATTAGAAGTAACCTCGGAGTTTGAAACGTTTTCGATTTAAATTTCAAAATCTCAAAATTTCATCGGAGGCAGTAGCATTTCGCGGGCGCGATATGCATGAATCACGGGCGCGATTCATGTATCGCGGGCGCGAAGGAGGTGTAGCGGGCGCGACGCGTGCACTGTGCAGTTCGCCGATTTCTATTTAAACTCACCTAATTCGACCTAAACTGATTTTACACTTTTCTAAAAACCCTAAAACGGCACATACTCTCTGATTTTCATATTCCACCTATTCCTAAGCCTTTGGTGATCATTAGTAAGTATTTTCATCATTTCTTTAAGGTTTAATTCATATTTTATCTACTTGGGTTGTGTGCTCATTAGCTTTGGGTTGTTGTTCGTTCTTAGGCTGATTTGGATTGTTCTTATTGCTGGGTTTTCTTGTTGTGTGTTATCTCAAAAGGTTAGTAGATCTAATCCCTTATTTTGTGTTGTTAAGATTGTTAGCTTTTCGATTGGATTCGATACATTGGATGGTTTGAGTATATTTTCTGTTTGTATTGATTTTAAATCTGTAAATGGTTGATTTAAGGTGCTATTGGCTTGTTCATATTACTTGTAACTTGGGTGGTTTGGTTTAGATGTTACAATTGAAAGGTTTATCAAATTGCTAATATTTTTGTGTTGTAAATTCTGTTTTGAAACTCTATTCAAATCTGGAAATTTCAAGCGAATGAATCATAGGGTGTTAGATACTTAACAATACTTTGGGTGGCTTGGAGAAATCATTTAAGTAGATTAGTGTTGCATTTGATTAAAGTTTTTGGACTAAACTCTGTTTTGATTTAAAAACTAAATCTGGAAATTTCTTTTAAAAAGGTTAAAAGGGTGTTTGTTAACAATTGTTTTATTGAGTGATTTGAGGTAATTGTCTAATGGCTAAAACATATGTTAAATATGGTTTTGATGGTTTAAATCGCTGTTTTAAGAACATAGATATGTGGCTGGAAATTTGTAAGTTTAAGAATTTATTTTATAAAGTAAAATCGAATACTTTGGGTCTCTTTTGGTTGTTGGCTTAATTTGCTAAGTGTTGTGGTTTTGCCCTAGCTTTGAGACATACTTAGGGTGATTTTAATCAAGTTACTAAGGGCTGGAAATTATTTACTAATTGGTTTTAACTTATTTCAGGATGTTAGTTCTATCTTAGGTTGTGGTTTGATTTTGATTAAACTATATAAGGCATATAAGAGTGTTATTTGTCATGTAAGGTTTTGATTGATTTATTCTATTTTCAAGTTGATACTTAAAAGATGTTGAATCTTATTGATTCTATTTAAGGTGTTATATTTCAATGTACTTGGGGTGCTACTTCCTAAGTGTTAGCCAGCTTAATTGTTTATGGCATTATTAAGTTTCAGTGTGAGTTCTTATTTAAAAACTGAATTTGGTTTCATTTAAGGTTTGATTAAAGACTTTGGCTTTAAATTTGGTTTATGGTTGGGTCGGGTTAGACGTGGTCTTCCGACATGTTGTGTTAGGCTATACTGCAGTAAGGCCAACACACTACTTTGGGAACTGTTATTGTTTTGAAGATTATTTAAGTATGTAAGACTTTGGTTTTGTTTTTTTTTTAAAGATATGAACTCACCTAAACTGAACTTGCCTTATTTGGATTATTAGTTGTAAGGATGTTTAGTTGTACTTTGATTACCTTGTTTGATTGTTGGTTGCAATGCTAGTCCTATGTGGAGTCTAGTATTCTTAGAGATAGGGGTTGTTCGGAATTTAACTTATATTATGTTTTAGACCCGTCGACTGCTCGTGCTACGGAGTCTACGCAGGGTTAGCTGTTGCCAAGACTTACGTGGATAAGCAAGCAGTGAGTTTGTAGTGCTATTTACCGCTTTATTAAGTACCGCATTGTATTTTAATATTATAAATGTTTGTGAACTGTTTTTACGGATTATGGAACTGGATTGAAACGAGCTACTCGATAGGCTTGTATCGAGACTGTGTGCACCGGTAAGTACTCTGGGAAACGGCAGACTAAAGTCTTGCTTACGCTGGTATATATTTATGACGAGGATTTGTTCCCGTCCACTCTGGGTTTATCAGTATGCTATGTCATACTTACGCTGGGATCATTTCAATACTGTTTTTCCATAATCATATTATATTAGTATAAAAATGTTTTGATTTAAGGGTTTTAAACTTAATAAATGTAAATAGTATTGCGAACTCGTCTCAGTATATCTGACCCCGTTGTTTTCCCAAATTTTCCAGGTTTATGATTTGAAAGCCGGTCCACTCCGATTCTTTTGATTCCTCGGAGGTTTTTATGTTATTAAACTAGTTTCTATTTTCGAACTCTTAGACCGCAGTAGAGCTAGTTTATATATTACATTTGTTATTGCATTGGAATTATCGATTAGACCGATTGTTTATTTTTAGCATGTTTACACTGGAATATTTTATTATTATATTTAAGGCATGTTGTTGAGCATTTCAGATATTTAAGTTATTTATAATAGAACTGTATTATAAATTGCTAGACTTAAGTTGGAGTCTCGGTTGCCCCTGAGCAGTTTTTCTGCAGGTTTAAATGTTCATTTGATTTCCGCAAGGCTTGCTACGGGTTTTGGTACAACCATACCCATACCCTAGCGCCGGTCACGATTCATGAAATTGGGTCGTGACATGTAATCATGCACTTCAAGTCAAATATCTAACCTTAGATTCACCAATCATTCCAAAACCTATTGTAACCAAACATAAATGTTATATCAGCCCTAGGACATGCATTTACAACCATATAAACATACTAAAACAGAGACAACACCCGTAGCATGAACATATCAACAAATCTTACATAAAACCTAACAATTGATATAACACAACCAAAATATAAACTCATACAAACATGTTTATCCAAAACTTAATCATAAAACTCAAATCTAACATGCCAAAACAGTAGGTAGCACATACCAACAACCTGGGAATTCATAAACACCAACAACCATGAATTTGATAAGCAAAAACTAAGGGATTTGAGGAAACTTACCACTAAAATAAGAACGAATGTGATTTCCAAATTAAGAACAGTAAAATGACTCCACACAATGAAAAATAAGAGAAACAACAAGCCAAGAGTCAAATCAATCGCAAAACAATGAATACACAGCATTAGAGAGGTGAATTCACTTACCGAAATCCAAAAATGAGAGGAAAAGTTGAAGGATTGATCAATCTCAGAGTGTTTTATGTTTCTAGGTCGGCTAGGGTTTATAAAAATGAAAGGGGAGGGTTTGGATCAGATATGGGGTCTTTTAATATGCCAAATAATCAATTCTGACAAGGGGCGCGATGGGAGGCGTGTTGGAAGGCGCGTTGACGCATCGCGGCTCAAGAACAAAATCTTCTTTAGGCGCGTTACGACGCGCGTTGGACCCAACGCGCCCTCCATCGCGCCTTAATAAAAACTGGATCCAACCGCACAGCTTTTAAAAAATCTTCTTAGGAACAATATATATGAATGAAAGCTTTATCCGACGGTGGAATTGGGAGATATGGACATTTTACTAAAGCGTGTCGGATTCAGAAGGCACACAAACACATCATCGATAATGATCCGGAAAAATATCAAATCGTCATCAAAAACTCAAACGACACATATGACACATAAGAGGATAGTGGATAATAGGATTAAGTTCACATCATCACGACCAACAAGAATCGGAAAGCGACAACAGTAATACGAAAGAGACTACGTAAGTAGTGAAGCACGAGTTAATTGAGTGTCCACATCATTCAGCAAGGAATGATGATAGGATTAAATGTATTGAACAAAGGGAAAGAATCGAGAACGAAACATCGTAAGTACATGTGGATGCGATTGATATCATCATAAAAGAAGACATTAGAGATCAAGATCAAGTCATGACAACGACAAAACAAAGAAATTAAAAAGTACGAGCTAATGGATCATCTATATCATTAGACGACGAATGAGAAAGTCTAATGACAAAGATTATCGTCTCTAGTAATAAAATATTACTAGAAAAAACTACAGTGGTTATTGGAACATGAAGTTAAAAGTTTAATTATAAGGTCAAGGGTTCATAGTATTGAGCATCGGGCCAAGGATAGATAAAAGAGCTATGTATATACGATAAAAAAAGAAATCAAAGGTAAGAAGTCATAGTACATAAGAGTACGGCTGATATCACCACCGAAAAAGGTATTAAAGAAAAGGTTTGTTGATAATAGTTCACGCTACTAAATCAGAAGTGCAAAAGTTGTAATAACGAATCCACGCGCCAGATTGGAAAAACGATTCCAGGCATACACGAGTATCGTAAGCTAGGTAAAAAGAGCCCCGATAGAAAAAGATAAGATCAATAGTGAATAAAATGTCACGACCCAAATTATTGAGCCGCAACCGGCGCTAGGGAACGGGAGTGGTAGCTCCAGAACCCGTAGCAAGCCTCATTTCACTATTAATTTTTCGCGAATAATAATAAATACATTAAACAACGGAAGCAACGATCATATATATATAACATATATATATAAACATTTACACTAACTATTCTATTAACCTCGCGGGCTCTAGTTACCGTACCCCGTACGAACTGGCCTCGCGGTACTGTATACATCAGTTAGTGTCTCAGAACATGTCACCGGCATCTGGGGCCGTGAACCACATATAATACACGTAGCCTACAAAAATATAAACAAGACAGCACATAATATGTACACTCGAAATGTACTGCTGTCTAGGCTACGACTTTGTCAACACGGGACCACTACTGCAGCATTCACAGAAGTCAGAAACTATACATACACAACTGACTTCTGGACTTCAAAATTGACCTCTAGCTAGGTCCACAAACTAAGCACCTGAAAACATCGAAGGTGAGGGGTCAGTATTTGGGAAAATACTGAGTGAGTTTGCATTTACTAACGGTATTAATATAGAAACATAACATCGCATCTCAAGAAAACAATAATATAAAACATATAAACATGTATTTGATCCGTACGAAACTAATATCCTAGCATGCGACACATCTCTCGAATAATCATATATCATTCAACCCAATCGTAAATTTCAAGTTGTGAGTCCAACTCACTGGTGGGTCCAACCCACTAGATACGGGGACTTCCAAACTACACCGTAGCCGAGTTCACTCTCGTATCGAATTCATATCATATCATACATATCCAATCATTTCTCAGATGCAAACTGTAATACCCCAATTATTTGAAGATAAATAAGTCATGCCACGTGTCGTAATTTCCGATAAGTTAAGTTAAGAAGAATTTAATTTAATTTTATCGGGAGTTTAGAATAATGTTTAGAAAGCGGATTAGTGGGATTTAAGGAATTTAATATTGAAAAATTGGATGTGGAGGCATTTTGGGGTTAAATCGTAAATTTTGAAAAGTTTAGGGGCTAAAATGCAAATTAGCCAATTAAGCCTCGAAAATAGGAATTTGAGGATTTTAACGGAAATAATATATTTTGAGATAGTATTATTTATTGGATATGAATAATACGTATATGATTTAATAGAAAGATTAATTGAATAAGTTTTGGATTAAATTGAAACATTTAAAAAGTTTCAAGGATCAAAGTGTACTTTAGCCGGATTGTATATATCTTCCAACTCCTTCTCTATGAAGGTATCAGATCATCATTATCATTTCATTTCTTTCTCTCGCTCGCCGTTTCAATTACGTTCCGTCGCTCGATCGTCGTTTCTCGTCCGTTTCTGACGTTTCTTAACTCGAATTGATCGTATTCCAGTGGTGTATCACGGTAAGCTTGACGTTTTATCGTTTGGACGGATATATTTTGAGTTATATCGATTCAAAGTTTTAGGCCACGAAACGATTTTATCGTTTTATCGATTATAGGATCGTTTTTGGATGTTTAGATGTTAGAATACGCGTTTTGGTTGAGTTTGGAGCGTTTTTACGTATATAGCATGTCGGAAACCCCGGAAATCGATTCCGGAGGATCGTGTACGATAGTACACGATCGTGTACTTGTGGTACACGAACGTGTACCATCCATGGTACACGAACGTGTACCAAGGTACACGAACGTGTACCAATATATGGTACACGACCGTGTACCAAGGTACACGAACGTGTACCATCAAGGTACACGAACGTGTACCTCCCTGCACGATCGTGCAACCCCCCTCGACCCTCGCATCCCCGATTTTTCGTACTCCTATTGAGTTAGTTTAACACTCGTCGCCGTACGCGCATGCCGAGAATTGAATGAAAAGTGATGTTCGATCCGTGAGCGAGTACGTGTGTGTTTATATCTCGAGTCTAGAATGTCTATCGAGTTAGACTCTCACTCGAGTTATGTTTGTCTGTTTCTTAGGTCCGGCAAGGCAACCAGCTACCGGACAAGGAGCTTGACGGAGGTCGCGTAATAAAGTTTTTGGGGAAAAAGCAAGCAGTGAGTTTATATGTGTTTACTTTTGATGTATTGAAAATGCATTGCTTTTAAACGTAAAATGATTTATATGAATTGCATAACACGATTTGTTATCGAAAATGCTTTGTATGAAATACATGCATCATTATCTTGAAACCAGTATAGATCCGATGAAACATGCTTTCCTATTGGGCGGCAATAGGAACTACGTGATCACTAGTTAAGTTCAAGCTGTATACTCCTTCGATTGTGTTTGAAAATGTTTTGTTTGTTTGAATACGAAATTCATATCGATCGATCGTTGGACTTTAAGATGGACAGTCACCTTGGTTGAACTATCCCGGGACTGTACCAAATGGTATTGGTTGATTTGGTTGAACTATCCCGCAACCTACCAGCAAGATTAAGATATATCGTTTTGTTCGAAAGAAAGAATTCGGTTTTGATAATTCGATGAATCAAGGATTAGGGTTTCAATCGGAAGTTATATTTGGATGCATATGAATGAATGATTTATTGCATTGTTTTGTTTTATAGAATACTCAACTGTAAACTTATGAACTCACTCAGTTTCGACTGACCCCGTTGTTACAACCATTTTTCAGGTATATAGTCTTTTGACGTGACAGGCTTCTATTCTTGCTTCAGAAGTCTGCTTAGAAGTATGTATAGAAGAAGTAGGTATCAGTAGTGCTGCAGTAGACCAGTCCTAGATATGTATATAGTTTTGTCAAACGGTCTAATGTATATTTATACTCTGATGTTTGTAAACTTGAATGGTGTTACTGCGCTTTAAACCGTTTGTTTTTGATGTGCGAAACAGGGCAATGCTTGATGTGGCATCGCATTGTAAGACCCTAGTTTCTATTGATGGTTTTCAGAAAATGTACATAGATGTTTAATATATTTCGTTAAAAAGCTTTTCTGAAAACGCTTGTTTGTTTTTATTTTAAAAAGTTTGTAATGGTTTTAGGCTTGCTACGGGTTTCGGAGCTACCACTCCCATTCCCTAGCGCCGGTCGCGGCTCGAGTTTCGAGGATGGAAATCGGGTCGTGACACAAACACACTAGAATGACTCGATACTGGAATTCACACAGCCTATTGACACCCAATAGGTAGCTAGTTTCTTCGGATCGCATACTAGTTCTCGTATATAGAAATTAAATAAACATATAACATTTCAACCAATTGTATATATTGCGATGCGTGTAAACAGTATATATATATATATATATATATATATATATATATATATATATATATATATATATATATATATATATATAATAACATTAATTATAACACACGAAAGTAAAATGCAACTCACAGTGCCCGCTATCCAAGTAATGATGTGGTCGATCTGATAGTACACTCTCACTAGTCCGCGTCTACTGACCCCACTATTTCCTGACACGTTTGACAAATTGCTTAATGATTAGACGTGCACCTTATACTTTAATACGTATAATACTTTTAAGTTCTAGGGTTTAGTTTTATTTTTAACGTTATTTATGATCTCATTAATCCTTTATCATAATTGCGATATCTCGAACTCTGTTTCTCGTATTCGAGAAACGTATAATATCTTTGACATTTTTCGTTATCGTAGCTCACGTGAAACGTTGAGCTAAAACTTTACTTTTCAATTTATCGGGGTCCTTAATCGTTTTTAGGGTCTAATATTCAAAAATGTTGAAATCCCATTCAATTAGGGCTAAAAGCTCAATTAGGTCCCTGCAGACCCACTTGCTCAAGTGTGCGTTCGCACACTGCAAGTGTGCGTTCGCACACTTCGGTGTGAGATCGCACACCGAGTGCAGCTCACGCACAGCCCCGGAAACGTCGTTTCCGGGCTTCCCGTCGTGCTATCACTTGCCATACATACCAAACACTCTGTTTCCGACAAAACCCGTATTTTAGTTTTTCCAAAAACGCTAAAACCGAGCTTAAATCGATAAATTCTTAATTTAACCCAAAACCTCCATTAAATTCGAATTTCCACAAAATACCGAGATATTTACCTTGAAACGAAGCCCGGAATCAGTAGAGGATTGAATTCCGAAGAGATTGCCGCGAAAATCACGTGAATCGGACGTCGGACGGCGAAACGGCGGCGAAACGACGTAATCGGCGATATATCTCTCGTTCTCTCTCGATCCTTCTCCCTGTTCTTCATTCATATCTCATTCCTTATATATTCTGGCTAAAATGCCACTTTGGTCCTTGTTCTTTTTGTTTCTTATCATTTATCCTTTAAACTTTTCTTTCCTACGATTTAGTCCATAACTAAATCGATAAACTCTTTTATTATAACTTATACGTATTATTTATATTCGATAAATAATACAAAACTCGATATTAACACTTTCCCGTCAAAATCCAATATTACTATTTTCGATACAAAGTGGCTAAATTACCACTTTGGTTACTGTACCTTATTTTGGACTTTTCTTAACATTTTTCCTTTTAATTCCAAATTCTAATTTTAGAATTGAAGTATAACCTTAGTTTCCGCTTAATTGTTTTCCTTAAAACCGACTTACTAAAATTCATTTATCTCGATTTTTATCCAAACCTTTCCGATTTCGCCACTCTGGCGAATCTAAACTGAACACGTGGTCCAATTGGATAATTAGATATTTTGGGGTATTACATTCTTCCCCCCTTATAAAAATTCGTCCTCGAATTTTCATAAATCTTGTTGGGATCTTAACTTATTTTTATAGTTTCCTTGACGTCTATTAATATGTTTTGATCGTAGCTTTTCCTTTTACTTAACTCTTACCTTTCCACGTATGGCGGTGATCCCATTAATCGATTATCTATTTTGGTCGCCGTAGTCTCTTGCTGTTGTATAGTTGAGAATCTTCTCATTATTATCTTGTTTCATCTGTCGTCTTTCCAGAATAATGTAGCTGTAATTGCATCCTTAACATCATAATCCTTGCGTTGTTGCTATTTGGTTGTAACTAATCATAACTTAATGTTTTCTCATTTCGTCATTTCATTCTTAGTAGCCATAGGTTGCTACTAGTATTCTTTATACGTGAATGGTCACGGCGTGCCAATTTCGTCCTTACTGACATACTTACTTTATTCATATTCCTATGAATATTTTCTCTTGTAATCATAACTTGCAGTTATGATCTTTCCTATCTTCTGTAGTTATCACCTTCCTTTCTTAACTGGTTCTTGTCATTTTTCGCTCCTTGCTGTCATTATCTGACACTTCGTTCCTCATCCATCAATCTTTTTCGACTTACACCTTGTCTAACACATCTGTTGTTTCTTAACGTAACTAAACTTGATACATCCTTCACTATCTTCCATTTCTTATTCTTTTGCTTCCTTAAACTATCGTGAACTTCACGTCGTTTGTTGATCGTGATCCTTCACTCGCTTACCATTGTCTTAAACGTTTCATTTCACGTTACCTTCGATTATATGGCTTGTACAGATGCTCTTGTTTACTAGTACTACTCATATTCTTATCTTCTTCACCTTCCCTCTAATTACTCTTTTAAGGTTCATTTTGAGTTTCTTATTGACTTTTCAGTCAAAGCTGTCTTTCCTTTACGTCACAATTCCTTATTTATTATAACTTCATAAAAATCTCATATGTTTCTTTAACGTTTAACTGTTTCGAGAATCTTTCTCGTTAACTAACTTTTACTTAACTTCTTTCTCATCTTATACTTCTTCTTCTTACTTTCAGTTAGCTTCATAACTTTATTCTCATTCTTCAAGGTATCATCCTAATAATAGTTACGATTATTTCTTAGTGTGTCCTTATTCCTTCCTTCCTCTTCTTCTCGAAGTGTTTTTTTAGCACTTATATCATGATTCTAATTGTCCCTTTAAATAACTTGATTTTTCCGTACTAGCATCATCTCTTGTCCTTATGACATCGTGACTTCTTAGCTGCAATTCACTCCTTTCTGTTCAAAAGTAATAAAGTATCACTTTATTCTTTACTTACTGTATTCACTATATCTTTCCTTCGTTTATAATAGCTCCATTATTGCTATTTTATTCTAATAATCCTTCTGACGTATCTCTTACATTTATTAACACGTACACCTATACGTGTGCTTTTCTGCTTATGTTAGAATTTTACGCTTAACCTTTCTACTTTCTGTTAACGCAACTTATAGTTCATGATGCTGATATTAGTTACTTCACCTAATATCAGTCATATAGCATCATTATCTTTCTTGATTTATTTATATCTCTTCTTCTTTCTACTTCTGTATTCTTCGAACACTGGTATTATAAGGTTGTATATCCTTTAAATATCACTTGATGTTCATCATTCATATTACCATCTTTTCGTCCTTCATACTTTTTAATCTCTTTCCTCCAATTATGACTTTGGATTGCTACTTTCTCTATAAGAACAATCGTTATATTCTTCATCCTTGTGTACTTGTACGTTTCTTTCGCCTAACACGACTCTCTGTCATTTCATCCTTCGTTTTATCATAAGGATAAATATCACATCCTTAAGTATTGCCAGTGCATTGCAGCTTATCTGCATATGCTCTCCGGCGATAAGTCCTTATTCACATTCTTCTTTAGCTTTACTAGCTTTGCTGCAATAATTATTAACATGTCTTTATTCTATTATTGGGGTTTATTTTACAATTTTTATTCTTATTTAATAAGAATATTTTATTCTTCGTCGCAGGGCTTTATATCCGAGTTTACTTACTGAACAAAACGACTTTAAAACTTCTTTTGGCTGCGCAGCTCTTTCTAAACCACTTTTCATAAATCATTTAAAATCGTTAGTATAATTGTTGCTCAGAGTGATGACATCTCTCTTCACCAAGGAGTTGCTCAAAATCACAGTTTCTTTTTCCATTACAAAGATATGATGCATGATCTAGAATTTTGAAAATCATTCTTTTATGCATTTCTATCGTGATTATGCAATGTCACATGCGATGCCTGAGCACAATTGTACCTTGAAAAATCATAAAAACTTTCAAAATCTTCATAAAATCGTAAGTCTTACTCTAGATTATACGCTCTGCGACTATTAGCGGTTTTCTTTATACTTATTAGGTATATTTCAAAAAAATTTGTATTGCTGTCATTTTTCTGTCATTTACAGACTGTTCTTCTGTCACACCATTTCTTTCTCCATGTCTCCGATAACTCAATTAAATTTAAAATTCTCTATTGCTGTAATCATCATATCCACTTCTGCAACATTCTATTCTACGTCATATACAGACGCAGATACCGATGTTTCACATCGACTTCCTGTAAGCAATCCATTTCTTTCTTCAAGTTCTAAAACGTAATATAGGAATTACGTTTGCGATAATTATATGTTGTGATGTTTATTGTATTATTGTTTCTATAAGTTATATTTATATATATATTTTCTTTCATTAGGCACGTATTTAATAACAGCGCTTCCTATAGGTTCTCACTTTCTGAGGTATTATTCTAAAGGCAAAACCTATTACTGACATTCTACTATGCAATGCAGCAATTATATAAACACAATAATGCAAACACATAAACACAATACTTAAAGCACGTAAATCACTAATACCTGGAGGTGCCTGATGCGGAACGTTAGGTTCCCTAATAACTACGCCAGTGTGTCGGCCCCTAATTGTTCTACCGGAGTTTCTTCCACCTCTCTGCACGAAATAGGGGTTGGTTCTAATTCTGGAGGACGTAGTGACGTAATCTGGGTGATACTCACGTCTAAAGTAATAGGGTCGTACCGGATCACCCGCCCACTCATGCTCTGTTTCAATCCTACGGGCCATCGTAGTGAGCGTGCTGAAATGTTCGTCCACATGCTCATACAGCTCATCAAACTGAGGTCCTAAACCCCTGACATACCTACGATTAATGGTTCTATTACTTTCGTTCAGATCAGGGACTCCCTCTGCCATCCGCAGAAAATCGGTAGAGTACGCTTCTACAGTCAACATTCCTCTAGAAAAAGAACGCATCTGCCTTCTAACCTGGTTTAGGGCTATCTGCGCCTGACCGTTAGCTATATCTGCATCTTCCCTCAAATTGCGGTATCTCCGCACACTTGACCAGAAATAGTCACCTCTGTATTCTTCGACGTCTAACTCATCTAACTCTTCTTCTTCTTCATACTCTCCTTCCTGAAGATTTTCCTCCTCCGCTCCTTCTTCTAATTCTTCTTCTGGATCCTCCTCAGGGTCTTCCTCAGGATCTTCTTCAGGATCCTCTTCCGGATCTTCCTCCAGTTCCTCTTCCTCTTCTTCGCTGTACTCTATTTCCGGCGAATGCATTCTAACTCTGTTTCCAGAAGAACTACCTATCTCCGACACAGACATAAAACCATTTTTGTATATTACTGGCGATGCTCCATTATTTGCATGGAATCCATTCTGATGGACCCCAGATGGTTCGCCCACTTCATTATGAAACCCGTTTTGAAATATAGGAGGCGCTTCCTCCCGTTCTTCCTCAGCATGCGACTGAGCTCCGTTTTGCCCAGACATGCTGAAAAGAAACAATTTCAAACGTAAACGACCATCTGAGCCCATTTCACACGCAATTCCAATATCAACTTATAAAATGCTGTAAACATTAGCATTTAATCCTGTCGCACGTAGTTTACGATCAAATAATCACTTAATTACCTCAATCGTTCGTAATTTGCAAACATATAACCACTTTCTATCTCTTAGCATAAGCAACAAATACTTAGTTACCTTAGTTATCCGCATAAACAGATACTATTCACTTACTAACTTAATAGTCCTGGTTCGCGCGCGTTATGCCATATACTACTAATGCACAGATCAAATGAATGCAGACAACTAAGGTCCGACTCTCTGCTGCAGTAGTTCCTAGGTTTACTTACTGACAGAGTATTCAAAGTCAAACAGACATTCAGACACAATTGGCAGTAGTAACTAGACCAACTGCTCTCAAACAAACACTGAAACAAACTTGCAGTGGTAACTGGACCAACTGCTCTCAAACAAACACTAAAACAAACTTGCAGTGGTAACTGGACCAACTGCTCTGATACCAACATTGTCACGACCCAAATTATTGAGCCGCAACCGGCGCTAGGGAACGGGAGTGGTAGCTCCGGAACCCGTAGCAAGCCTCATTTCACTATTAATTTTTCGCGAATAATAATAAATACATTAAACAACGGAAGCAACGATCATATATATATAACACATATATATAAACATTTACACTAACTGTTCTATTAACCTCGCGGGCTCTAGTTACCGTACCCCGTACGAACTGGCCTCGCGGTACTGTATACATCAGTTAGTATCTCATGACATGTCACCGGCATCTGGGGCCGTGAACCACATATAATACAGGTAGCCTACAAAAATATAAACAAGACAGCACATAATATGTACACTCGAAATGTACTGCTGTCTAGGCTACGACTTTGTCAACACGGGACCACTACTGCAGCATTCACAGAAGTCAGAAACTATACATACACAACTGACTTCTGGACTTCAAAATTGGCCTCTAGCTAGGTCCACAAACTAAGCACCTGAAAACATCGAAGTTGAGGGGTCAGTATTTGGAAAAATACTGAGTGAGTTTGCATTTACTAACGGTATTAATATAGAAACATAACATCGCATCTCAAGAAAACAATAATATAAAACATATAAACATGTATTTGATCCGTACGAAACTAATATCCTAGCATGCGACACATCTCTCGAATAATCATATATCATTCAACCCAATCGTAAATTTCAAGTTGTGAGTCCAACTCACTGGTGGGTCCAACCCACTAGATACGGGGACTTCTAGACTACACCGTAGCCGAGTTCATTCTCGTATCGAATTCATATCATATCATACATATCCAATCATTTCTCAAATGCAAACACACTAGACTGACTCGATACTGGTGATCTCACAGCCTATTGACACCCAATAGGTAGCTAGTTTCTTCGGATCGCATACTAGTTCTCGTATATAGAAATTAAATAAACATATAACATTTCAATCAATTGTATATATTGCGATGCGTGTAAACAGTATATATATATATATATATATGTATATATATATATATATATATATATATATATATATATATATATAATAACATTAATTATAACACACGAAAGTAAAATGCAACTCACAGTGCCCGCTATCCAAGTAATGATGTGGTCGATCTGATAGTACACTCTCGCTAGTCCGCGTCTACTGACCCCACTATTTGCTGACACGTCTGACAAATTGTTTAATGATTAGACGTGCACCTTATACTTTAATACGTATAATACTTTTAAGTTCTAGGGTTTAGTTTTATTTTTAACGTTATTTATGATCTCATTATTCCTTTATCATAATTGCGATATCTCGAACTCTGTTTCTCGTATTCGAGAAACGTATAATATCCTTGACATTTTTCGTTATCGTAGCTCACGTGAAACGTCGAGCTAAAACTTTACTTTTCAATTTATCGGGGTCCTTAATCGTTTTTAGGGTCTAATATTCAAAAATGTTGAAATCCCATTCAATTAGGGCTAAAAGCTAAATTAGGTCCCTGCGGACCCACTGTGTGCGCTCGCACACTTGGGAGTGTGCGTCCGCACACTTGGGAGTGTGCGTCCGCACACTTGGGAGTGTGCGTCCGCACACTTGGGAGTGTGCGTTCGCACACCACAAGTGTGCGTTCGCACACTTGCTCAAGTGTGTGTTCGCACACTTCGGTGTGCGATCGCACACCGAGTGCAGCTCACGCACAGCCCCGGAAACGTCGTTTCCGGGCTTCCCGTCGTGCTATCACTTGCCATACATACCAAACACTTTGTTTCCGACAAAACCCGTATTTTAGTTTTTCCAAAAACGCTAAAACCGAGCTTAAATCGATAAATTCTTAATTTAACCCAAAACCTCCATTAAATTCGAATTTCCACAAAATACTGAGATATTTACCTTGAAATGAAGCCCGGAATCAGTAGAGGATTGAATTTTGAAGAGATTGCCGTGAAAATCACGTGAATCGGACGTCGGACGGCGAAACGACGTAATTGGCGATATATCTCTCGTTCTCTCTCGATCCTTCTCCCTGTTCTTCATTCATATCTCATTCCTTATATATTCTGGCTAAAGTGCCACTTTGGTCCTTGTTCTTTTTGTTTCTTATCATTTATCCTTTAAACTTTTCTTTCCTACGATTTAGTCCATAACTAAATCAATAAACTCTTTTATTATAACTTATACGTATTATTTATATTCGATAAATAATACAAAACTCGATATTAACACTTTCCCGTCAAAATCCAATATTACTATTTTCGATACAAAGTGGCTAAATTACCACTTTGGTTCATGTACCTTATTTTGGACTTTTCTTAACATTTTTCCTTTTAATTCCAAATTCTAATTTTAGAATTGAAGTATAACCTTAGTTTCCGCTTAATTGTTTTCCTTAAAACCGACTTACTAAAATTCATTTATCTCGATTTTTATCCAAACCTTTCCGATTTCGCCACTCTGGCGAATCTAAACTGAACACGTGGTCCAATTGGATAATTAGATATTTTGGGGTATTACATAAAAGTAAATAAGTTTATAAAAAAATTCGAGAACGAATTTTTATAGGGGGGAAGAATGTAATACCCTGTAAGTTCAAATTACTTAATTGGACCACGTGTCCTATGTTGATAGGCTATCAGTTCGAAAATAAGGAATTATTGGCATAATTAAGGGGAATATATATTCCGAAGGAATTGAATTCAAACAATTCAATAGGAAAAGTGCATATCGAGATTTAGGTAAATAGAGTTACATCTCGGGACTTAAAAGTAAGCATAAGTGAAATATTTTAATACAAGTAAAAGTCTTGTATTATTTATTAATATTAATGATAGAGATCGATTATTAAAAGATTTTCGGAAAAGAATAAAAGGTTATAAAATTGTATTATTTATTCGATATAAATAATACGTATGTCAATTGATTAATGTGATTAATTAATTATTCTATTGGTTGATTTGGATAAAAGAAAAGTTAAAAAGGAAAAGAGTAAAACTAAACAAAGTAAAGGATTAAAGTGGTTATTTATTAAATAACTTATTGATAATAAAAACAAGAATGAGAAGGATAAATAAAGTAAGAAGTAAAAGTCAAGGATTTGGTTATATTTTTAACCATGACAATGAAGACAAAAATTAGAAGAAAATTAAAAGTTAATGGTTTAAGTAAAGCATCAAAATGGCACATTAGCCAAGCTTCATGATTAAGTTGTCTTCAATGATTTCTCATTCTCACGAAGGAAAAAAGGAAATGAGGGAAAGAAGATAGATTTTCGTTTTTCACTTTTTCTATCGATCCAAATTTTCGATCCGACACGGTTTCTTCGTTTCACGTCCGAATTGAGCGATTCTTGCGGCCACGGAATGAGAAACGAATTCTCTATCATCCTACGGTTTTTAAATCAAGGTAATAATCACGTTTATTGGTGAGAACTTAGCCGTTTATTGGTTGTTCGTGGTTATTTATGTTTTGATCATCGATATTGACTATCGTTCTTCGTGTAGGCTTCATTTATGAGTTGAAATTGATGAATTGAGTTCCAAATTCTACGGATTACAGAGATAATCAAGGTGAGCTTAGGGTTTAAATATTCTTTTAGTTGAAATTGGAGTTAAACAGGTTTTAAAGATTTAAGAGTTTTTAGCATTTTTATATCGATTATAGTTTTGGATCGAGATTAATATTATTTAGCGTTTTGATCTCGTTTTTGGTAATTTGGATGGGTTATTGAGATTGGTTTTCAGTGGTTTATCGTTTCAGTGATCGGAAGCACGTCGGAAGTCGGAATCAAGCCCAGGGTTAGAAAACCTGTGGCTGTGCGTGGCACAGCTCAACTGTGCAAATGCATAGCACACTGTGCGCTCGCACAGGTGCTGTGCGAATGCATATCACACTGTGCGCTCGCACAGGTGCTGTGCGAACGCACAGCAGGACTGCGCGGTCGCACAGTCTGGAACAGACTGTGCGAACGCACAGCCAACTGTGCGAACGCACAGTCAGGCGTGCGATCGCACAGCAACTCGATCGATCACTTGATTTTTGGAATCCCGTTCCGTATTCGCGTATCGTAATCGAAATTAATTGTTCTATCGATGGATTTACGTAAGTAGACCTAGAAGTGTAGATCGGAGATCGAATCGAGAATTGAATTAAAAGATTGATAATAATTGAAAGGATTATAAATCGTTTATCAAAATTACTACGAGTGGAGCACGACGCTCTATTAGTTTAATACGCCGTGTCGTGAGTCTAGAGTCAATTCTATAATAGGTTCCTGATTTGGATTTATTGGATATCGTTATAGATCCAGTGAACCATCCAGCTTGTGGACCCGGAGCCTCATGAACCTGATCGAGATAATTGCTTTGCTTTTGCTATTATAACAAGATTAGTGAGTTTGTTTATTATGCTTGTGTATTATCGTTATAATTGATTATTGTCTTACTGAGCAGTTGATTTCATTATTTATTATTTGAGTCGCATTATGATGTGATCATGAATAGCCGGTATTGTGATATGATCGTGAAAAGATTGTTTGTGATTGTGATTGCGGTTTTGATGATCCGAAGAAACGTGCTACCTACTGGGCGTCAATAGGACTGTGTGATCACCGGTGAGTATGTCAGTCTAGCGTGTCTAGATTGTTATCGTGTTATGGAATTATATCGAATATCGAACATCATTTATCGTATCGTATCGAAGTTGGAATAAATATATCGAATTGGATACGAGGTTTAACTCAGTTGAACTATCTCGGGACCCGTATCCAGTGGGTTTAACTCAGTTGAACTATCTCGGGACCTACATTTTGGGATTAAGAGTGGTCCCAGTTTAACTCGGTTGAATTATCTCGGGACTGGGCCATATGGTAGAGGTTGAACTCGGTTGAATTATCTCGGGACCCTACTAATTGGATCGATCGAATTGATTATTATCGTTATGAATCGTATGTTAATTATAGATCGTATCGAGTTTTAGGATTAAGGTTTCTATCAGATCGAATTATTAATTTGATGTGCAAATACTTGATTTGTTGATCAGATAATTGTTTTATTGACCAGATAAAGGTTTTACTTATCGGTTAATTACTTTATTTCGAATATGTATTCGAAGACTGCGTATTTGGTTGTTTTGTCGTATGTTTTCTGATTAACCAATTTATATGATTAATACCTTCTATAATTGCAAACTCACTAAGTATTTCCCCAAATATTGACCCCTCACGGTGTTCCTTTCCAGATTCATTTTTTTATAGAAGTGGTCGAGCTTCCATCTCTGATTCTGGAAGTCTCGGTTTATGATTGCTTGGGAAACTTTTGTTCCCTTCTAGAGCTGCAGTAGTCAGTGGTAATAGAGTGAATCCATAAATAACGGCTTATATAATTTGTGTACTCTGCTATAACTTGTTATCAAATAAAGTTTTAAAATTCTAGTTTTGTTATTCGGGTTTTAATTAAATATATATATGAAGTTTTATCACAAAAAGTTTTTGATCGTTTAAGGCTTGTTACGGGTTCCGGAGCTATTACTCCTGTTCCCTAGCACCGGTCTCGGCCCATGAGATTGGGTCGTGACAATGTGGTTAAGATAAAGAGGTCACTAGTTTTACTGGTTCAACAGTTGTTCAATATATTTATTAAAAATGTTATTTTTTTACTTAACTAAAATATAAGAATTTTAACTGATTTAATTGATTTAAACTTTAATTACATCAGGTCAAACTTAATCAGATTCAAATGGTAATTTTTTCCCCTTCAAACAGTATCATTTACCAATTTCAACTCCAGCTAGTTTAACCCAAAAAAAATATTATAACCTATCATTTTAACACACTTTCTATAACTCTACTTACGTGACTGTACAGTATTTTATTTATTAAATCTCTCTCTAAAAATATACATCTCAAAAATTAATTTTTAATTAATCCACTCTTTTATTACCACGTAAGATGAGTTAAAAAAAATCATATATAGTATTATTCAAAATATAAAGCATACTAGTTGAAATTTTAATACGTTATGGCTAATGCATTAGGATTGAAAAGGCCAGACTTTAAATATCTACGTCTTTTAATAATTATGACCAAATCTTTTAATTTGTATAATTATGTTCAATTTAAAAAGTCTTTTATAATTTTAAACTCTATTCTTACATTCAAACTTTTGCGTATGTTATTAATTGCGACTAAAATTTCATAGTAACATTTTTTTTAGAAGTTGGACAATGTTTTCAATTTCGATCGTAATTGATAAGAAAATACAATGGTTTAAATTTAAAGCTTAATCACCAAAAAATCTCCCACCTTCTCCTTTTCAGTTGCACCCTGACGTTGCAATTTTGTCAGTTGCACCCTAATTCGCACCTTTGGATTTCAATTCCACCCTCAAAATCAAATTGGACTCTTTTTCACTCGGAAAAAATTCACAAAAACCCTTATAAAGTACTCGTTTGAACTCTTTTCCGCACAAAAAGTTAAAAATGGATGACTTATTTTAATTTTTTCCAAATGGAAAAGAGATCAATTTAGTATTTGAGGGTGGAATTGAAAACCAAAGGTGCGAATTAGGGTGCAATTGACAAAATTACAACGCCAGGGTGCATTTGAAAAGGGGCTAAAAGATGGGGTTTTTTTTGGTGATTAACCCTAAATTTAAAAATGAGATTCAAAATTTTAGTCAAAAAAAAAATCTTGTAAATTGGACATAATTATAAAAATTAAAAATATTGATTATACTCAATTAAAAAATCCAATGGTTTTGCTTCTGCCAATTAAAAATAAGAGTAATTTAAAAGTTATTTTAAATTTCAATTGTAAATATTAAGAAATTATTAAAAAAATATGGCTCATATACAAGCTTATACAATTCTATGAAGATAAATAAACAATAAGGTTCAAATATAAGGGCTCATTACGATAATAGACTTCATTAAGGGCTCATTACGATAATAGACTTCATTAAGGGTATAATTATTAAAGAAACAATAAAATCAATAATAATTAATACAAGTTTTATTTTGATATAAAATAACAATTCTAATATAAAATATGTAACCGTACTAATTAGAATCATATAGTTAGATTATGATTGCTTTTCTCTTCTAATAGAATCATAATTGGATTATGACTCAATTATTGTACAAAACGTTTAAAAACTATAAGCTAATTTAAGCTAATTTCAATTTACAATTCCTCACTCATCACATCATATAAATACTCAAAATAGGCATATAAATCGTTAACAGAAAATTAAATTCACTGGCTAATGCATGTTTAATTGGTCATTCAAAAATAAAATAAGTTACATCTAGATATTACTCCTATGTTGTAATTTTTATTTAAATAAAACAATTATAATAATATTACAAAACTAACTTGTCATTTAAATAATCGTAGCATACTACAATTTGTATTTAAATAAAAATTAAAAAAATTAAAATATTATATTTAATAATTTAATTAATATATATAACGGGTCATATTAATATTACTCACGTGCGTAAAATGATAGGGTTTAATTTTAGTAAAGAAACATGAATATTTTTCTAAATATAATCTAATTAAAATATAATTTTAGAAAATTTAAATAGCAAACAAAATTTATATATTTCATCCAATAATTAAATAATTATTATTTTAATATACATAACGGGTCATATACATGTCGCTCACGTGCGTAGCACGTGTCGAAACGCTAGTACTATATATAAAAGTACGGATGGGGGGACAGGCAAATTTACGTAACTATCCTTTTAAATCTATTCCTAATTAACTATTATTGGAAGGTTTTATGGTCATTATAAATAAAAATTATTCTACCTAAATATTAGCTAATTGTATACTACTTTTAGTATAATTAAAATACTCACCTATTTTATAGTATTTTATACTATATCTATCATTACGAACTATTGAATACTAATTAAAAAAATTATTAGATGGACGTGTATCAGATCTTTAATAATGCATGTCTCAAGCAAAAGAATATGGCTTCTTATTTGGTATTGGTGCGAAACCGGATGCGAATGAAAGTCTCCCCTTAATGATCATTATAGGGTTAGAAAATGGATTGTGAGCATCAATCATTTGACGTGAAAATAAATGCATAATTATTAACAAAAACTATTAAAATAATTATTGAAGTTAGAGTACTAACTTAAATAAATTACTATGTTAAAATAATTGTGTAGAGTTAATTGAAATATTTAATAATTATTTTTATATGGAACTCTACATAAATTAAACTACTTCCAATAAATTATTATTCAAATTATTATGTGATATTTTCTATTTAAATTTTCTATAAATATAAAATTTGATTATCAATTAAAAATAATAAACTATTAATATAATCATCTAAAATATTAAAGAAGAGAATTATTTATAATTAACTACTATTTCAAACACTACTTCATAATTTGGCGAGTCGCACTACGAGTCACGTGTGAAACACGTAAAGCGACGCTAGTATCATAAAAAAAAAGGGCATCTAGAATTTACACTCTCTGTATTAAAAAAAGGGCATCTATACTGAGTTTTATATTAGGTAAACCATGTAACGATCAAAACTACCCAGCAACTAAAATCTCGTGACTTAGGAATATATCAAATCCCCATATTAAGAACAATTAATTAAATTAAAATTAGGCACTAATAATGACTTAAGCATATACATTAAGCATAGTTAAATTAGTGCAAAATGTTTCATTGTAAATTACTCTCATTAATAAATTTATTTAATGGGTGACTGTGTTGAATGGGTATTAATGTGATTTGATGAGAGAACTTGACTTCAGAGGATTATTCATTTCATTGTCATTAGACTTTACATATTGGTTTTGTATTTTCTAAAGTCTTACAATGACTAATTTGTAACTTCGATCATGACTTTGGGGTGATTATTCACACTTTAAACTAATTTTCAATTTGTTTTTTACCCAAAAATTTGATCGTTTCATATGCCATTCAGTTTAATTGATCAATTATACCCGTCCTAGTTGATTGCAGCTCATATATAATCCTCTAATTCACTTTATTATTATGATATCAAATTTAAAATAAAGATGATATATTGTATAAATTAAAGTACATCATATAGTCATTGGAGAAATAAAATAGTAGTATGATTTATGGTTTAAAAAGCAGGCATTTATTACGTCTTCCGGTGGATTTTTTGTTGTATTTTTTTCACTGTTGCGTTTCAGTGAATCGTTTATCGTCGCGATTCTTCCAATGATTTTTTTGTCGCCGCGTTTTTTCCGACGGTTCCTCGACATCATTTTAAATATTTTGTAATTTTTTTAGAATTTTTGTGATAAATTAGATTTTTTTATAAAGAGATTGTTGTCAATCTATTATTTTTATGTTTATATAATTCTTTTATTATTTATATAATTATTTCGTCTTTTTTTATTCATAGATTTGTTCTTTTATTTTGATGCTACTGATTTTATAAAAATGAATTGATTTATGGTGTATTTGTAGTGTTGTTATGGTGTATTTATGTTATAGTGTATTCTGGTGTATTTATAGTGTATTTCTAGTGTTTTCTGGTGTATTTATATTTTTCTGGTGTATTTGCAATGTTTATATTGATTTTGCAGTGTTATTATAGTATACTCTATAAAAACACTACAAAAATATCATAGATACACTATATATACACTGTTATTACACTATAAAATATTACAGTTACACTAAAAAAACGTAATAGATACACTATAATACACCATAGTTAAACTAAAAAATACGATAAAAAAATTAAAAAAAATATTATAAAAAGAATCTATAAATAAAAGAGAATAAATCATTTAATAGTTAAAAACATATTTGTAAAATTAAAAAAAAAAGTATTTTTCGTATAGAAAAATAAAAACAAAAAATACAATGTAAAATTATCAATAAAATAGAAAATAGTATACTGTAGAAAATTCTCTCTTTTATATCTAGGTTATTGATGTACTATTATTTATGGTTAATTGACACTTAAAATAGTGAATAGTATAGTTTGTTGTAGTTTTTGGTTCAAATTTTGTGGCTAGTTTTGTAATCGATTACTTATCTAGCTATAGATGCAACCATATTATCATCATCCTCTGTCCTTTTCCTCTGCTTATATCGCTTCTCATGCTAATATTCTGTCCACGTATATATTAGTATTAAAAATATTTTAAAAATGACGAGAGCTATGTTTAAATCAGTATTAATTATCGAATAAAGAATTATTTTATCCTCTCAATTTAGTATAAAATATTTAAAAAATCCAAAACTGAAACCCGTTCAACCCCTTTCGAAAAGGAGGTAGAGGAGCTGCTGCTCCTCAACAGCTCTGGTCTGTTCTTTGAAGAACATACCTATATATGTCCTTCAAAGAATAGATCTGAATTTTTTTTTGAAGGACAAACCGGCGTCTATTCTTCAAACAACAGACGCTGGTCTGTCCTTCAAAGAACAGACGTCGGTCTGTTCTTCAAAGAACGGACTAAAGTTTGTTCTTGGTCTGTCTTTCTTCAAGAACAGATTCATGGGGTTTATTTTTGAGAAAGAACAAATCCAAGTGTCAGTTCGAATTTAAAAAAAATAAAAAAAATTAACGTTGTTTTTGTTAAAAATACAAAATTTGGGAGTTAATTTGTTATAGATACAAAATTAGGGGGTTAATATATTATATAAAATTTTAAATGGAATTAAATTATTTTTTTTAAATTATTAGTTATTAATTTAAAATGCTAAAAAAATTAGGATCATTTAAACCTTTTATCATAAAAAAACCACTTAAAAAAAACCACCATCAAAACTGGAGAGTAGGGAGGGGAATATTTGATCGTATTTTTCCAAATTCATAATAAAAGTTATCATTTTTTTACTTTTAACGTTTTCAATACTTTGTGCTGAATTGGGGTGTAAAATGATCCTTTATTTATTAATTATGTCTATCCATCTTAATATTTTCTTTTATCAGATTATTCTTATAAATAAATAAACCTCTTTATTAAAAAAATTATCTCATTTAATTATTTTTATAATGTCAATTAATAATTATAAATATTTTTCCTTTTATTTGCCTATCAAGTATATAGTTTTTAATTTATAACAGTCCAACATTAATTTCATTTCATTTTATAGAATAATATATAATAATTAAATTATGAAAGATATAATTAACATCATATTATTTCTATCTATTTTTAATAAATCCTTCCTATTAAATAACTTTTCTCATTGAACGATTTGCCTCCTCAAAAGTAATTTCTCCTGTCCATTACATAATAATTATTTCTCTCTATTTCACCCATTAAGTATAAACTTTTATTCACCCTCTCTTGAATTTTTTTTTTTTTTTTTATCGAACCCTCTCTTGAATTTTTTTTTATTTTTTTTTTTGATAATTTAAGTAAGGGGAGCGTTTGTGAGAAGAATTGAACCCACAACCTAGCAGTTTTCTGCTTAGCGCTTAGAGCATCCTCAATGGACTCTCTAAAATTGTCAAACTCTTTAAATTAAAGAGTTTGACAATAAATTAGGAGTCCAATGGACTCTTTATTCTTTATATTTAGAGTAGAGAGTGAAAATGGCTCTCCACATGTAGAGAGCGATTTTCACTCTCTACTTCATTTTTCAAATAGTAAAATTTTAAATTTTAAAAAATAAGGTGGTTATTTTTACTTTTAGTAAAAAAATTGAATAAATAAACGAATGAAAAATTAAATAAAAAATTATTTTATTAATTTTTGATATTTTATTAATATTTTTTATGAAAATAAAAAAAAATTAATATTAGAGAGACAATTAATTTAATATTATTATTATTTAATACTTTTATTTTATTATTAATTATTATAATTATATGTATTAAAAAACTGATATTAAAGAGTCCATTGGAGTAAAATTTTAAATATCACTCTTTATCTTTAAGATGCTCTTTATTTTACAAAAAATGCTCTTTATTTTAAAGAATATCATTGGGGATGCTCTTATACCATTTGAAATAAAGTTCATTGTTCTCTCTTGAATTTCTAGTTGCGCGTATATAGCCAAAGATATATAAAAAAAAAACAAACAAAACTAAATCCAAGATCTCTGTATGACGTGCATCCTATAACTATACCAGACCCGCATTATATTGCTTTACGACAGATGGTATATGTGTAGAACTGAAGTCAACTGAACATAATTAAAATTAGGCTTAGTTACAGAAAAACCTTCATATTTTAGCTTCTTTTAGTTAAACCTGGGCATTATAATTTTATTCAATTCGCTCAAATTCGCACCTTTAGTCTCCAATTCCATCATGAAAATTAAATTTATTTTTTTCACTTAAAAAAATACAAATTTTATCCTTCATTTTTGCATATTTTTAAAATAGCATTTGATCACATAAAAAAAACAAAAAAGTCTTTTTTTTACCATAAATTAAAAATTAATAATAAATTTTTATTTAAATATATAATATAAAAATATGTTTTACCCCCAAACCCGCTCTCCCTCGCTGTCTTTTTCTGATTCCGACATATAATAATAATAATTAATATTTCTAATTAATCAATAAGATTTAAATTAATAAATTTAAATCTAATAAATTTATTTGATGTATATATAATTATTTTAAATTTTATTAGATTATTATATTAAATAATTTTTCCTCCTCTGCCACCATACTTCGTCCTCGTCGGACCAACATCCCATACCTGTTCGTCCTCAAACGAGGATGAACTAGATCTCTTCTTCCTTGACTGATGTTCGTTCTCGCTTGAGCGGACAAATTGGATCTTTTCATCCTCGCATGAGAAGACGAACTAGATCTGGATCTGTTCGTCCTCGTCTGAGAGGACAAACATATTTGGTTCAGGCGACGACAAACGGCAACAGCAGTTTGGGGCGAATTATTTTAATTAATTATTTAATAAAATTAAATTTTTTCACTGGAATGGTGTAATACCCCGTGAAAATTTTAATTTAATTCTCGATGAAATTCCGGTAATTTTCGGATCCTTTTCGGTAGTGGTTCGGTTTGTGGTTCAACCGAAAAGGTTGAACCACTCTCTTTTAAATCAGGTCTCAAAGAGACCTGATTTTATAGCCACGGACGTTTGAGACTTAAGGTCTCGTACGAGACCTTAGCAGATAAGGCATGGTCTCGTACGAGACCATGGTTCTCGAACGAGAACAGCTTGAAATTTGCTGTTCTCGTTCGAGAACAGATATTGCTTTCAAGGGGGCATTTTTGACCTCTTATACTACAGCTTTCGACCCTTTAAATTACGTAGATTCTAACCTAATTCATTCCCTACACTACACACTAACCCTAGTCGTCTTAATTCAATCATTTCCCTGAAGGTTAACGCTGCAAATTGTCCTCAAAACCTTGGTGTTCATCAACGCTCATTTTCTGTTATGGCTTCAAATGTTGCTTCGGTTTTCTGATTCGTTCTCCTTCGTTTTTGGATCAAAATCAGAACCATTTGATCCCAGAGATTATAGACTTGATCCGCTACGATTCTAAAGTTTCGGAATCGGAAACGGTACGTTATTTTCTTTGTTTGAGCCATCGCCGTTGTATCGTTCGGTTTGAATTCAGTTTTAAGGCTTATGAACAACATTCAGTTAATTGATTCGTTTGTATTCGTTTCTAGATCGAAATTGTTTTCGTTTGATCCCGGAGGTTCTAGACTCACGTACCTTCGATTCCCCACCTCGTTTTTGTTGAACGGTACGCTATCGATCTCATTTTAATCGCCGCCGTTTTACCATATTGTTATTCACATAAACTGTTTCATGCTTTTCGTTGCTGCCGTTCTTTTTGAACTATATGTTGCATTGCTTTCTGTAATCCATTTGGGCCTAAGTATGTAAAACTATTATTTGATTATGATTGTTCTTCGGCGTTGTGATGTTTCGACTCACCGTTGCCGGATTTCCTTGCCGCCATGTCTTGGATTTGGGTTGGCGATGTCTTGTTTAATATAAACACTGAACATAAGTCCTTAAGAGAATTGTTTGGATTAGTTAATGTATCATTTATGTTGTTGCGGTGATGATCAAGCAGTGAAATCCTTTACGTATAAATTGGTTGAATTCATTAGTTTAGGTCCCTGTTAATGTGAAGTGGCTTTTAATTATGAAGAAGATGTCTAAGAGTATTGTTAAGTCATGGGATAATTCTTCTTATTTAATTGAAACCCTTATTCTTCTTGTTTTGAACATTTGAACTCTTTAACAATTTGCTAATTACCCAAGTCTCATCTATGTTATTATTTTTGACAATAACTTTTAGATTTCATTTAAATTCCTAATTTGGCAATGTTAAATTGTTTTGAACGTTATAGTTTGAAAACGATAGTTAATTATAAATTAGGCTAATATAATTATTCGGGTAATTATATTTGATTTCGAATATTATTTTGATGTGAAATTGGCTAAATTGTGGTTTAGCCCCTAAGGTTTTAAAGGACTTATTTAAGTAAAATTTTATCTATTGGATAACTTTTGGATTTTGATTAAATTATGAATTAGTAAATTGAGATCGAATAATTAATTTGATTTCGGATATCAAATTGGCTAAAGTACAGCTTAGTCCCTAATTGGCTAACATACAGTTTAGTCCCTAATTGGCTAAAGTACAGTTTAGTCCCTAAACTTTTATAAACTTAAAATGGTTAGATTTTCGGGTTGTAACTTGGGATATTTGAAATTGAAGTTATTGAGTTCCGCTTTTAAAATGGATTATTATTTTATTGAATTATTTTAAAAATATAAACTCGGGTTTATATTGATAAATGTTTTGAGTCGGGTTAGACTTGGGTCACCCGACAAGTGAGGTTAGCGTGGTAGTTAATGATAACTCGGCTAAACCCACTATTTGGACATTTAATTATTATTTAAAGATTATTAAATAATATTTATAAATTGGATTTTAAGCGAGAACTCAATAGACTTGTATTAATTGTACATTGTTACCTCATTGGGTATTTTGTGTGTTCTGGCTTGTTTTATTCCGACGTGTTAATTTGTGCTAGTCCTATGTGGTGTCTAGTACTCTCTAGAGTTAGGGTCTGTTTTTAATAATGATTTTATTTGTCTAGACCCGTCTATTGTTCGTGCTCCAGAGGCGAACCAGGATTAGTTGCTTGCCGGTATTCACGTGGATTAGCAAGCTGTGAGTTTGTACTTACTATTTACCGCTTTATTAAGTAAGTTGTTATTTTAATATTAAATATATATACTGTACGTATATTTCGAACTGTTTTTATATTATGGCTTCTAGTTGGAACATGCTACCTAATGGGCATCATTAGGACTGCATGCGCACCGGTATTGATCTAGGTAAGTTATATATGGAAATGTGGTAACTCGGTATGAGCATAGCTCTCGGGACCAGGTAGAGTAATTTGGTGTAGCTCAGCTTTTGGGACTCTGATATAAGTGTGGTCAGTGGTAACTCGGTGTAGCTCAGCTCTCGGGACCAGACCTATTGGATTATGTTTATTATTTAGAATTGTGGATTAGGGTTCCAACTATTATTCGTAATATCGTTATAAAATGTTTTAAACGGTTTTAAAGGTTTTCCACTTAATAAATGTAGATAGTGGTATAAACTCATCTCAGTATATCTGACCCCGTTATTTTCCCAATTTTTCCCAGGGTTATGATCTGAGAGAGTCTGGTGATCTCCGCATTTACTTTTCCTCGGAGGTTCCATGTATTTTTGATAAACTGTAAAACTGTTTTATTCTTAGACCGCAGTAGTAACTAGACGTCTTTATTATTATTATATATTTTGTCGGATTGGTTCGACTGGTTATATTGCTTTGGCATGTTATATTATTTACATTGGTTTATGATAAATCTATTTTAGACTCGGAATTGGATAAGCATGTATATTAACTGTTGAATATTATAACTGCTAGATTTAGGCTGAAGTCTCGGTTGCCCCCGAGCATTGGTTTTCTGCAGGTTTGTGTGTTTATATGTTAATTGAAAGGCTAGCTACGGGTTTCGGTACTACATTACCCATACCCTAGCGCCGGTTGCGATTCATGAAAATGGGTTGTGACAAACTTGGTATCAGAGCTTTGATTTCAAACCAAGGCCATTTGCTTGCTATGTGTTTACTCTGTTAAGTATGGTTGTGTCTTAGGAACTACTGCGGATATAGGTTTCTGTCATGTCTTTTAAAATGTCACCTTTTGATTTTTAAAACGTTCTGCCTACACCAATAGGATTGCGTCGAGTCAGTCATTATATGTTGATTTGATGCTGTTAAATGTTAATTTTATTTCACTTGGGTGAATATTTTAATGCTGTTGATTTCTTGGGAAATCCTAATTTGTTACTTGTTTTGTTTCATACTTGGGTATGAATTATGTGTTATTTAAATTGTTTTTGTTCAATCCTTAGGATATGGACAATGTTGTTCGTACTCGTGCTCGTGCTGCGGCAGAGCAAGAAGCTGTGGCTGATGATGCGATTTTCATGGAAGTCGATCAGAACGTACCACCAGTTCCGGCCAATGCTGGACGTGGTTGAGGTAGAGGTGCTGGCAGAGGCAGAGGCAAAGGAGCTGGTGCTGGTAGAGGTGGAGCTAGAGGACGTGGTGCAGCAGGTGTTCAGGCACCGAATGTGCAGCAGGCACCAAATATGCAGCAAGCACCGAATGTGCAGCAGGCACCAGGGGTGCAACAGGCACCGAATATGCAGGCGTTCGACTTCACTACTTTCTTGGCTGGGGTTGTCGAAATGCAGAACAACCAGACTCTTCTGCAGAATCAGTGTACTGTATTGGGTCAGTTAGCGCAGCAACAGCAACCTCAGGCTAGTGCTATAGCTGGTATGGGTGGACTTGCTGGTGTAGGTCACATTTCGACAGACAGAGAGATGGTGATAACCTACACGAAGTTGAATCCGAATTCTTTTGATGGTACTGGGGATGCTCTTGACTTTTTGGAAGAGTTTGAGTACAATAGTCAGAGAATTCAAGTTACTGATCGTCAATCAGTGATGCTTGTGGAGATGTCACTGAAGGGTCCAGCTAAGGACTGGTTTCGCGATAACATCAGGCCAGAGATGGCTACATTGCCTTGGGCTGATTTTGTGACAAGGTTCAGAGGTTACTATCTACCTTTCTCTGTTACTGAGAATTTCAGAGAGAAGCTGCTAAGTTTGAAGAAAGGGGATAGATCAGTGACAGACTACACTACAGAGTTTGTCCGTTTGGGGCGGTTTGCTACAGATCTACAGGGTGATCGTGGAGGAGTGAACGACCGCTATATCAAGGGTTTAGGCTCGGAATTTCTTCCTTTGTTGATAGGGGCAGACATGGAGTTTGCTCGGGTAGTGGATAGTGCTCGACGGATGGAGAATTCGTTGATTCAGTTTGGGACGATCTCTGACCCTTTCCAGAATCAGAAGGGAAAGAGTGATCTTCCTAGTGGGGGGCAACAGGCCCCAGTGCAGCATGGTAGTGGGAACTACTACAGTGGCTCTTCTCAGGCCAATAAGGGGAGTCGCCGTACTCACAACAAAGGGAGGCATAGTGCTAGGAGTGCTCCGTACAGTTCTAGTAGCAGTGGGAGTAACCGTGGTTCAGGACGCGGGTACAGTGGTGGATCGAACATTCCGTTCTGCCAGAATTGCAGACGCAGGCACTATGGTCAGTGTCAGTTAGCTCCTGGAGGTTGTTTCTCCTGTGGCCAGCCGGGTCATTTTTCCAGGGAGTGTCCGACATCTGGGCAGCAGATGTCTAACTCCAGTGTGGCGCAGTCGTCTTACCAGCAGCAGAGACCTGCGTTTACACAGTTGTAGGGTACTCTCAACCTGCAGCATCTTTTGGTGGCCAGCGGGGCCGTGGTTCTGGTGGCAGAGGTTTTGGTGGCCGTGGTAACGGTGGTAGAGGTTCCAACAGTTATGGTACTGGGCAGAGTTCGCAGCAGCAGCCGCAGGGTCAGGCCAGAGTGTTTGCTCTTACTCCTCAGGATGCGCGTGCATCAAATGTTGTGGTGCAAATGCGGGTGCAACCCATTCGTTTGTATCTACATATTTTGCTGGGAAATTGGGTATGGCACCATCTGTTTTGAGTGAACCTCTAGCTGTGTCTACACCTATGTCTGAAGGTGTAGTAGTGGACGTCATTTATCCTTCTTGTCCAGTGGTTATTCAGAGTATAGAATTATGTGCTGATTTGGTTGTGCTTGACGTTCTTTCTTTTGATGTCATCTTGGGGATGGATTGGCTGTCGCGCCATTATGCTTCTATTGACTGTCGAGGGAAGTCAGTCGAGTTTCGGGTTCCAGGTGATCTACCTTTTTCCTTTCAGGGAGAAAAGGCGGAGACACCTAAGAATCTGATTTCCGCCATCAAGGCGAAGCGGATGTTAGGCAAGGGTTTCTAGGGTTTCCTTGTTGTGGTTCGTGATTTGGAGGTTGATAGTGGTGATATGCATAGTGTTCCGATAGTGAATGGGTTCACTGATGTGTTTCCAGAGGAATTGCCTGGATTACCACCTGACTGTGAGATTGAGTTTTACATTGATGTGGTTTCTGGTACAGCTCCGATTTCGATACCGCCGTATCGGATGGCTCCATCAGAGCTGAAAGAGTTGAAGGACCAGTTACAAAAGTTGTTGGATAGCGGGTTCATCATACCGAGTACTTCTCCATGGGGTGCTCCAGTTCTGTTTGTAAAGAAGAAAGACGGTTCCTTTCGACTGTATATCGACTATAGACAGTTGAACAAGGCTACTGTCAAGAATAGATATCCTCTTCCTCGCATCGATGATTTGTTTGACCAACTGCAGGGTGCGAAGTGTTCTTCCAAGATTGATTTGAGGTCTGGGTATCATCAACTTCGGATCCGTGATGTAGATGTGCCTAAGACTGCTTTTCAGACTCGATATGGACATTTTGAGTTTCTGGTTATGTCCTTTGGTCTGACTCGATATGGACATTTTCATAATTTATTTTTAAATTAATTATATATTTAAAAAGATTAGTTAAATTTTATAAAATTAATTATAATTTTGAATAATTTATTGATTAGTTAGGAAATATTAATTATTTTAATTATATGTCAGAATCGGAAAAACACGGCGAGGTCGCATGAGTGTGGCGGTGAAATATATTTTGATATTATAATATTTAAATAAAAACAAATAAAAACTTATTATTTATTTTTGAATTTATGGGGAAGAAGGTCTTTTTATTCTTTTTATAAGATCAAATGCTCTTTAAAATATATACTAAAAATAAAAGATCAAATTGACATTTGTTTTCAAATAAAAAAGGGTTAATTTAGTTTTCAGGATTTATCTATTGTTAAAAAAATTAGTTTTCAGGATGAAATTGGAAATTAAAGGTGTGAATTTGGGTGTATTGGAAAAAATTATAATGTCGGATATAATTAAAAAGAGGCTACAAAATTAAGAGTTTTTTAGTGAGTAGTCCTTAAAATTATCATTTTCTTAAAAAAATTCTTTTTCAAAAAATTTTGATCGAAGCACATCATATGAAAAAGATTTGATACTATAAGAAAACATATTTTTTATTAGCCAGCTTCCAACGAGAAGAAATAATTTAACATTGTCTTACGTTATAACAAAACCTAGTCAAAGAAACACATAGAAAATTAATTGGAACAAACTATGCTATAAAATTATTCATATTAATATATCATATATGTTTGTAGATGCATAGCAAGTGGGAGAGACTTTTAGGTATCGCGAGACTTTATGGTGATAAATTGATAATTGGTTATATAAATCCAATTGTATAATAACAGAAACATATTAGATTTAAAGCTAAATGTACAATTTAGATTTTCATATTTGGCTCGGTTTTAAATTTGAATTTTAATGATTTTTTTATTTGAAAATAGTACCTAATGATATTAAAAATGAAGAAATGGATCCTCCTTTGATAAAAAATAAATTGTTGTTACTTATACTGATGTGGAAAATGCATGATAAACACGTGATATTGATAGAAGATCCAATTTATATTTTTTTTCATAATATTAAGTTACAAATTGGAATAAATTATTTATATTCTAATTAAATAAAATATCACGTATTTGTCATATGTTGTCCACCTCGTCGGAGATAACGGTGAAAGAAATTGTTAAAGAAGGGTCAACTTTGTCATTTTTAATTATTTTGGGTTCCACTTTAAAATAAGACAAAACATTATATATAACCTAACATGAGGGTCAAAATTACACATTTTCCTTTAATTTAATAATCTAGAAAATTTATACTTATATATATATTTTTTAGTTTTGAGTAGTAATTTTTGAATAATCTAGAAATTGTGTTAATTTTAATATCCAATTAGATATGAATCTAGAAGAGCAAGACCACAATCAAATTAAATATCGAATTGAGGAATTGAGGCATCCTTTTGTTAAGATTAAAAAAGAATAAAGAGTCAGTTCGGTCCTTAAATTTGTAATTTATGATCAAATAAATCACTTTCAATCATTTTGATTAATTTAAAATAATATTCACTATTTTAAAATAAATTAAGGACAATACTCTCTATTTTTGGTCAATTAAAGACTCATCTCGATCTTTACACCGTATAAAGTTTGTTCTTAATTAATCAAAATAGCTGAAAGTGAATTATTTAACTTTAAAACACAAATTGAGGTACCAGATAGACCCTTTGTTCCATTTAAAAAGTAAACTATATTTTGTCAAACAAAAAAACAAAGTAAACTATACAGTAAAAAATGACATTAGGTTGCATTTTCTCTTCTCCAAATAACGACTCTTGCTGTCTATATAAATTAATCATGTGACCGCCTCTTCTATTCATACCATAAAATTAATTTCTAAATCAAAATTAGCAAACCAGCATGGAATTAGTATTTCTCATCTCTTGTATTATTCCTTCTCTAGCATTTCTTGTTTTTGCATTCAAATTTCTATTCAGCCATGACAGCAGATTCAAGAATCTGCCACCCGGTAGCATGGGATGGCCAGTCATCGGAGAAACCCTGGAATTCCTGTTTGGCAAGCCGGAAAATTTTGTGCTCAAAAGAATGAAAAAATACTCACCGGAAATCTTCAAAACCAACATTCTTGGAGAGAAAACTGTGGTCATTTGTGGCCCTAATGGTAACAAATTTCTCTTCTCCAATGAGCAAAAACTCTTCACCGTATTCCGTCCTCATTCCATGCAAAAACTCTTCCGTTCTTCCTACCAAACCAAAGCTCCTCCGAAAGAATCCGATCTCAAAACGCTCCGATCCTCGCCGGCGTTTCTTAAACCCGAAGCGTTGGCTAGATATCTAGCGAAAATGGACTCCATCACACAACAACAAATGAAAAAAGACTGGGAAGGGAAACATTCCGCCCAAGTTTTTCCTTTCTCCAAGACCTTGACATTGATGCTGGCATGTAGGTTTTTCTTGGGGACCGAAGACCCCGACCGGATCGCGAGACTTGTCGATCATTTCGACGATATTACGATAGGGTTGCATTCGATTACGGTGAATGTTCCGGGAACTATATTCTACAGAGCGAAGCAAGCAGTGAAGGCGATACGTAAGGAGTTGATTGAAGTTGTTAAGGAGAAAAAAGATGCGATCGCTTCAGGTGCTCCGATGCAAGATATTCTGTCGCATATGATTGTTGCGACTGATTCTTCCGGTAGTTTTATGCCGGAGATTGAGATTGCCGACAAGATGATGGGTTTGTTGACTGCTGGATATAGCACTGTGGCTACCTCGATTACTTTTTTCATGAAATATGTGGGTGAGAGACCTGATATTTACAGCAAGATTCTTCAAGGTAAAATTTCATTTCTTCAACCAATCCTACATTTTGGCTATTCGTTTTTCTATATTTACTATAACTATAATAAATTTTATCTTAATAGATGAATATAGTTGTATGTAGAGATAAATTTGAAATTTTATCAATTTTTAAAAAATGGAACAATCGTCAGATTTAAGGGTGAGAACGAGTGGAACTACATATGAGTTACTCGAGATCAACTCAAAAGAAAACTTAAAATCGGCTCAAAAAACTCGAATCAATAGTTTAAACTATTCGAGTTTCGTCTCAAGCCTAGTTCAAATATCAATTAAAGGGATTCGTAAAGTTTGCGAGTCTAAACAAGTCGCTTATCCAATAATTTTTAATTATATTGATTTTTTAAATCACTAAATTTATATGTATAACATATTAATTGGTTAAATTATATAACTTATAATGAAAAAAAATACATTAAATATTATAATTATTTTTATGGAACTTGAGTCGAACTCGGATCGTTTGAATACCGTTCGAATTCGAGTTCCAATTTATATAATACGCTCGAGTTTGAGATCAAACTCAAATTTAGCCTAATTGGAAATTGAAAACAGAGCAAAAAGAGATAGCTTCAGGGAAGAAGGAAGGGGAAATGTTGCAATGGGAAGACATACAAAAAATGAAATACTCTTGGAATGTTGTGAATGAAGTGATGAGACTCACTCCTCCTCTTCAAGGCACTTTTAGGGAAGCCATTACTGATATTACTTATGCTGGCTTTACCATTCCCAAGGGCTGGAAGGTAATTTTCTACATCCCAATCATTTTCATGACAATTAGTTACATTTGCATTATTAACATTTTTAATGATTCTTTGACATTATAACATTATATATGACTTTTGACAATCTCTTTTTAATTAGTCTATTGAGAATTGCTTGTCCATGTGAACTTCATTAATTTACCTTTTTTTTTTTAGTTGAGAGTTGCATGTCTACCTATGATTTATTTTATTCAAAACCTATTGATTTAAAAAAAATCAAATTATTATGATATGGAAGACTTATAAGTATCAAAAAATACATGACATGGCCTGCAACCACACAAAGCAAAACTATATATTCCATCTTAATACTGTTAATTGGATTACAATTAAATTTAACAAAATTTGGAACTTTGACAACAATTGATAAAAGTTAAAAAAAAAAAAAAAAAATTGACCAATTATACTTTAGTTAATTTTATTAATTATTGTTTTGTGTGTATTTATTTATGTAATGCAGATATATTGGACTGTAAGTACAACAAACAAGAACCCGGAATATTTCCCAAACCCTGAAGAATTTAATCCATCAAGATATGACGATGACAAAGCAATTCCACCCTATGTATTTGTGCCATTTGGAGGTGGGCCCAGGATGTGCCCTGGAAAAGAGTATGCTCGATTTGCTATTCTCACTTTCGTCTTCCACGTCATCAACAAATTCAAGTGGGAATTGGAAATCCCTAATGAAAAGATTATTGGTGACATGATGCCTACTCCTCAAATGGGTCTTCCAATTCGCCTTCAACCACTCGACTCTTAAAAGTCCCTCGGTTAATTGTTTTTAGAAGTCACTAAATTTATAAGATGTTTCTTTTTACTTGTGAAACTTTACTTTTTTTTATTTTGATAATTGAACTGTAATTTTGTTTCAATAAAAAGGTTTTTTTTTTGTTTCTAAACGCATAAATATATATATTTTTTATGAACATTGAATTGATACTTTACTAAACACATAAATATTGAATTGATTCTTGACTGAATATTTATTTGTATAAAATAATAAAGTATAATATGTCATAAATAATCAAACCGTAATTGATAGATGTTGTAGACACTTCTTTTCCGGACAGGTAGAAAAGTGATAAAGAATTAAAGCGTTTGATGATAATTTTCAGAGGCAACCGTCTAGGTGACGAGCTAATGATCCGCATGTTATAATTCAAGAGGACTATATCGATGTGCAGATAAATTTATCACTGATATGGCATGTGGATGCCACACGGCTCCCTGTCAGGGTTGTTGACTAAAAAAATCCTTGCATCCGGCGACCAAGTGACAAACGACTATAATCAAAATTATTTTTTTAAAAAAAGTTAAAATTCTTTTAACTTAAAGGAGTGAATAGATTGTAATTTTAGAAATTAAAATTTTAAGGAAAAAATTTAGTAAAGATTAAAAAGAGAATAAAGTTTGAGAAAATCACAAAACGATTTGTAATAGTTTGGCTTATATAATTCAAGCTTACGTTCACGCTCTAATCAACAATTGAGAGTTATAATTCACAAAAAAACTCACTCCCGAATAGTATTTTACACAAATTCACTCCTAAATTTTGTAATAATATTATTAATAGGTCACCATACAACCTTTTAAGATTAAATTAATTCATATCTACCAACAGGGATATAAATTAATTCTCACCAACAACTCACAATCGTTGGAGTCAATTAATAGAGGTAGAAGACACAAGGCGAAAATTACATAGTTGATCAAATATTAGGGGAAACAATTTGATTTTAAATATGAGGTATCAAAGTGTTAGTTTAGTAAAATTATATGAGTGTTTACAGTAACTAGCCCTAGTCTTTGATGGACAAGTCACCAAGCAAAAAACGCAAACACAAAATACAGTCGACCCTCTAATAGTTAATATTCTATAAATTAATAATTCTAATAATTAATAGAAAATTGAGAGAACCAACTTCGTTCCACGTCGGATAATTAATAATTCTATTATTTAATAATTAATAAAATTTAAAATATATTCTACATGAATATTAATTATTAGAGAGATTTTTTAAAAGAAATATATAACAATTGATGATTTATTTGAGGCAATATTAACCTTAATTCATAAAGTGGAAGTTAAAATACCATCAAATTATGACTTTCTTATTCTTTTGAAATTTTTTAAAAGAAGCTATTAGATAAACAAATTAAAGTAAGTAAAGTATCTCTAGTATAAAAAAATATTAAAAATTATTTTACTTTATGAATACAACTTCTTAATAATATTTTTTAGTTTGATATCAATTGATATTTCTTAAATTGAATATAAAATTATTATTTTTAAATTGAGTGATTGCAAAGTGTATTTTCTTAGTTTTTTTTATAATATAATATTAATAATAGGTCTATCAATGTAGATGCTTTAAAATATCTTTTATAATTTTTTTATACAAATTCAATAAATTAATAATTCTAATAATTAATAAATTTTTGATCCACCATGTGTATTAATTATCAGAGGGTCGACTGTATAACCAAAATCCTCAATATTTTCAGAACTGAAGACGATGATATTCACAACATTGTCAATGAATACATTATTAAAAAAAACAGTACTTACACAGACAATTAAAATTAAATTTAATTTAATTATTAAGATGGTGTCTGCAATGCAGTTTAATTGGTTGAATTGTTAACATTAGCTGTGAGCAAGTCTCCTCTATTCTATTAAAGATGTTTGATTATTATTCTTGACATTTTCATTTAATTAGTTAGTATATTAAAAGAATTGCTGTTACATGTGAACAACATTATTTTATCTGTGTATGCCAGATTTGAAAGTATCACTCTCATCTACCATGTCATGAAGAGGTGTGAAGGCATCATGTATTTAAATTATGTATGTTTCGAATAGTTTAAAGTTTCAATTTATTTGATTCTGCAACTTTTCGATCGTTATGATAATTATATAACTCCATAGGTTTCACAAGTCTAACCACGGTAACTTGGGGTCTTGATAATCAAAAACGGTTCTGTCACTTTTCTAAATTTCTCACCAGTGTAACTGTTTTGAATTATTAATAAAGTCGAAAGAAAAGGTCAATTAACTCACCTTTAGCTATTTAAATCATTTGAGGACATTACTCTTTATTTTTAAACTCACAAATTTCCTACCGACAAGTTGACTAACTATGCTTCAAGCCCCCTCATAACAGATAGAAAAAGCATAAACAAATAGTGCATCCAAAATCAAATCCAGAGTATTTATCCCACAATATATTCATTAAATGCTGCATCAAGATGGAATTTTTGCCTAATGATAACAAGTGCAAATGTAACTTTTGGTTAACATACTCAAGCCGGAATATTAAGTACCATTCAGATTAACAAAATCCTAGACTATATGAGGAGGATACACATTATAGCTCAAAGTTTACATTAGCTGTTGCACTAGCACCACAGGCAAAACTCAGAATGAAAAGCAATCTTCCTCAGCTGGGCGAGCCCGTAAGCAATCGTAATCCCATATTTTTTCATAGCAAACCCTGAGCCTGAAACCAAATTGAAACAACTATGGTGAACTTCAAACATATATAAATCGTAATGCCAGAGGTGCCTAGTCACCGAAGGAAACTTTACTGGTTAACAAAAATGTCTGCCTAAGCATGTAAAGTACAACTAATTTGCCGATAACAGACAGATCAAGCCTACGGTAATGCCCCTACATGAAAGTAGTTTGGTTTCCATCTAACATCATAAACACAACGTCTATTCATCCGGTAATTCTTGATCTCCAAAAGATTATTACACAACTAAACAAGAAACAGAAACAAAACCCTGGCGTTTTGAAATTAATATTCACACATACACAATATAATTTATATCACAATAATATGTATTATAGTTAAAATAAATAGTGTACTCCATCACCATGTTTTATTGAATCAAATAATTAAAATTTAATATTAGGATAATGAAGTTAGTCAAGTGATTAGACACTTGAGCATTTGAGTATTATTCAGTTATTCTTTAAAATGCAGAGAAAAATTCAAAATATTACAAATTTCATTTAAATTACAGCTTAAATCTAATTTATTAGATATTAATAAATGAAATTTACATTATAGTTTCTTTATTAAATGCATTTAAATATTAAAGATTATAAAATGTTATGTATATTGTATTTACTTCTATTACAGCAATAAGATTAAACTTGAAAAAAAATCAAAATTCAATAGTTTTCTACTGATATTCAAGAGCCGGAATCATCGCTTCTAGAAAAGGAACCGGAACCCTAACTGTTGGTTCACTTCCAGTTCAGGTTCGGTTCAAAACCGTAGTCAGGTATCCAGTAGGTAATTGCCTATATATGTTATATATGTGATGTATTTTAACTCTTCCGTAAGTTTCACTCACGCAGGTCTGAAAACTAAAGGAAAATCGGAAGGGAAGATAACAGCTTAAAGCTCAAAAATTTCAGTTGCCACAATATCCCAAGATTTACTACTCTTGATAGATGTAACAAAAACATTAGCAGCTACTAAAACAGCAGCAGTCAATGCACGTGAAGCAGAGAAGTGTAGAGCTCAGTCAAGAGACAGGAGAGAACTTCAAAAAACACAAATTATTAGATTAAAAATTCACCTCACTATGATCTATCGGGGAAAAAAGAAATTACAAAACTCAAAATGATGGAAAGTGATACTCTCCTGACATCAAAAACAGTGGCTACGGCATGGTCAACTACAGTAACAGCAATAGCAAATTTAAAGAAGATGAAATGACAACAATAGCAGCTAAAATAACAGCATCAGTGCAGCTATAATAGCAACAAAAAATTCATAACGTTGTCCTCAATATTTTATTTGATTCTAATTTCATTAATTAGGTGATATTGTGATGATATTTATTTTTCAAATTGAAGGAAATGAAATAAAGAAAATAGGTAGTATAGCACATGATTTCCAAGACCCAAAAAAAAAAATTAACCCCATCATATCTCAATAAATGCAAGACAAAAAAAGAGGGAAAACGAATTTATGGTGTGATAGATTTTTACAATAGCAATGGCATCGTGCATTTTTTTTTCTATTTTATCTCAGTTTGATTGTTTGGTTACAATTTTTGATGATTTTCTATCCAATCAATTATTGTGTGAGCAAAAGCAACTGCAACTTTGGTACAGTCAAAGTTCTGGCAACCCTGAAGTTCAGCCTCCAAAACAAATCCAGAGCCTAAAGTTCAGGCTGAACCTTATGAAACTGATTCTGATACAAGATAATAACTTCAGTCACCAGAACTTCAAGACCGAAAACAATTTAATTGTGTTACTTACCCTTATGTTGTATGGAGGAGGTAAAACAGAAAGCTCTTACAAGATTAAGCAATAAATGGTGCATTAATTGACACAAACCTTAAATCCATGTAAAAATCCATTGCGTGCTGTTGTAGAAGAAAATTACTAAAAGTAAAAGCATAGCAAGCAATCAGATAAAGATTAGCAATAAGCAAACATGATAACCTGAAACTTATGACAAGAAAACATTCATATAACTGTATAATACATGAGTAGGCTTCTGAAGGACAAAGTATTGGTAAAATTACCAGTCCAAATCATAACCAACTAGCCATCAGGAATTCAAAGTGGTTGCAATGTAAGATTTTCACTAGTCATTATCAATTTGTTGATTTAAGAAGCAGGCATCAATCTAATTATACCTCTCATTTTTGGGTTAACACATAATTTCCTGAGGTTTTATATACCTCAGGCAGTGCCTCCTTGGACCCATGTAGGGTCCAAGGGGACACTGGGCCCCTGAAATTAAAATATAAATTATAGACCACTTTGTGCTAAAATTAAAAGGCACTTGTCAGAATTATTTTACCATATACTACTATTTAAAATTGATTTTTAAATTTTAAATTTTATCTTACTAACACTCAATTAAATTTTTATTTCATAAAAGAAGTACAATAACATATTTTGAACAAGTAACTGATATAGCAAGGCGGCTAAAACATATTAGTTAGTAAGAACAATGTTGAGTTTCTTACACCTAACATAAAAATAAAATTTATGGTACCAAAAAAATATAAATTAATGTGGCTAAATAATTTGCTCTATATGTCCATTGATTAACAACCTCATTTGTATATATCACCTGATGACAGACTCATAAGCATTTTTAAAAAATATTATTACTAAAATTTGTTGATTCTTTCAAATCGTCTTTAAATTTTATAACAGAATATCAATAATCAAGCATTCAAATAGTAATTAAATTAAAATTGTTTTATCTTTTTTTAATATTAACATATTTTATGTATACTTTATATATATAATATTTTAAAATATGTAATGATTTAAAAGAAAAATTAACAAATGTTTGAAAGAAAGACTTCAAATATCATCCAGAAAAGCTAATGTTGAGGTTGATACATAAAATTTATCCAGTGATCTAGCACTATAACCAAACATAACAATTTTCTCTTAATTAGTAGGAATTGAAGGCTAGAAGATTGTAATTACGATGAAATATATTATCATGTTTTTAATTTATTTGTTAATCATATATTTGTCAATTATATAAGTTGTTATAGTAGTTCAACGACCTTTTTCTGCAATGAAATTCATTAAAACAACATTGCACACTTTGATGGGGATAAATAATTAAATATTTTACTAAGTAATTATATTAAAAAAATTGTGTTTGTAAAAATTAGCAATAAAGCTACTACTATGTAGCGATTTCATAATATTAAATATTCAAAGAGAGTTAATATTATGATTTATTTATATTAATTTATTAATTTCTGTAATGAAATACAATTAATTTAAATATTTTTTATTTACATGCGTATTATATATTTATTTATTTTTAAATTTGGACCCCGCTAAAAAGATGTCTATGCATCGTCATTGACCACAGGTATTACAAAGATTTAGCATATAAAAGAATACTATAGAACTTGGATATCCCTATTTCAGTCTCATGTTAGCATATATATATGTTGGACGACTGAAATTTGAGATCTTGCCCCGGTCACACTAGGTCTGCAAGCAAGTGCAAAGCACACAGCCTTACAGGTGCATGAATTGAAGCAACAAAAATATGCAGGTGCTAGGCTCACTGCCACAATTGCTTCATGATTAATTTGGCCACTTAATGCACAACGCATATCAACCTCAAACATTAGATGGCCTCACAAACCATCATCTGGTAAAAGCAAAAGAGTAGAAATTCTTGGCCTAGCTATACCTCATAATCAAAGTCACACTATACACAATCAGGTTCAATAGTCCAGTATTACTAGTAAAGTTAAATTAATCACAGAAATCATTACCAATTACTATAGAGTTTAGTGTAACAAAATATGCGACTCTGTACAGCAAGACTTCGTCAACATGTTAACATTCAAGACCTTTCCAACACTCAAATCATTGCAGCAACCAAATTCAAAGCAAGTGTCTTGGAAAGCTCACAAAAAGAACTAACACAAAAGGAATCCAAAATTAACAGAGGTGAAGGCTTGACACACTAATCAAAGAAACACAAGTTCAAATCGAATAGCAGCTAATAGCAACATCTACAAATTCTGGAAAACATGCACATAATAGCAATCCAATAAGACAATCAATACCATTGTAACATTCAACAAAATGAAAGATAACTCACACTGAAAAGCTAATTTACCCAAGCATTACCTATCAATCATTGCTGCTGATTCTGCTGTTGTGGAGGAGGCATACCGGGACGAGGCGGTCCGTAACCAGGAGGAGGAGGCATTCCACGAGGGGGGCCACCAGGCGGCATTCCAGGTCTAGGAGGGCCAGGAGGGCCTCTCATCATAGGTGGTGGCCCACCCTGTGGTGGTGGCTGCTGAGGAGGCATTCCCATAGGTCTTTGCCCAAACTGTGGTGGAGGCATAGGATAACCCTGACCAGGTGGTGGCCTAGCACCTCCAAACTGAGGCGGAGGAGGCGGGCCGCCCCTTCCCATCTGCGGTGGAGGAAAAGAACCAGGTGGCATCTGTCCAGGCGGTCTAATAACAGGAGCCGCACCGGTGCCAGCTGGATAATTCATAGGAGGAGCCGAAAGTTGCGGCATGACACTGGGAGGACGAGAGATCTGAGGCTGCATCATACCAGGAGCAGGCCCACCAACACCTCGGACCGGACCGGCAAGGCCAGGCTGAGCTTGAATAAGAGGAGCAGTCGGTATTCCACGGCCCGCAGCGCGTCCAATGCCGGGACCCGCGACAGCAGCAGCAGAAACAGCCTTAGCGCGTGACTCTTCTTGAGGAGGCGGACCCTCAACAGTCATAGAAATAACTTCCTCCCCGCGGAGGAGGACGAGTCCGAGAGTGCGGCGGTCTTCACGATCTTCATTTGTATTGCTCTTGGCTTTGCCGCCGCCTTTGGCTGGCGGAAGTTTGCGAAACTCCTCGCAATCGCCGAGGACTAAGTTCATGTGACGATCAAATGCCATGAATTTGCCTACTAGTTGACGGTCGTCTTGAATTGTTACTCGCATCCGGTAGTTGATGTACTGGAGCATCTTCGAACTCTTGGACATCGACATTTTGGCGGACTCTAGGGTTTTCTTTTCCGCTCTCTGGTTTGAGGGAACAAAATGAGTCGAGGTTTTGGGTTTGGGGAAGGGTTTTATTTTATCTAGGGCTTCCCCGCTAAAGCACTTTTATCAAATACAAATAAGGAAAAGGGGCAAATATGCCCCTATCGTTTATAGAGCGAGTAGACCCTTTTTAAATTTCGGATTTCAATTAAGCTTTTAACGTTTCAAAATTAAACAATATAAGCCCCTTCGTGTAACAGCGTTAATGAAACGTTAGTTTCTGCCTACGTGAAATGTCCATATCATATTCTATGTGGCCAAATGGAAGCAAATATGCCCTTATGGTTTAAGATGAGAGCACATATGCTCCAATAGTTTAGGGCGGAAGTAAATAAGCCTTTTATGAATTTTCTATCTTAATTAAGCTCATGAAGTTTCAAAATCAGTACATTCAAACCCCTTTATCTAACATCGTTAACAAAACGCTCTATGTCATTTCTCCATGGCTACGTGGAAGTTTTATATCATTTAATATCTTAGATAAAAAAATCATGTAACTTACTCATTTTAAATTTTAAAAATCATTTTATTGTTTAAATATAATTGCAGACACCTTTTTAATCCTTTTTTATATTATATATTCTCTTCTACTCGTCTCCTTTCTTTTGATGGTTGTCCACCGTATTTATCACGTCTTTTTACCTCCGTCACATCCTTTTACAACCATGTTCGTCGATTCGAATCTAGAAAGGTACGAACTTACAAACACATCATATGTATGTCTATTCGAATCCAACTGAGTTCAAAACATACAACAAATAAACGTGTTATTTGTAAAAAAAAAAAAGAACTATGTGCACCATTCGTCTGAAGTCCCCACATGAAAAAAGTTCAAAAAGATCTTTAAATTTTTATTTAAAAAATAAAATATTTTTTGAACTTAAAAATGAGTAGGATACGTGGAAAATATTATCTGAAATATTAAATGATATGAACATTCAGCGTAAGCATGAAGTAGAAGGATAAAGCGTTTTGTTAATAATATTAGACAAAGGGGCTTATAGTGCCGATTTTGAAACGTTAAGGGCTTAATTTAGATCAAAAATTCATAAAAGGCCTATTTGCTCCCGCCGTAAACCATAGGGACATATTTACTCCCGTGTTAAACCATAAGGCATATTTGCCTCCTTTTAGCCACATGGAATATGACAAGGGCATTCCACGTAATCAGAAACTAACGTTTCGTTAATACTGTTACATGGAGGGGCTTATATGGTCTGATTTTGAAACGTTGGGGGTTTAATTGAGATCTGAAATTTAAAGAGGGCCTACTTGCTCCATACCCTAAATGATAGAGCAAATTTGTTCCTTTTTCCAATACAAATTTAAAGCAATTTGGTTTCCAATTAAAAAAAACAAATATAAATCAAAAAGAGAGCCTTTTATAAAAAATAAGGAAATCTATGATCCATTTATTTTTGAGGTTTTTAGACAAATTACGGGATTAACCAATAATAATGTAAAATTAAAAATAAACTAAGTTTATTGCAGTGTTCGGTATGAACTCAATGAAAACTCAATGTGAACTCAATGTAAACTCAATGTGAACTCAATGTAGACTCAAAGTGATCTTAGTGTAACTCAATGTGAACTTAATATAAACTCAACGTAAACTCAACGTCAACTTAATATAAATTTAAAATTAATTTAGTTTAATCAAATTAATTTATTTGCGTTTTAAAAATAAATTTTTAAAGAGACAACTAAACTAATAGTAAATTGAAAATAAACTATCTAAGTTAATTACGGTGGTCGATATGAACTTAATATGAACTCAGTGTAAACTCAATGTGAACTTAATGTAAACTCAGTGTAAACTCAAAATAAACTAATTTAAATTTAATTATTAGTAAACTGATTATAACTTCAAAATTAATTTATTCTAATTAAATTAATTTATTAATAATTTACACTATTAATAATTTTTTTTAAGGAATTACACTATTAATAATAAACCTATAAAGTAACATATAAAATAATGACAAAAGTATCTAAGTTTTTAATGAAATTAAATTGGATGTAAGCTTAAAATTAACTTAATATAAATTTGAAGTAAACTAACCTAAATTAAAGTCTTAATGAATTGATTATAAATTTAAAATTAATCAAATTAGTTTATTGATAAAAAATAAATTTATAAAATAAAAAATAAACAAATAGTAAATTGGAAAAAAAATATATGATTTCACTAAAATTAAATCGAATTTATATTTAAAATAAATTTGAAATAAAATGAATGTAAAAGAAATATAAATTAAAAATAATTTAATGTAAAATGTAAAAGAAATGTGAACTTAAAATAAACTAACTTAAAATAAATAATGAGTGAATTAATTATAAACTAATATTTATTTTGTCTAATTAAATAATATATTAAAATTTAATAATAACAAAATAATTTAAAGTAAAATAAAAATAAACTAACTAACTAATTAATTAAATTTATTAATTTTTAATAAAAGTACATTAAATGTGAATTTAAAATAAATAAATAATTTTTTTTAGTAAAATAATTAATTTAGGCAACAATATTATTTAAAAATTAAACATTATTTTAATAAAAAAAAATATGCTGTTAAGAGCATCTGCAACAATGCTCTCTATTTTTAAGAGCATCTTTAAATAAATAAAGAGCATCTTTAATTATGGAGAGCAAAAATTTAAACCTCATTTAATGAACTCTCTAAATTTATTTACTTTTATAATTATTTGACTTTTTCTTTTTTATTTTCCCTCTTCTTTTAATTATATGTCATTATATTCAATTCTCCTCCATTGATCTTTTTCTTATTAAAGCTGAACACACACACTGATAACACATATTAAAAAAAAATTATTACAAAATTAGTAAAAAGATACAGCAAAAGATGATCATCATTGCCACAGATGGTTGTATCCTAATTCCAAAGGCAACGTGTTTGAATCCTTTAGTGGTATTTTCACATAAATAAAATAACTTGTTGGATGAAACGATACATTTACGTTGTTAAGCTTATGTTTTTATTCTCTTGGGGGCATCTTGATTAGACTGAACGAGAAATAGAGGAAAGCAATTAAGCAAAGGCATTGAAAAAGAAACGATGGATGTCAAAGACGATGGCAGAAGATGGAGAAAGAATACATGAGATTTTTTCCCCTAAAAATAAGGAAGTAGTGGAAATATAATTAACACGTTGTTTTTTTGAAAATACAGAGTTGGTTTGACTCTCTAGATGTAGAGAGCCAAACTCACTCTTTATTTTATATCTTTATTTTATTTTTTTAAAATAAAGAGTCCATTGGACTAATATTTTTTAGTTACACTCTTTATAATAAAGAATTTTAAAGAAACTAGTTTCGCATTACGTGCTATGCACGTGGCTCGTAACGTAACTCACCAATGTACATATTAAATTAATATTAAATATTAAATTAGTTAAGAATTTTTGTAAAAGTAAATATAATATATTCGGTTATTAAATTTTTTTCCATACTGAATTTATTCTTGTTTTGGTTTTATAATAACCATAATTAAATAATTAACTTAATTTTATTAATAATATCTTTAAAAATAATAAGATAACAAATTTAAATAATAATATATTGACCAAATATAGTATTTTAATTTTGTAATTAAATCAAACTAAAAGATAGGTATTCCTACTAATTTGGAGACAATTTAGTTATTTTTTACATACTAAAAACTAAATTGGAGATAATTTAGCTACCTATTCTAATTAGGACTTTAATTACAATAATAATTAATTAAATAACTAATTAGTTAATGACTATAAAACCTTTATTTAGTGTTAAATTGAAAAGGATTATTCGGTAAATTTGCCTCTGTCCCCCCCCCCATATTCGTGCTTTTATATATAGTACTAGTATTTCGCCACGTGCTACGCACGTGAGCGATATTTATATGACCCGTTATTTATAATTACATATTTACATGTTTTTTGTTTTACTAATATATTATTATTTATATATAATTAGGATTGTATTTTTGTTATTTTTATTTAATTAATTTAACTATTATTCTATCACATAACTTTATTGAAAAATTATATAATTCTAATTACAAAATAAATATTAATAATTTTCTCGTTTGAAGTTAAGTAGGAGTCTAATTGTTTTAATTAATTTATCATTTTAAAAGACAATTGATTTTGTTATTAAAGAAATTGTAACTATACTATACTATTTGTGTCTATGTGTTGGAAAATAAATATAGGTATATACTGTAGATAACGGAATTATTGCCTTAGTCATTTTAAATTAATATTTAATAAAAATATATTAAAATGGTAAATAAATAAATTAATCAATAAGAATAATTATCTACCTAGACCAGAAGAACTAAACTATCTAAAGTCCTAGGCTTTTTACATTCTGACATACGTTTATAAAGTTATAGTTTTAGAGTAACACTGTAATTTTGCAACCTAATCAACAAAAATATATTAGATTGTAATTTACTAAGTTCATATGAGATAATATTGACATCAATAAAAAAATCACATAGTTTTTACACCATCAATATTGCCTGCACTTGCCTGCACTTTAACAGAACCCTAATTAACACAATTCAAAGAATAAATTTATATAAAAAAATGAAAATTTAAATTATTGCAAACAAACATGATCAAAGTTAATTTGTTGAAACTCCTTCTCCAGCTCCAATTGAACCAAATTTAACCGCAGCATCAGTTAAAATTATTTTTTTAAAATTGATGGTTCTTGTTAAAAAAAAATTCATTGTAGAATAAATTTAAAATATAGAATTGATTGTGTTTATAATTTTTTTAAGAGCAGGTACATATATATATATATATATATATATATATATATATATATATATATATATATATATATATATATATATATATATATATATATATATATATATATATATATATATATATATATATATATATATATATGAGTAAATCCATGTAGCATATAATTAGCTAGTGGTGTTTAATTAGGAATATAGATAGAAGACTTATATTGAAATTAAACTTTTCTTAATTACCTAGTGGTGTTTGATTAGTAGTATACATAAAAGACTCATATTAAAATTAAACTTCTCTACTTAATTTTAGCTTAGTATTGTAAGATTTGGTTTCATATATAACTTCTTAATAATTAAGTTCCTACTTACTATTAAACTCTATTTAACTACTACACTAATCTTTTGATCACTATAGCGTGTCAACAATTAGATCATAGATAAATCATAGATATAATTGATGTTATTGTTACAAATTCAAATTCTTACCCTATTTTAATTTTTGTTGAAATCCTTGGACTATTTATACGGGAAAGTGAAAGCAATCCTAACCAAAGTACAATTTTTTAATACGGTTACTTTTTATTTTTTTTATTAAAATTAAATTTCATTACTATTTGTTTTATAATTTCTTTAATAATCATACCCTTAATGAACTCTATAATCGTAATTTTACCTGTCCTCCCCCCCTTCGCTCTTATAGTATAGTTATAGATAGATAGATAGATTATAGATAGATAGAGAGTCCATTGTGGATGTTCTAAAATTAAATTAGACTAATCCAATTAATAAAATAGTCAAAAGGTAAAATTAGTTATGCCACCTAACCTTTTTTCTTCCTTCGCACTAGCATTCAACAGCACAAGTATTATGGAAACGAGCATGTCTGAATATTAGTCATGCCACCTAAACTTTTTCATTTAATTAGGCAATAACATTCAACAAGTATGAGTATTCCTTCGGATTTAGCATGTGTGGGGTCAGGCACAAACTTGTCCTATTTTATATAAAAGCCAACTTATTTTGAGTTATGGGGGATTTATAAATTTTTTTTTTTTTTTGAGTGATTACTGCAAAAAAAAAATCGAGGTAAGTATATTAGATTGGAGCACTTTTAAGGATTGTGTAGATTACCCATTAGAAAACTAGGAAGACAAATAGAGAAAATCGACCCAATCTTTTTATTTTTGCATTCTTTATATTACTCCCTCCGTCCCGTTTAAAAAGGGACAAATGAGTTTTGCACAAATATTAATAAAATAAGACAATATTTTATTTTGTCATGTCTACCCCTATTTATTAGTGTAGTTTCTCCTAATAATAGTATAGATTTATTGTAAATTGAGTTGCATTTAATACATATTGAAATAACTAAAGGGATAAAAGTGGAAGTTCAATATAAATTGGCACAGAAAACACGATATGGCCTTCTTAGATGAGACAAATAAAAATGGGATATGTCCCTTCTTAAACGGGACGGAGAGAGTATAATTTTTCTAAAAAATACATTATTTATATTAAATATTACATATTAATTCAGCACAAATGCGGACATTTACTACTAGTTAAATTGTATTATTATTTCTTTGATAAATTATTAATTCTTTGATAACGGCTACAATGATTCTTTTGTTGTTTATACAGTACTATATGTATAATAAAAGTGACTTAACTTATATTGAAAACTCGGCTATATCATCAAAACTATAACTAACTGCAACTGACTGTAACACACTGTCAATCAACAGCTATAATACTAAGCAGTCATAACTATTCTCTGAGATCCAACAACTGACTCATCTTCCTTTCCGTATCCATTTGATAACTCATCGTCGCGTTTTCTCTTTGTTTTGCTCTTCCAATCATCCACTTTATCATCAGCAAATGATATAAAGGTCTGGATTCGTCTAGAACGAGAGCTGGCAACAATAGAAGGATCTGAAACCTCAGCAGAGTAGCGGCTGAACTGGCGTAACATCAAGCAAAAGTAAATAAACAGAGCAAGAAAACATGCAACTCCACATATGAGAAAAAGCCCCAAGAAGCTCTGTATCTGAAGCTGTTCTGATCCAGACTCGGAGATTTGAGAACCGCACACTTTTCTTGCCAGCCACTTACTATGTAGCTTTTGAAGATCGCCATTTTCAGAGAGAGTCAGAATGGCAGTTGACATATCTATGGCTAAAGGAGAATCTCTTGGAAATGCCTGAAGCACAAGATAGTCAGACCAGTTAATCACCCCAGCTGAAAAATTAATTACAATGCAGCAAATTCGAAGCTTGATACAGAAGAACCTAAGGTTATACAGCCATGAAATAGCTTATCATGAGAATTTCTATAACCGACTTGCGTAAACCCAAAGAATAGCTAGAAAGGAGGAAGACAAGAATTAAAGACTTAATTAATTAATTAATTCTATGAGATACTTACAAATCCCCATCCACTCTTGGTAAACTCTTGGCCTCTGATTGAGAACTGACAATATTCAGAAAGGAAGAGGTCCACATACGGTCGTTCATCAACCACAGCAGCAACCATTCCATTTATAAGGGCGCGTGCGTATTCTGCTGGTGAGCCAAGAGCAATAAGTCTGGTTTTAGCTATGTTGAGTTCCTCAATCAGATAATTCTCCGCAAAGGACCCTACTTGGTATCCAATACGTTCATTGCTAGTGACCAAAGAATCAATTCCTTTGATGGGTGAGGATAACTGCTGGACGGTCAGTATTGATGTCAGACTTGCAGTATAGCTCGAGTTGATTATCAAAACAACAAAAAGCCATATGATTAGCACCACTCGACCGAGCGTGCTCACTGTATTTTCTCCTGAAATTTGAGGAATCCAGAAATGGTATTATTGACTAGAGTCATAACAAGTTCCTCAATAAAATAGGGTATTATAAGTTTAAGATAAAAAAATAATAAAAAGGAAAACCAACTTACTATGAGCAAAAAACATAGTTGAGAAGCTAAACCTGCAAGGCAAAAGAAAAAGAGTGACATCACAAATTTGAAAAAGGTAACAGCATAACTCTAACTAAAGATGTTGTGAATTAAAGAACTTAATCACTCATTCCCTTCATTTAGTAAAACACGATAAAACAGTTGCACTATTATTTGAGTTTCGTGTGCAAGTTTATATCTGTACCTTCATGAAACACCTTTTTCTTTTTCTAAATTGACCAGTGGAGGGGACTGGGAGAAATGACAATGTCTAACTTAGAGAAAGTTTACAGAATTGCACGGGAGGTTAATGGTGTAAGAGGCAAATTACAACCAAAAACACCAGTCCATACAAGAGAAATCATCCAATTGACAGAAAGGAACTCAACTCCAACTAATGAACAAGTCACAAAATCATCCAAAAAATTATAAAGGGAAGAAAAGCAGCACATTTAATAAAAGAAGTCTATGTTTTCAGTGATGAATGCAAAATTTCAAAGTTGTTTATGAAACATGATTGTTTCCACCGGGAGATTGATAAGCAAACCATGAAGTTTAAACAAACAATGAAAAAGATAGGGTTCCTAAGATGTGGGCAGTGACTGATAGGCTCATGGTAGGATTTTGATAGCTATTTCAATTATCAAACAGAAGAGTATTTGAATATCAAACAGTAGATAAGAACGAGTATCATAAACTAGTGTCATTATTCTCTTCAACTGAACTGCTTTCAATACTAGTTATCATGTACAAAAAATTTCCTAAATAAATGGCATAGTAAACAAGCTGATAAAATAAGAGAAAATATCATTGTTGGAAGTGGTTGGCCATAGTGCCAACTTCGCATTCGTCATCTACTAAGTTGTGTTATATCACTGTGATGCATAGTTTCATTGCAACAGTCCAAAGTAAACCAAATTTCATCAGCTTCCAAATATGAACTGAATATAATAATTATCATGTGATACTGTTTTGAGGGAATTCAGATACAGATCCTTTTCTAGTTCATCTCGATAAGCTAGTAGTTGTTCATTTGAATATTAACTTGACAAGCTATGCGGTGTCAAACAGCAAATTAATCTACCATGTATTACTGAAAAATGTGAAGACCATTCTGTACATCAATCAAAGTACTCACCAGAGAACTGTGACAATTTGCTTCTTAGGTGGGCCCCGGAACTCATCATTGATTCTGTGTTCAAGGATCCACACAACAGCTCCCACCGCAAGAAAAAAAGTTGACGTAACAACCCACATCCATGGAGTAAATGGTCTCAAGAACACCCACTCATTTGAATTCAATTTTTTGACCGGAGCTACGACCACTAGTCCTGACTCTGTATATGGCTGTGTGAAATCCACAGCCCTTGTTCGGTTTGTGACAATTGTAATGTCTCCAATAACAGCATCAAACTTCTGTAGGAAAAAAAAGTTTACAATATCAGTACAAGAACAATACTTTTTATTTTCGGTAATAACATTTGTTAATCTTGTTTTCATTCTCACACTTCATAATCCACTTACGCCTGCTGTTATCTGGTTTACGAGTTCAGCATAGCTTGGATTTTCATGATCATCTCCGAAAGGAATGAACTTATATGGAACTGCATAAGGAAGTAGTTGTATTGCAGCAAGGAATATATCTATGCAATATCCACGAACCTCATCTGTACCATTTACTTTTGACAAAAAATCACGATAACTAACTCGGCTTGGAACACCAATTCTCAAGTGTCGTCCATTGTTTGGAAAAACCCATCCACGGGGCCTAGCTGTTACTCCTCCAGGCCATAAGACAGTACTGAGCAAATGTTGGCTGGAACTTGAACGGTTAGCTGGTTTTCCATAAAGTGTTTCTGGAGGCACAACCGATAGCCCAGAATAATTAGACCAGTATCCAATCAGCTGATACCCATTTTCAATTACATTAATCACTTCATAGGAAGGATACAAGAGAGACCTGTCTGGACTAAACTGAATAGGCCCTGTTAGACCTGTCATGTTTGTCTGTAATATGTTCCTCAGCAAGTTGCTTCCACCATCAAAAATGCTTAATGCTCCAAGATTCAAAATCCCACCTCCTAGATTACTTAAGTTCGAATCATTGGAAAATGAAATAGTGTTGCCTTGATCAAAAAACAATTTCAGTGCATGAGCAATCATCCAAACTGTATCATAAGCATATAAACCATATGGGTTTAACCCAATAGAACCATTGCTCAGCTTGTTCCACCGTGATTCGAAATCCTTTCTTCCTTTTGAGTCTCTTGTGTGCGGGCGAAATGTGAGAACACCCTGAATAGAACTGGCAATTTTGGGAGGAAGTGTTGAGCTTGAATCTATAACGGTGGACAGCCATGTGGTAGCTATCCACACAAATCTCTTCTCCATCATCCCAAGACTTTGAGCTACATCAAAAACCAAGAGTCCAGTTTTGGAGAAAGTATGCAAAACAATCACTCGTGATTCCATTCCTAGAATTTTAATAAGTTCATCTCGAACATCACTTCGTTTTGCAGTTGGATCTGGTGGGAGTGCAGCTTTATAGGAAATTCTGCTGCGTGTCTCTGCAAGTTTATCACCTAATGCTGTTACACCATTTCTACTCTGATCATCATCACTGTAAATTGCAATCACCTCAGTCCAATCATAGAAACTAACTATCTCGGCAATGGCAGTCATCTGAAACAGATCGTTAGGAGCTGTTTGAACGAAGTAGGGATACTGGAGAGGGGACAGGGAGGGGTCTAGAGCTGTAAATGACAATAGTGGAACATGGAGCTCATTTGCAAGATGGGATAGCACATGGGCCATAACAGCGTTTTATGGACCAAGAATAGCAACCGTATCAGTCTCCATAAACTGCAATGCTACAATCAATAGAAATATATTCCAAGTATTACTAACTTGCAACTAACACATACACAAACAACTTTTGAATAAATAGAAGAAATCAGGATAAAAGCATTACCGCCAATGATACCGAGAAATCCACTGAAGTTGGAATCATGCAAGGTTATAGAAAATTTCCTTCCTCCAAGAAAACGGGGATCGGAATTTATATCATCCTCAGCTGCTTTCATGGCAATCCTTGAAACTCTCCCATTGATGCTGCCAAATGAGAAAATAGCCCCAACGTGTATAACACCAGGGCCAGCACTGGCATCCCCATTTGAAATTTGACTGATGTAGACAGGCAGGAAGCATAGAAACCAAACCAGATTCATGGTCCTCTCTCGATTGCTGCCTAACTTGCAAAATAGCACAGAACAAATATAGCAGCTCCATATGAACAGAGACACAGATTCATGAGCAATTTTTTAACTAAAATAACAATAACTTTATTGAGAAGATACAACAAACACTAAGACAAGCATCAATTTCTGTACTAAAACACAGTAGCAGTGCGCATAACAATAGTAAAAAAAACTCCCAAACTTAAAGTAAACATTTTTAATCTTGAAAACATCAAACTGAATCAACAATAAAAAAAACTAAAATTACCTGTAAAGAAGTAGGAAGCAGACGCAAAGAACCATGAGGTGATTCCTTAACACTAACCTCAAATTCAAACAAAGAATATGTTTCAACTTAAATAAATTATCCATCCTGCAAAAGAGCACAGTTCATTCATGAAAAAACTCCATTGAAATGTTTGTTTTGTTGAGTGGCTCAGCAATGGTGGAGCAGAATAAAAGAGGCACAGATAGAATAAGAGTAAGACCACACGGGAAAGGACGAGAATAAAAGAACCATGTTTTTCTTTTATTTTCTTTTTTTGAGAATCATGTTGGATGATGACGCTCATAAAGACGGGTTAATGACACTTTTGACCACCGTTTGTTAATTATTTCTCATTTTAGCCCCCATTTTTCGCAATTTCTTATTTTATATTTTTCGCGCTAATTGGAAGGAAATGCTCCTAATCATTTGATTACTAGTCGTAAACCCGTGCATTTGTGCGAAATTTAATATTTAATTATAAATATTAATACAAAGATGTCAAAAACTCTATTATTTATAAACTAATAAAAATTTGTTCTAAGTTATAGCAATCAACTGGTTAAAATTATTGATATTTATTATCTGTTATATTTCATATATTTATTTTTTTCAAAATTAAGTCTTTTGTGAATCATATATAACAATATTAATATTTTATTATGCCTCGTTCCTTTGGAATTATTAGTAAATTAAATTTTTTATTATAAAATGTATGGTTAATAATCGCACATAACTCACATAACAGTTCCACAAATTTCTTATGATAAAAATTATTGACAAATTTCAAATTTCAATAGTAAATTGGGTATATTTATTTTCAGCTCGTCTATATCGTAGTATCCTATCATATTTACTTTTTTAATCAAATAAATAGTAAATTATGTCACGTAGTCCATGCATTAATTTTGTTTTTTTATAATAAAATAGAAAAAACCAATTATGTACAATATTTTATAGAGTTGAAGATGTTTGGAATATCAGTATAACACTTAATTTTTTTAAAAATCCTTATTTGTTTTTAATATTTAAAAATCAAGTATTTAAATTCTCAATATTCAATAATTTTAATTTTAATTTACTATCACTTCCTTAGTTTTTATTTTATAATACATAATTTTTACTATATTTAGTAATTTAAAATATATATATTATTTTACTATTATGGTATATTTTTTTATAAATAAATAATATATACTTAAATTAAATTATAAAACTATAAAAAAACATTAATGCAAAAAAAATTAAACAATAATTAATATTGAAATTTAAAAACTTCATAATTATTAGAAACTTTCAAGACAAAAATAGCATTTGAAGGCTTGGCATGATGGCCAAGTCCTTCAGTTTGCATGAGGTCGGGAGTTCCATCCCGCAATTCTTCTGAGACCGTGGTTTGTCTATTTAACTTTAAAAATACATACTAACTTCTGCTAATTTCCGCTAACAATTAATTTAAAATAAGTCAAACTTTAAATAAAAAAAGACAAAAAAATGAATCATAATAGAATTTATTGTCTTTGAAATATAACAATTATTAGTGAGCATTAAAAAGTTGATAAATAAAAATAAATACATTTAAAATATTAAATATTTTATTAATTTCTTTTTTAAAATAACCACTTGATCGAACAAAATAATTTATCAATCGACTCTAACTAATTAAAATATTTGACCCATTGTGGTGAACCGACTATATTAAAAAGGTATTACAGTCGACATAATAATCTATACTATATATAAAAGCACGGATAGGACGGACAGACAAAATTACTTAATAACCCTTTTAAATTTATTACTAAGGCATTATTTAATTAAAGGGTTTATGGTCATTTATTATTAAAATATCAATTATTTATATTAAATATAGTAATTTAGATTTTGTTATTTAGTCAAACTAAAAGTTTGCTAAACCTTTTAATATGGAGATGTTTAACTATTTTTTCTATGCTTACCTACTTTTTCTATAAGTAATATTTTTTATAAAATTACCGAAGAAAAGTAACTTGATTAAGGTATTCTCTTATAATCAACATTAACTCAGTAACGCTTACATGCATTCACATAAACTACATATAAAAATCTATAGTTAGTTTACTACCAAAATTATGGAGAAAAAAAAATGCGTGGATCTACCTCATAACATGTTTTCCTCATAAATAGTGTTATATATGCAATCTAAACTTAAATTGCAATTAAAATTAAAACATTTATAGAGAAAATAGTTGCAGGGTCAATATATGCAATCTAAACTTAAATTGCAAATAAAATTAAAAAAATTTATAGGGAAAATAGTTGCAGGGCCAATATCAACTCAACTGTAAGGATCTCAAGCAATGGACAACTATTAAATATAATTGGAATTTTAATTCATTTTATTTTGGTTATAAAATCTTTATTTTATTTTAATATTGATGTGGCAGCTAAACAATTTGAGAAAACTACACAAAAATTGAAAAAGCGGTACATTTTTACTGAAATGTCCACCAACTCTAATCTTTTCTCTTGTAACCAATGTCTTTTACATTAAGTAGCTTATGTGGCACAAATATTACAATTTATAACCAATACACGAATAAATTCCAATTCACCGTATTCTTCACCAGATCATCTATTTTCACTGCTTTTTCTCAATTCTATTACTTTTAGATGCATCATCGGGAGAGATCTTGCGGGATCCAGGTTTAAAGACCGAGACGATTCACGCGAGTGGCGCCCACCGGACTGATGATCGGCGTCGGGTGAAACGACGATGGAGATGAGACCGGCGGGAGAGAGAAGTTTCTTCAAATCGAAACCGTCAGCGAGTTCTGGTGTTGTTGGAGGTTGAGAAATTGACGAGAGGATTGTTACTGTTGATAAATGTTTCAGTTGTTGTAATTGTAGGAAAGTTTTTGATGTTTTATATGTTTAAAAATTATACTAGTAAAAGAGGTAGAAGATGAGGGAGATGGTTAGAAAAGCAATAAAGAGGATTAGGGATTTATTATATTTATTTGAGGGTTGGGATTTTATGTGCATTCGAGGATGCAACTGTGTGCGATATGGTGGGAAGTAAGTCGTGGAAGGTCTGGACTGAAGTGTTGAAGACATATCCATGGCTAAAATGGAATTGTTTTGGAGAAAATGAAGATGGATTCACTTTCACTTAGTTTCTAGCATGGACTCCTGGTCATCTGGCCCCGTTCCTCTCGGGTTGATTAATGGTAGAGTTACTCATATAATAGTGTTTTTCTGATTGAGATTCAACAGTTGATCCCCTTTTTTGTGGGGAGCACAAGGTTGAATTATGCTTGCAACATTCTTTTATTGGCTACAGGTGATATATTTTCTTATTAGTTCGACTATAAATCAAAATCAATGATAATGTACATCTGAGCATCGGTTGTTTCGTTACTAAAATTTTCATATCCATCGGTTTTCTTTCGACTTGTTAATGGAGCCGAATGAAGTTGAATTTAACTAATCGGTAAATTTCAGTTTGGTGTAATTTGATTCTATTTAATCTGGTTCTGAGACGTCTAAAATGTATCAGAGATGTATCAGGAATGTATTTGAAATGTATGTGATATGTTTTCCAGATGTAATCGAACAATTTTTTAAATCTGATTTTATGCAAAATAAAAATTGTAAATTTGCTTCTATATTTTTGAATTTTAATATGTTTCATGTGGCTATTGTTGTTTTGAGACGTATCTAGACTGTTTTTGAGATTAACTTAAACTGGTGATAAATTTATTGAAAGCATTATAAAGTTAATGGTTAAATTTATTGTGTATACATTATTATACATATTAAATACATCCATGATATATACATCGTATATATACACCACCGACACGTTGTAGATAAATCGTCGACCATCATAAAATACACCATTAATACATTGTAGATACATGTCCTTTTTTTATTATTTCAACGAAATGAATTTCGTCGATACACCATTGATTATAATTTTTAGAACCCATCTCCAACTCAGAATGATTATTTTCAACAAAATAATTTTCAAAATGACCGATACATGTGTGTATTAGTGGTATATAGATGGTACTTTTCCGACACGTAGCAGATACATAGATGATACATGTTTAAATTTTTAAAATTATTTTAACGAAATAAATTTTAAAAGGGAAAAGGGTCATTTATGCCCTTAAGGTTTGGCTTTAGGATCAAATAAGCCCTCAACGTACAAAAAGGTTCAATTATGCACCTAACGTCTTAGAAAATGAACAATCAGGCACCCGATTTGGACAACCAGACCCCTAACGTTTCATTTATGCGTCACAATTAGGGGTCTGGTTGTCAACATTTTAAGACGTTAGAGGCATATTTGAACCTTTCCGGACGTTGAGGGCTTAGTTGATCCTGGAGATAAACCATAGGGGCATAAATGACCCTTTTCCCATTTTAAAATGACTTATACATTATCGATACATCGTAATACATTACCGATACATCATAACTACACCATCAATACATCATAAATATAGATGAGAAAAATTAATAATAAAATTTTAGTATATTACCGATGTATCATCTATATCTTGCAATACACTTAAATACATGGCAGATACATCGTAATACATTATCGATACATCATAACTACACCATCAATACATCATAAATATAGATGAGAAAAATTAATAATAAAATTTTAGTATATTACCGATGTATCTTCTATATCTTATATACACTTAAATACATGGCCGATACATCGCAAATATATTATATATAAAAACAATAAATTGAGCTAAAAAGCAAAACCTCGTGCAAGATGGAAAAATAAAAGAACGGAGCAAACATCAAATTTTTAATAGGAAAACACGTGTTTTAAATACATATATTGAATACATATTAGAAGCAATTTATATATATATAATAGATACGTATATTTTTAATCCATAATATAATATGTATACTTTTTTATAACATAATTTATGCATTTTTAAAGCATTTGATACATATATCTTTAAATTTAAAATATATTATACATATACACATAAATAGTACATAAAATAATATATGTGTGTGTATATATATACACACATAAATTTATTTATTTATTTATATTTTTAAAAATATGAGAAAATGAACCAGTGACACATTTCAGATACATAGCAGATACATAGCTGATACATGTTTAAATTATTTTGACATGCTGAGATTCGCTGACACGTACTGACGCGTCACTGACGCGCGTGTCAGACGCGATTCTGACGCATGTCAGACGCGTTTTTGACCAGTTATGACACGTTTTTGACCTTTTTTTTTGCTTTTTGTGTGTGCCATGTGTCTCCTATTTATTGGTTTGGTTAGAATATGTAAACTTTTATCTTTTTTTGGTATCAATGTAAATTATTAGGTTGGTGTGTATTTTTGTTATTTTCTATTTAAATAGTAATATTTTTGTGGTTTTCTCAAACAATTTTGACTTATTTTTTGATTTATTACAGCTACATAATTGCATAATTGCTATTTTTTAGTAGTTTTTTTTCTTCACAAATGATTGTAATCATTAGTTAATCTACCAATAAATATAAATTAAAAATACTCTTTCGCCCAAGACTCTAACTAAATAACTATTTTGATTTTCAGTATTCTGATGTACACAAAGATTAATTACTTTGTTGAATTATTATTATATAGCCAAATGATATTTTATATCCATAATTTTTACTATTTTATCAAATATATCCTTTATAAATAACTTATACATTTTGATAAGTCATTTTTATAAACTGGGACAAATACATTCAACCATCAATCTAAACTTATTTTTAAGGATATAATTGTCATTTTAAATAATCAAAAAAAGTTCATAAGATATTTTTTAATCCACTAAAAAGTCTATTAATATTGATTAAAAATAAAACATAATGATATAGTTATATTAAATTTAACCCAACTCACGAATATTTCTTAAATCAAACATGTCGGAAAACTGATTGGGATTATAAATTGCAAAAATAAGAAAGGTTTAGATTTATTTCGTAACGTTTTGAACGTTAGGATTAAATCGCTACAAAAGTGAAACAGTGAGATTTATTTTGTCAATATCCCATTAATTCATTTCTAACAAAAACTCTTAACTCATTTAATATAAATTGATACAATTAAAATAAATAAATAAATATGTAAATTGACGAGTCACGTTACTAGCTACGTGCATAAAAGCGCGGATGGAAAAGAGACAGACACTTTTACGGTAATGCCTTTAATATATTAATATATTTTCGAATCCAACTAAAACTCTAACATGCCTATATTGTAGATTTTCTTAATAATAGTTAAAATATATTAATAGAAACTTATTTAATTTAAAAACAACCAAAACTCTATCTATTCTATACTATCGAAATTCTATCTTTTCTATACTATGTATGACTACCTTTAAAAATAATTTAAAATTGTGGCACTGCATTAAAATACCCTAATATAAATTATTCATCTACATCAAATAGTAAGAAATCGAAATTAAGAGTTCAGAACAAAACCACATTAGGCAACTTAAATTAGGACTCTTATGTTTGGTTCATGGAATGGAATAGTATGGAATAGAATAGCTATTCTATGAGGAATGTAATAGCTATTCTTTACTTTTTGAGAGGAGTAGTTATTCCATAAAATCATGGAATAGCAATTCCATGGAGTTACTATTCCATAAACCAAAGTGAGGAATAACTATTCAATACGGAATAGGTATTCTATTCCGGATCTATTCCATGAACCAAACATGGCCTAAATGTAATTAGGTATACTACAAAATAATAGTACAAATAGACTATTTTAAAAAAAGTGATCAATCTTATTTATTTTTTATTTTTCTAACGTGACATTTGATTTTTATTTACCCTGTAGACAGAGTAATAATTTAGAGTAATAATTTCAAGTTACGGAAATTTCCAATCAAAATCACTTTCCAAATTCACTTATCCTTTATTTGGAATGAAAATCACTTTATATATATTTTTGTCCATCCTTATTATACTTGTCCATTTTAAAATTACTATGGAATACTACAATTTGAATTATGTTACACATTCTTTACTAAATTATCAACAAAATAAAATTTTACATTTTTATTCAAATTAAATTTATTTTAATCAATTAATATAATAATATTTTTACAAATTTCAACTTACTTTTATAAAATAATATTTTTAAATATCTACGGAATAATGGATTAATATTCACATGCTATCAATTGAAATCAATAATGATAAATTTAAAAAAAAGTGTATATAAATTGATCAGTTACGAGTCACATTACGAGCCACGTGCGTAGCACGTAATGCGAATCTAGTTATATAAAATACCTACATTAGATTGCTTGTCTGATAAATATATTTTAAGCAATAGTAACATTATAATAATAAACATTGTGTGTGCAACTATGCATTATCTTATATATATTTTTATCAATCATTATCTTATATAGATTTAGTAATTTTTATATATTATCGTACATTTATATGGACAAAAATAAGGACTAGAACAAAAAAAACAAGGCTTAATTCCTTAAAAAAACCCCACCTTGTATTTTTTTTTCGTTTATACCCTGACCTTATAAAAACACCATTTGTACCCAATTTTGAGTTTTTATGTTTCATCTCTACCCAAAAGCATTAAATTGTACTCTTTTCATTTGAAAAAGAGTTTAAAACAATCCTTCATTTTTAACTTATATACTAATTAGATATTAATGTTATTAATAATACAAAAATACCATCTTTTTCAAAAAATTAAAAATAATAATAATTTTTTTTAATTTTTTAAACAAATATTTCCGAATTTTTTTAATTTTTAAAAAAAATATTTCCGACAAAAAAACTAAAAATAATAATTAATTTTTTTTATTTTATAAAATTAAAAATAATAATTAATTATTTGGATGTATTTGATTATTTTTTAAGTTTAAGGATTTATTTGTATATTTTAAAATAGAAAAAAGTATGTTTTAAACTTTTTTCCAAATGAAAAGAGTACAATTTAATGCTTTTGGGTAGGGATGAAACATAAAAACCCAAAATTGGGTATAAATGGTGTTTTTACAAGGTCAGGGTATAAACGAAGAAAAAGTGCAAGGTGGGGTTTTTTTAAGAAATTAGGCCAAAAAACAAAGATCACAAAAACTATGTGGTTTCGTAGTTTAAACAACTACACACTTTATTTAACTCTTCTTTATTCAACTAACTCTTATTTATATTGTAATCCTATTGAAATTAAACTCTTATTAATAATTTATTTTTTAAAAATTACTTAAATAAATTGATAATTTATATCAATAATTATTTGTTAATAATAACTTTATGAAATTAAATAATTATTTAATCTAAATTTAAAAAAAAATTACCCAAAATACCATTTTTCTTGAAACAATTTCTTTTTTGCCATGTTATTTTTTAGCCTTTCATCTGTGCTAGAATTTGTTACTTTGATTTACTTTTCTATCATATTTTGTTTTGTCTTTTAGTTAATTTTGTATATTCTCAGTTGCCAACAACTGAGAAGGAAATCTTGCTGACATTAATAAAATCAAGTTTTACTAATGATCCATATAACAGCTTCACTGAGTGGAAATCTTTCAAATGTGAGTGGTGTTTTTTTGCAGTTCAATTGAGAGGATTGTTATGTGGAACAAGAAACTATCCAGGTTTAAAAATAAAAAAAAACAAACTGGATATAAACAATACTCTATTATAAAATAGTTTTAAAAGCTTAAAAAATATATTTCTTAATTGATTGAATTCACAATAATTGTAAATTGACAGAGAATTGAATGCTGATTCGAGGTTTCATTTAAAAATAATTATGGATAAAAAAAGTAAATGTCTCTACTATATTAAATATGTTGATACACTGAAAAAACAAAACAGAAAATAAATAAAAGATAAACAGTGATGATGGATAAACATTTTAAATTTTTTTAATAATATAAATAAAAATAAAATATAAAAATAAATAAAGATAAATAATGTGTAATGTATTTTTATCCTCTTTTTTTGTTATTAGATTCCTTCAAATTGAATAAATTCGTAGATTTATTGATAATTTGAAGATGGTGTAATATTGGCGATAACTTTTACAATCAAGCGATATTTCATTGTGTTGGCATTTTATTTTAATTCTTTCAGTTTCTTTTAATCAAGAGTTAATATTGATCTGAATACTAGTTGATATGTTGGTAAGAGGCCGATTGATCCTTTTGATTATAAGATCCTGAATCATTTGTCGCAATAGATGATATGGTCAATTTTGTAGTTTTTTAATTGTTTATGATGGATACATTATGAAATCATTTTACTTATTCTTCAAGTTGATGTAAAATTGAAGATTTGCATCATTTTTTATTCACAGTAGTCTATAGCCAGTTCTAATTTGATATTTTATGGTATGTCAATTGTTGTTCTCCCATAATATATCTTCGGTTGATTCACAAATATATGCTTTCAATCCATAAATTTTCAACTAATATGTATTAGTATACCAACTATTTGAAAATGAATAAAATTTCCGGTGTTATCCCATTTGTCATTGTGATAATACAAAAATTGGATTGTTATCCATTTGATTCAGCAAGATAAATATACATAGTCAAAATAAATATAAAATAAACGATGGTGTAGCATAAATTATTTTTAAAGTTTCTGCTTTATAATGTAAAAAAGATAAACAATCATGATGCATAAATTTTTTTAAAATTTATGTTTTAGAATGTAACTAAAAATAAGTATAAAATAAACGAAAGATAAACAATCGTGTAACATATTTTTATTTTAAAATTTTCAATTTTTAAAATGCAAAAACAAAAATAAACAAAAGATAAACGGAAAATAAATAAAAGATAAATGACGATGTTCCATAAAATATTTATAAAATTTCTGTTTATAATGTAAAAAAATAATAAAATGAAGATAAACTGAAATAAACAATATTATAATAATAATAGTTTTAAAGTTTCAATTTTTTAACGTAAAGACAAATTATAGAATTATAGCGCAAGAGCAGCAGTTTTGTTTGAACTGCTCAGAGATTGAAACAGCATTTCATATTGTTGTTTTATGTCCGTTGGCTTGTGGTTTTTGGTCGAACCTTTTATACAAGATTGGTATTGTTGCTTGGACGATGCCGGATGATATTGCAAGTTTCTATTTTCAGTGGATGGACTTGGCGAAATCTGAATATAGAAATCTCTGGGCTACAATTTGGTTATTTGGTGTTTGGAAAATTTGAAAGGCAAGAAATAAGAGGGTGTTTCGAAATGAAGTTACAAGCTACAATGATTTGATTTTTCAATGTATTAATAAGGGGGTGATCCATTATAGATATCACCATCCGCATTTTTTATTTGGTGGTAACGATGTATTCCGATGCCTAGATTGCTTCACAAAGCTCTAGTGCTCGATTTTTTTTGCCTATCACATCTTGTGGTAAAGTTAATATAATCACCATTTATCCAAAAAAATGTAAAAACAATAAACAAAAAATAAATAAAAAGAAGTAGTCTCATGTCATAAAGTAGTTTTATATTTTATATTTTACAATGTAAATAAAAATAAACTAAAAATAAACTAAAATAGACAATGAAAATAAACTAAAACAAATGTTAAATCTAATAGGCATACTTATTAAATAGGAATAATTACAAGAAAATTCTAAAACAGGTAAACCTTTTCATGGGGTACATTTTTTTTTGTTCCTTTTCGCGCGTGATGCAGTGCCATTCTTTCATTATCTTTATTTATTTATTATTCTTTCACTGTTCTTACTTTTTTTTTAAAGAAAATATAAAAAAAAATATTTTCTTTTAATAATATTTCCGTGAGTTATTTTATTTTTTAATAATTAAATTTTAACTTTAATTTTAATTTTTTTTAAACCGTCCTAAACCGGAACCGGAACCGTCCGATTCTAAACCGTCATGGAACCGTCTCTTAGGCGGTTTCAGGCCGGTTCCACTTTTTTTTGAACCGTGACCTGACAGTTTCGAACCGGAACTGCCGAATTATAAACTGTGGCCACCTCTAGTTATTTGAGTAAAAAACCCAAAAGAATTCTATAATATTTGCTGACTTGGTGGTGGTCTTTATCAGCGTCATCAATATCCAACATTAACTAAAGTAAAGAAAGAAAAATATGATTCTCTTATTCTCGTTCCTTTAATTATGCTCACAATCTATCAACATTTCCTTCTCTATGCCCTCTTAAATATCCAACCCCACCCCACCACCATTGTTGAGCACTATCTCCCACTCAACAAAATAAACATTTCAGTGGAGTTCTTTTTATGAATGAACTTTGGTGTTTTGCAGGAGGATGGATAATTTGTTTAAGTTCAAACATATTCTTTGTTTGAATTTGAGGTTAGTGCTAAGGAATCACCTCATTATTCTTTGCTTCTGCTTCCTACTTCTTTACAGGTAATTTTAAAGTTTTTTTATTGTTGATTCAATTTGATGTTTTCAAGATTAAAAATGTTTACTTTAGGATTGTTATGCACACTGCTACTTAGTGTTTGCTATATCTTCTCTATAGAGTTATTGTTATTATCGTTAAGAGATTGCTCATGAATCTGTGTCTCTGTTCATATTGAGCTGATGTATTTGTTCTGTCCAATTTTGCAAGTTAGGTAGCAAAATTTAGCAATTGAGGGAGTACCATGAATCTGATTTGGTTTCTATGCTTCCTGCTTGTCTACATCGGTCAAATTTCAAATGGGGATGCGAGTGCCGGCCCTGGTGTTATCCGCGTTGGAGCTATTTTCTCATTTGGAAGTATCAATGGGAGGGTTTCAAGGATTGCTATGAAAGCAGCTGAGGATGATATAAATTCTGATCCCGGTTTTCTTGGAGGAAGGAAATTTTCTATAACCATGCATGATTCCAACTTCAGTGGATTTCTCGGTATTATTGGCGGTATGATTTTAAACTGATTTCTTCTCTTTATTCGAAAGTTGTTTGTGTATGTGTTAGTTGCAAGATAGTAATACTTGGAATATGTTTCGATTGATTGTAGCATTACAGTTTATGGAGACTGATACGGTTGCTATTCTTGGTCCACAAAATGCTGTAATGGCCCATGTGCTATCCCATCTTGCAAATGAGCTCCATGTTCCACTATTGTCATTTACAGCTCTAGACCCCTCCCTGTCCCCTCTCCAATATCCCTACTTCGTTCAAACAGCTCCTAACGATCTTTTTCAGATGACTGCCATTGCCGAGATAGTTAGTTTCTATGGTTGGACTGAGGTGATTGCAATTTACAGTGATGATGATCAGAGTAGAAATGGTGTAACAGCATTAGGTGATAAACTTGCAGAGAGACGCAGCAGAATTTCCTATAAAGCAGCACTCCCACCAGATCCAGCAGCGAAACGAAGTCAAGTTCAAGATGAATTAATTAAAATTCTAGGGATGGAATCGCGAGTGATTGTTTTGCATACTTTCTCCAAAACTGGACTCTTGGTTTTTGATGTGGCTCAAAGTCTTGGGATGATGGAGAAGGGGTTTGTGTGGATAGCTACCACATGGTTGTCCACCGTTTTAGATTCAAGCTTAACACTTTCTCCCAAAGTTGCCAATTCTATTCAGGGTGTTCTCACATTTCGCCCGCACACAAGAGACTCAAAAGGAAGAAAGGATTTCGAATCACGGTGGAACAAGCTGAGCAATGGTTCTATTGGGTTAAACCCATATGGTTTATATGCTTATGATACAGTTTGGATGATTGCTCATGCACTGAAATTGTTTTTTGATCAAGGCAACACTATTTCATTTTCCAATGATTCGAACTTAAGTAATCTAGGAGGTGGGATTTTGAATCTTGGAGCATTAAGCATTTTTGATGGTGGAAGCAAGTTGCTGAGTAACATATTACAGACAAACATGACAGGTTTAACAGGGCCTATTCAGTTTAGTACAGACAGGTCTCCCTTGTATCCTTCCTATGAAGTAATTAATGTGATTGAAAATGGGTATCAGCTGATTGGATACTGGTCTAATTATTCTGGGCTATCGATTGTGCCTCCAGAAACCCTTTATGGAAAACCAGCTAACCGTTCAAGTTCCAGCCAACGTTTGCTCAGTACTGTTGTATGGCCTGGAGGAGTAACAGTTAAGCCTCGTGGATGGGTTTTTCCAAACAATGGACGGTACTTAAGAATTGGTGTTCCAAGCCGAGTTAGTTATCGTGATTTTGTGTCAAAAGTAAATGGTACAGATGATGTTCGTGGATATTGCATAGATATATTCCTTGCTGCGATAAAACTACTTCCTTATGCAGTTCCATATAAGTTCATTCCTTTCGGAGATGATCATAAAAATCCAAGCTACGCTGAACTTGTAAACCAGATAACAGCAGGCGTAAGTAGACTATGAAGTCTGAGAATGAAAACAAGATTAACAAATGTTATTACCGAAAATAAAAAGTATTGTTCTTGTACTGATATTGTAAACTTTTTTTTCCTACAGAAGTTTGATGCTGTTATCGGAGACATTGCAATTGTCACAAACCGAACAAGGGCTGTGGATTTCACACAGCCATATACAGAGTCTGGACTAGTGGTCGTAGCTCCAGTCAAAAAATTGAATTCAAATGAGTGGGCGTTCTTGAGACCATTTACTCCATGGATGTGGGTTGTTACGTCAACTTTTTTTCTTGTGGTGGGAGCTGTTGTGTGGATCCTTGAACACAGAATCAATGATGAGTTCCGGGGCCCACCTAAGAAGCAAATTGTCACAGTTCTCTGGTGAGTACTTTGATTGATGTACAGAATGATCTCCACATTTTTCAGTAATACATGGTAGATTAATTTGCTGTTCGACACCACATAGCTTGTCAAGTTAATATTCAAATGAACAACTACTAGCTTATCGAGATGAACTAGAAAAGGATCTGTATCTGAATTCCTTCAAAACAGTATCACATGATGATATAATACAACTTAATAGATGACAAATGCGACGTTGGATCTACGGCCAACTACTTCCAACAATGATCTTTTCTCTTATTTTATCAGCTTATTTTCTATGCTATTTATTGAGGGAATTTTTTTGTAATTGGTAACTACTGAAAGCAGCTCAGTTGAAGAGAATAATGACACTAGTTTATGATGCTCGTTCTTATCTACTCTTTGATAATTCAACTACTCTACTGTTTGATAATTGAAATAGCTATCAAAATCCTACCATGAGCCTATCAATCAATGCCCACATCTTAGGAACCCTGTCTTCATTGTTTGTTTAAACTTCATGGTTTGCTTATCAATCTCTCGGTGGAATCAATCATGTTTTATCAACAACTTCGAAATTTTGCATTTATCACTGAAAACGTTGACTTCTTTTATTAAATTTGCTGCTTTTCTTCCCTTTATAATTTTTTGGATGAGTTTGTGACTTGTTCATTAGTTGGAGTTGGCTTCCTTTCCGTCAATTGGATGACATTCTTTCCAGGGAATTTGCTCATTCCTCATGTATGGGCTGGTGCTTTTGGTTTTGTCTCTTACACCATTAACCTCCTGCGCAATTCTGTGAACTTTCTCTAAGTTGGACATTGTCATTTCTCCCATTCCCCTCCACTGGTCAATTTAGGGGAAAAAAGAAGGTGTTTCAAGAGGGTAATATAAACTTGCACACGAAACTCCAATAATAGTGCAACTGTTTTATCTTGTTTTACTAATGAAGGGAATGAGTGATTAAGTTATTTAATTCAGAACATCTTTAGTTAGAGTTATGCTGTTACCTTTTTCAAATTTGTGATGTCACTCTTTTTCTTTTGTCTTGCAGGTTTAGCTTCTCAACTATGTTTTTTGCTCATAGTAAGTTGCTTTCTTTTTTCAATTTTTTCATCTTAAACTTATAATACCCTATTTTATTGAGGAACTGGTTATGACTCTAGTCAATAATACCATTTCCGGATTCCTCAAAATTTCAGGAGAAAATACAGTGAGCACGCTCGGTAGAGTGGTGCTAATCATATGGCTTTTTGTTGTTTTGATAATCAACTCGAGCTATACTGCAAGTCTGACATCAATACTGACTGTCCAGCAGTTATCCTCACCCATCAAAGGAATTGATTCTTTGGTCACTAGCAATGAACGTATTGGATACCAAGTAGGGTCCTTTGCAGAGAATTATCTGATTGAGGAACTCAACATAGCTAAAACCAGACTTATTGCTCTTGGCTCACCAGAAGAATATGCACGCGCCCTTATAAATGGAACTGTTGCTGCTGTGGTTGATGAACGACCGTATGTGGACCTCTTTCTTTCTGAATATTGTCAGTTCTCAATCAGAGGCCAAGAGTTTACCAAGGGTGGATGGGGATTTGTAAGTATCTCATAGAATTAATTGATTAAATTTTAAGTCTTTGATTCTTGTGTTCCTCCTTTCTGGCTATTCTTTGGGTTTACGCAAGTCGGTTATAGAAATTCTCATGATAAGCTATTACATGGTTGTATTACCTTAGGTTCTTCTGTATCAAGCTTTGAATTTGCTACATTTTAATTAATTTTTCAGCTGGGGTGATTAACTGGTCTGACTATCTTGTGCTTCAGGCATTTCCAAGAGATTCTCCTTTAGCCATAGATATGTCAACTGCCATTCTGACTCTCTCTGAAAATGGCGATCTTCAAAAGCTACATAGTAAGTGGCTGGCAAGAAAAGTGTGCGGTTCTCAAATCTCCGAGTCTGGATCAGAACAGCTTCAGATACAAAGCTTCTGGGGGCTTTTTCTCATATGTGGAGTTGCGTGTTTTCTTGCTCTGTTTATTTACTTTTGCATGATGTTACGCCAGTTCAGCCGCTACTCTCCTGAGGTTTCAGATCCTTCTATCGGTGCCAGCTCTCGTTCTAGACGAATCCAGACGTTTTTATCATTTGCTGATGATAAAGTGGATGATTGGAAGAGCAAATTAAAGAGAAAACGCGACGATGAGTTATCAAATGGTTACGCGAAGGAAGATGAATCAGTTGTTGGATCTCAGAGAATGTATATCTCATGATGCTTCGCTTCATTAATAGACACGACTGCTTAGTATTGACAGTGTGTTACAGTCAGTTGCAGTTAGTTATAGTTTTGATGATATAACAGAGAGTTCAATACAAGTTAGTTTTTAATTAGCTGTCACTTCTGTTATAGATATCCAAAAATTAAGATGTATAAACAACAAAAGAATCATTGTAGCCGTTATCGAAGAATTAATAATACAATTTAACTAGTACTACATGTCCGCATTTGTGCCGAATTCATTTAATATTTAGAATAAATAATGTATTTTTAAGAAAAAAAAGTCTAATACAGAGAATGCAAAATGAAGAAATTTACAATCTGCAGTTAAATTTTGTTATTCTTGGCTTTCTTATTACGGCAACTAATTCTTTTATAAGCCCTTATCATGGGAACACAACAACAAGTGTTTTATGCATTGAAAGTGAGAGGCAGGCCCTTCTCAAGTTCAAGCAAGATCTTACAGGTACCGATACCCGACTAGTATCTTGGTCGAGTACGGAATTTATTATATGCGACAGTCTTGAGTAGCTCCGTAATCGGAAATTTGAGGGGTAGCATAAACCCTTCCTTGCTTGAGCTGAAGCATCTAAAACTGCAGGACTTAAGCTACAATCGGTTTGAAGGAAACTACAAAATCTACATACATCTAGATGAATTAGTACAATTGAATTACAGATTGAGTAGAATGAGAATTTTAAAATGAAAACAACTTACTAACTCGTTATTTAAAATTTTGAACTGGATGTAATATCTAAATCAAGATTGTAATTCTCATTATGGACCTATAAATGTATTGTCTCTATACGTTTACATTGTGTTGCTTTTAATTCCAACAATGCACATTGATACATTTTCAGTTTTAGAATTTACTTTTAGCTTTTTATTAAAAGCTAAATAAATCTTTGATAGCATGTCCTTAACTAATGGCCAAACAAATATTACAGAAAATATCAAATGTTTATCAATTCCAGAGATAAATTACCATATTGTAAACTGCAGAAAATATTTAACGTAAAATTATTATTTTAATTTTAATTTTAGTCATTTTATTAAATATGTTTAAGAAAAAGAAATTAAATATTCTAATCCGTCAATTTTAATTAATACAATTACACCTATTTCAAAAAAACTTTATAAATTATGATTAGTTTTTTTTTATTTCATTAATGTTTACTTCTATACAAATTAATCTTTTATATCAGTTTATGAAGCGTTCAATGGTTTAAAATGAAGATTATATGCCCATATAAGTTTACATTTAGAATTAGATATATTTATCATATTCGTAAAATTAATAGATCAAAATGTTCAAAATATTTTTTAGAAATATTTCTGACAAAATATTAAAATTTTGGATATAAAAAATTATTTTATCAATCTTTAGGCAAAAGAGTATTATTTTATTATTAATATGAGAAGGGTCTATTGTGCAAAATGGAATAACAATTGGGGTCACCTCGATAATATGCAAAAGTTAAGGTCTGAAAAAAATAAATAATAAACTGAAGAAAGCAAAAATTCGTTCCTTCAAACGATCTGTATAGTCCATTTTATTTTACTTAGAAGAAAAGAGACTGAATCTGCAGATCTAACCAAACAGAACAACAATGGCAGCAGCACCGGATCATCTCTTTACGCTACGAAACAACTTCTATTTAGGAGCTTATCAAGCAGCGATCAACAGCAGCGACATCCCGAACCTTTCACCAGACGACGCCGTTGAGCGCGATTGCCTTGTTCATCGCTCGTACATTGCCCTCGGCAGTTATCACGTATGTTCTTTCTGAAACTGTAATTTTTGTCAATTTTTTAAAGAATTGAATGAGTAATTGATGTTTTTTTGCATTTTTTGTGGCGGCAGCTGGTGATTAATGAGATCAACGATTCTGCACCTACGTCTCTTCAGGCGGTGAAATTGTTGGCTTTGTATCTCTCTAGCCCTGAGAGGAAGGTATAATTTTGCTTGATCTCTTTCGCATTTCGATGATTTTATTGCCATTTGTGATTATTTAATTGCTTGTTAAGTGTGAGATCTAAATCTGTTTGGCATTCTTTTTTTATTTATGATTGGTGTTTTTTTTTGTTTAAAATTAGTATAAAGTTAAGGATGTAGTTGAACTGGAATCGTATATGACGAATGTGTTTGGATTAGTGGTTTGTAGTTTACATTTTCTGGGGCTGGTTTCATTCTGGAACTGGTCTAGTGTGGATGGCTTTTTCTAGAGTTACTAGGTTTTTACCCTGTTTCACTATCGGATGAAAGTGATTATAATTCATCCAACAGTGATAAGTGGACAAAATAACATTTACTTTGCAAACAATAAAGTAACCATAGAAAGCACCATGGCCGATACTTAGAGATTTGTTTTTCAAAAATCTTAATTTTTGTAAATCATGTATGTTTAGCTTTAATTTTATTTGTTGTAAATTGTGTGAGCTATGCTTTTATTTTCTTTCAAACTGCTTTTCCTTGTTCCTTATTTAAAAGAACTGAATTTTAGTAACTAAGAGCTTTCCAAGCGTGTGAATTGAATTATATTGAAATTTTGCAGTTTTAGGCTTTCCTTCCAAGAAGATTTGATAAAATTTAAGTAGCCTATTCCCTCTTGTTCGTAGCATAGCTGATATATAATTATCTTATTATTTGTTTTCTTTTGCATATGCACGTGTGCAATTCTATTCTTCACTTGCAACTAAAATCATGAGAAATTAAAAGTGAGTTTGGAATCTTGATTATTGATGTGGGTCAAATGTAGTGTAGAAATTTATACCCTAGCTTATGTAGCTAAATATAGAGTAAGCATGGGGTTGAACTGAGGCAATTTGAGGGTATTAGCAGGATAGCGTATGTACTAAATTATTTAGGGTTACCAAATGCTTTGAGGTTGAATTGCAAATTTATACTACTAATTAAACTAAACAATTAATTAACTAACTAGGATCATTTAGTACTAAAACTAAATGCTAGAACTTAATTAACAACAATATTAAAAGTGTAGGATGAAATTATATGTTATGAATTACTATTCAAAAACAACGAATGTTTAATATTTTAGGAATGTAAATGATTGGAGAACTAATCTAATCCCTTTAAAGTTTATATCTAAGTCATTTAAAGATGTCTTTGAGCAGGACTATCTATGTCCTCACGTTTATGAAATTCTTTGTTAATTCTTTATACTCCTCTAAAAGTAGATTTCATATCTTTAGTTTAATCCTTTAACTTAAGTCATAGCAATTGAATTTCCACCAAAACTTTCAATTCTCATTATGAATTATTAACTCATATATTATACATGGTGGCAAATCATACATATTTATAGTATATCTTAATTGATATCAAATCATTCATTCTATTGATTGTACATTCATAATTCATTACGTTTTGTTATTATAATTCCAGTCCTACAAAGGAGTTAGGCTTAGTAGATTTTTACTAATACATAAACAAAGATAAAAGAGATAATAAAAGTAAGAAAGAAGAATACTAGAAAGTTAGAAAGAAGGAGAAAAAATTACAGTGACAAGTTTCTTTTACAAAGTTGGTTTTCAATGTGTACTTTTTTTGCTTCTTTACTTGCCTTTAAATCTTGTCAATCTGATAACTAACTTCCTCGATTCTTTTTCTCTTATGTATTTATATCCTCTTGTTTCTGTAATATGTTGTTCCTAGCTTTAAAATACCACGTTTCACTTTCATCCTTTTATTAAGTCTGGAATTTTATTGGTCAAGAGTAATAGAGTTTTTCATCACAAAAGGTGTCATTTGGTGAAAGTCGCCATGCCTCTAAATAAGCAGTTATTTCAAGGGTAATTTTTTCATTTTTAATGGACGAATCAGATTTTGATGTCTTCCTAAAAGTTGTAGCTCTTTGAGTTACCTTTCCATAGCCGTTTGAATTATCTAAACTCGATGTTTGTAGAGGAAGTTATACCCAAAATAGTCGCGACTGCTCAAAGGGAGTTGTGACTGTTAGATTTGTCACGAGCCAGCACCAAGTGACCAGGCGTGCCAACTCGTGACATAGCCTAGGATTGCTGAGTAGCGAAGGTGCAAAATTTCCATTTCAGTCAGTCCTTAACCTTCCCATAATGCATTCTATGACCCTCCAATGTCACCATACTCAAAAGAACATCAAATATTATGACAAAACAACACTTTCAAACATACAAATAATATTTTCAAACTTATATCTAAGAAATGTAAATTAAACTAATATTAAGATAAAAATAACACTAAAATCCTAACCTTTTGCATGATATTTAAGCCAAATCACTATGCTAGTCAGCCAATGTGGGCCTAGCTTGGATGGCTAAGACACCTCTAAGTGCATCAAGAGGTTGTGGGTTCGAACCACGCTTCCGTAACTAACAAACTAACAATTGAGACTCTAAAGAGTCGATTACCATCTTTACAGAAAAAAAACTATGCTAGTCGTGTCGAATCAATTTTAAAATTCATAAATTTGAAAACTAGGAAGAAGCAAGTTTTTACTCTGCTTTAATTAGTTTTGAATTTTTCAGGAATCCACTATCTCAAGCCTGAAAGACTGGCTGGCTGATCCAGCAATTGCAAATAATGCTACTTTGAGGCTGATTGCTGGGACTATATTTACGCACGAAGAAGACTATAATGAGGCTCTTAAACACACCAATGCTGGAGGGACCATGGAATTGTAAGTTTAATTTTGACTTAGATTTTGTAATTATACATGCAGATTTGTTGTTGGAATATTTGTCGTTTCTTTGTTGGTATTCATTATTAGAAGTGCTACTGTTGAACTATTTATATTTTGCTGCTGTTAATATCATCTTTTAGCTATGATGCATTGTCCAAGGATTAAAATGTCAAAATGTTTAAATTTTCATATCTCGTTAGCTTTTTTCCAAGGATTAAAATGTCGAAATGAAATAAATTTCATGGCTTAGATTCATCGTTGGTTTAGTTGACTATAGTTGAAAAAGAAAGATTTAGGACCGAGTAAGATGTCTATTATTTTGTGGAAGCTATGGTTAAGGAGAATATTACTGAACTAAGGAAGCTCTTTTCTTCAGACTGTGTGCGGAAAATAAATAAAATTAGATAATTGAAAAAGCTAAAAATGGAGCTTCTCTTAATTCATTTTGCCTTTGGTTATGAGCATGCTGTGACTTGAATGAAGAGATGATGAGAAAATGTTATTTATTTTTATCTGGCTATTGTGCTTAGCTGTACAGCAAGTTTTACATTAAAGTTACTTAGAATAACAAAAAAATTGGGATTAAAGTATGAGCATGCTTTTCTCTTTCGATTATGGATATTTTTGGGCATTATCTTAGGGTTTGCAAGACGATTATTTTTTCTTCTGTCGGTAACTATAAAGATACTTGTCTATGAAAACAAATTGAAAGAGTTCGCAATTAAAAGTGACTAAAAATAACAAACAAATTGGAATTTGAGTGCGTGCTTTTCTCTTTTGATTATGGATATTTGGTGGGCATTATCTTAGGGTTGGCAAGACCAATATTTTGGCTTCTGTCCATGACTGTAAAGATACTTCTGTATGAAAATAAATCAAAAGAGTACACAATTAATGACTATTTAGGATCTGTAACTGTAGTGGCATCATGCATGGATTAGATGGATTGAGATTACTTTGTGCATTGATTTTCTTTCATCGCTTTTATACTTAAAACGCGCTGCCTTGCTTTTCCAGGTATGCTTTGAATGTCCAAATATTTCTCAAGATGCACAGGTCAGATTTTGCAGAGAAACAGCTGAGGCACATGCAGCAGATTGATGAGGACCACACACTAACTCAACTTGCAATGGCTTGGTTGAATCTGGCAGTTGTATGTGAAACTGTTTATCTTATCATAATTGTTACAGGCCATTGGCAATACTCTAATAAAATATTCTTTTGCGCCAATTAGGGTGGTGCAAAGATAAAGGAAGCAGAACTCATCTTCCAAGATTTCTCTGAAAAGTTTCTGATGACAAACTTGATCTTGAATGGGAGAGCAGTTTGTTGCATGCACATGGGAAAGTTTGATGATGCTGAAACATTATTACTTGAAGCATTGAACAAGGCGAGTTATAATTAGTTAACTTACTTCTGTTTCTGTGTTTCTGATTGATCCTAAAAATATAACTCGTCACCCTTTTCTTGTGTGTGTATGTATCATCTTGAGAAAATAATAGCTGTTCACAGTTGAAGGACTGTAGCATATGCTTATTTGCTTCTACTTGCTTAGTTTGCAATACTTTTGTGATATTGCCGTCCATGATTATTTACTTCTTACTTGCAGCCGTCATTGTGGACTACTTTTAAATTGTTTAGACTTCATGCTTTCCTCTAGTTCCGAAATTTGAATTTATTGCACGGAGAATTGGATTCGCTTCAAATTGACTGTAAAGAGTTCTCTACTTCACGTTAGTAACAATTGTTTTCTTTTGATGTTGGTACAGGATGCAAAGGATCCAGAGACTTTAGCTAATCTGGTAGTATGCAGTCTTCACCTTGGTAAACCGTCTTCCCGCTATCTCAGGTAAAGTGTCCTTTCATATTTACCCCGTTTTCATGTTTTTGTGTGAAAATTGACGATGAATGCTCCTTTAAGCTAAGTGCGATTTCTCAAACTGCTTAGTTAGAACATGAAATAAAAAGAATTACGCGTCAAGGAAGTCTGTGGAGATGCTATGATTTAAAAATGAAACACCTTAGCAATTAGTTTTGACTTTTGGAGCAAACATCGGTTGCTTCTCCGCATGCACAAGAAAGTCAGACTTGGGTCCTGGTAAATGGCTTTTTGAAGGTAGGGATGGAAGTTGAGTCGGATCATTTCAAATTCGGGTCACTATGGGCCATGGGGTATGATTTTTGGGTTATTTCAGTTTCATGTCATTTCAAGTTTGAGTTGGGGTCAGGTCATATCAGTTTCTGATTTTTAAGAAAGAATCAAATCAGTTTGACTTCTGGTTTGGGTCAAACAAGTGAACCGGCCAATTTGATTTGGTTGTTAAAACACTGCTCTTGAAGCCACTTAGTTTTGTAGTACTATCAACCTATGCAGTCAGTATTCCAACTGATTCAGCAAATGAAAGTTTTCGTTATACCTTTTGCCTCTGGTGCATGTGTTGAAAATGCTGGCATAATTGTTCTATTTGATAAACGGGGTTAAATTATTGGAATGTTTTTGCAGCCTATTGCAACAAGACCACATTCTTGTGAAACGTGCATCATCCGCCGAGGAGAATTTTGAAAGAGCAGTCCAATCGGTTTCTTGATGTGCGGTGGGGTTTTGGCAACTGGGTTTGTTTCAGCTGTCCTACTCTAAAATATACAGTCGATAGGGAATGTATTTGTCGAACAGAGCTCAAATTCTATTACTGTTTGCATTTTCCCAAGTCTTTTTGGACAAAAAAAAAGAATGGATAGATCAAACATTTGTACCCGATTTTTGTTTTTAAATGTATTTTGGTAATCTTGCATAAATTTTAATCATATTCTTTTACTATTCAAAAGATTGTATTGGCATATTACACTTCTAGATATTCTAAAGAGTTGCATTCTTTTTAGGCAATAATGTTCATATATATTCACAATTTTGGAATGTTTGCCAAATATACTACTCCCTCTTAAGAAGTTTACATGTCACAATTTTAGAATACATATTAAACTTCTTGATATTTATTATTAAAAAAAATAGACAGTAATTTTCTTTCATTTCTCTCCTATTAATAATCTGATAATTTGTGTTTGAAGTTTTACTCGTTAACTTTAAAAAGAGAAGTGTTAAAAGAGAAACTTTCATATAAAATTTACTAAATTCATGAAATAGACTTTTTAAATGGGATGAATAAAAATGTGACATGTCTTCTTTTAAACGGGATTGGGGAGGTATATTTGAGGTATATTTTTAAAATTATGCCAGATATACTGTTATTTTTCTACCTTTACCAAATATATCTGCAATCGATTTAGAGTTAATGTGACGCGATGCTATACAAGACATAAGATTAATTTTTATACACATATACGTATAGCATTGCGTTGCATCAAATTAAATTGATTGTGGGTGTATAAAAAATGATGAAAAAATAATGATATATAACACGATTTTAAAAACATACTAATTTTGTGGGTATGCATGAATATTTTGTCTTCTTTTTATTTTACCTTGGTGGACAACTTCAACCATTTTGGCTTTTTTATGTGTTGTTTATAAAAATATTTAAATAAATAACAATGTTTTTAAAAATTAACACCCATTCTATAATTTAAAAGTTGGGCTATTATCAGAAATAAGCAACATTTTATTTTGGTTTATAAATATATGATGCCAACTTTTTATTTTTTAAATTACGATACACACTGATTTTTATATCATTTATAATCCAACCCATTAATTTTTCTTCCTCATCTTTCCATCCATTTCCATTGATAGCTCATTCTCCATCTCCTTCAAATACCGTTGCTGCTCCGGTTCCAGCCGGAGTTTCGTGCAATTTACAAAGATATCTTCGGTAAATTTTAATGATCAATCTCCTCGTTCAGACGACATAAGAAATCAAATGGTAATTGATAAATCACAAAATGGATCTGAGCTCCGAGATACCTGCGCACACCAGAAAAACAGAGTTCATAAAGAATTCTGGTAGGGCCTACTGGAAGTTCGCTCCGACGCTCAAGTAAAAATTTAGTCGGGAAAGAAGAAGAAAAGAAAGAATAAGTGTAAATTGTGAAAAAAGAGTTGTACTTTAAGATTTGCACATAAGGTTGCTTTTATAGCTTAACCCGTGCAAACCTTTGCCACACCGCCCTCTTCATCTTATGGTCCCCACTTTTTTGTTATGCTAAAGTGGAATGTTTTGCCGTGTTTGGCGCGGTCTGTCAAGTGCGCATCACGCGAGGGACATTCCTTGTATGTATCAGAGAATATTCTATGGTTCCAAAAATCTGTTAGGCACGCGTGCAATCTGAGATGTGCCTTTTAGCTGGAATAGTGTTGTATCTCGACCTGTTCGGATTATAAATAACCGAGATTGTTCATATGGTTTTGTAACTCGGTATTCTTAAGCCTGTTTAACTAGTCTTTAAACCCGGTTTAGCATGATAACTTTCTGAGATACGACTTTACGCTTGATAGCTCAGTGACCCCGTAGTTTCTAGGTCGATTATTTGCTTGACTTAGCAATTGGGAGCAGAAGTGGAGGTTTTAGGGTCTCGTTCGCCCAAATTTATGGCGGGACTCTACTATGGACATGTTTTGAAATAAATGTGGAGTCGCCATCTATCTCAGCTAGGAAATTCCTTTTATACCGACTCGGTAACCTTACTCGCTTATGGGTAAAATTATTGTACGCTGGACCAAAAGACCGGGTTCGTGGACCTATCCCGAGTCGTGTGCTTGACTTATCAGTTTCCATTTATACTTACTAGACATATAGATATCATTTCGACATACATTACAGTTTGTAGGATTTATTGCTGGAAATATAAACACTTTTGAAAGCGGTAAACCCGTTTGACGTGCATATTACTCGATCTAGACTGCATTTGAGGCAAGTAGCAATTACCCCTAAACATTCATATAAACCTGACGGTTTCTAACAAATAGTCAAGTGTTGGATGGTCTGAATATTTTTCATGCATAAAGCCTAAGCCGGATATCTAAGTTTAATTGATTTTATTAGGTCATAATTGAAATCCTCTAACCTCCAATTACATTTTCGATGCATTCCTAAGATGTCTAGGTGATAACCTGGATTTGATTTGATTCGCTAAATTAATATGGTTAGTCTTTTAGTCTGTTAATATGGGATTTAGCATGCTTTTGGAAAGTGCTAAACGATTTCAACATACTCATGGGCAGTTGGATAGACATGCAAGGTTATGAATACTTTTAAACCTCGTTGACTTTGAGCGATTGAAACTCGCTACATTTTGACCGTTGGTGTGGTTAGAATTGATTCTCGGAAAGAACACAAAAGTTTCCCGTCTTGTCGATACGGTTCCAATGGCTTAAACCAGAGATGATTCCGAGTTCAGGTGAACCCGGAATCCCTTCTGGACGTTCCTGGACTCGTCGATTGTAGGCTTCAAGGCCCGATTGGCTTAGCGGATTGTAATTTTGGGCTTCGAGGTCCAAATTAAATAGGAATTGACCCATTATAAAACAGAATATGAAAGTATATTAAAAAAACATAAACGTGGGCTGAAACATGGCCCAATTCCGAGTTTAAACGAGCTCGGAAACATAAATACAAAGTCGGATTGGGTCTGGGAAGATCTGGGGGTCGATTTATAGGCAGGGGGAAAAGGTGAGCACCGCGCCACTCCATAGTGGCGGCGGCGACCGTTCAAACCACCGGTGGCACCTGTTTGATTGGTGGCGGCGGCGGTTCGTGTAGGGACAACAGGTTTCGTCTTTCAGTCGTTTTTCATGCAAAAACGCTCAAAAACATATCAAACACAGAGGGAAAAGACATCAAAATATTATGGAACTAATATATGATGATTAAATAGTCATTAAACACCCTAAATCACAATTCTATAAGCAGTTTTGACAGTAAAAGAACAGACACGTCAAGAATGTAAATAAGAGGCAGTCCATCTCTAACATGCTTCCTAAGTACTGGAATTAGACAGATTCAAAATTAATGGATTAGAAACATTAGGACATACCTAAAACATGCTTCCTAACTCAATTTTATAGCAGTTATGGAAATTCACAAAATACAACAATTATGACAATTGGCAATAAAATTATGAAGCTAAGTAAACGTGCAACGTAGATCACATAAATAGACGATTATGGATGAAAATGATAAAAGGTAAATAGGGTCCTCAGAAGTACCGTTATGAGTCCTTTACTCGTTCACTGGTGTCACGACCCAAATTATTGAGTCACAACCGACGCTAGGGAATGAGAATTTTAGTTCCGAAACCCGTAGCAAGCCTCGATTTCACTAAAACTTTTCCGCAATGATGTTATAACACGGAAGAATTTGATTATGGAAACATCATTTTAATTACGTAAAAGCCACATTGTTATTATATTCACAATATACACATTAGCAGTTATAAACATTGCCCCAAAACTATAGCACTATCCTAGGTCATGACAGGTCACACGATGTACTACTACGGTGGTCACGGAAGTCGAACTATACATGGAAAAATAGACTCATGGAAAAACGATGGGATTCTGGTTACTCCAATCTAGGTAGCTGAAATGTTTAAATCCACGGAGTTAGCTTAAACTGAGTGAGATATAAACTACCTACAGTATTACATAGAAAATAACATCGCAGTTAAAATAAGCATATATGAAAATATTGTTTTCATACAACGCAAACAAACAATATAATATTGTCATGTCACAACAAATAATTGATCTGATAGAAACCCTAATCTTATAACGATCCTAAACTAGTTATTTACTAATATTCACAAGCGATAGTAATTTCTTAATTCCTGTTGGTAAGGTTCCGGGATAGTTCAACCGAGTTCAACCTATACCAAGTGGTACCGTCCGGGATAGTTCAACCGAGTTAAACCAGCACCATTTCTTATATCCAAACGATCGATATAAGTCTTGGGATAATTCCACCAAGGTGACTTATTAGATACATGTCATGGGATAGTTCCACTAAGCTGACCTTGTATCTAAACAAACGAGGAGAGTACTCTATAAAGCTATCGAGACTAAGTGTATGACATACCCGGACGCTGGTGATCACAAATCCTATTGACGCCCAATAGGTAGCTTGTTTATTTCGGATTGCAAATCAAAACACAAAACAATTCACAATACAATACACTATTGATATAATTATCAACTATACAATCCATTTTGCATTACAATCATTAATCAACAATTTAGCAATCAATAAATTAATCGACATAATACGATCAACAATCAACAAATCGATACAATCAATCCATTTCGATCAAATCAACGTATATGTATATGTGTATATATATAGGCTTTATAGAAAATATTATGCCGTATATATTTTCTATGTCGACTATCCTAATCACATACACAATCGTCAATCAATCATAGCCAAATTATAGTCATACAATCGACATTAAACAATCAATCAATCAAAATCATGTTATCGTTTTCAATCACTATTTTACCCTAGTCATGCGATGTGTTTTAGCTACATAAAATATTTAATATTATAATATAACATAATAATGCGCGTGAGTAGAATATACTCACCCCTTTCTTTCCAAACCAATTATGATCTCAAAGCCTTGGCCGAATACTCCTAGGCCAAAGTCGCCAATTTCGTAGCCGGCCAACGTGTCTGTCACAAATGAAATTCAATTACTTTAAAATTACATCGGCAATACAACTTGGAGACTCTAAGTTACTAACTTAGGTCAAGTACATTTATATTTTGCCCCATTTGTATAGCTTAGTTGATTTTCCAAAATCATCTCGAACGCTTAAACTCGTTTCGTCGTGCTTTTACGTTAATATAGGTTTCTATGTTTTAAACTCAAAATGCTTAAACCTTAGTTTTAATTCCTTAACATTTTTGAGTTTAAAACATCCTATCTTCACCTATAATCAATCCATTTAATTCACCCTTTACTTAGTCTAAAATCCAACTCAATTCATTTTACGTTAAAACCGATTCTACTCGTTGCGGTACGTATTTAACGTTTCAAATACGTTCTAGCTTCATTTTAACACCAAACCCCATACATTATTATCAATTGAAACATCCCCTATGCATTTCCATCCAACCATTTTATCATTCAACTTCATATTGCATTTTCAACGTAATTTCGCAATTTATGTTTCAAACTTAAAACGTCCAACTCTTAGGTTATTCCTTTAATGTGTTAGTTGACTAAAACAGTTTGTATACTCATCATTATACCATCTTATTCATTTCCTATTTATGATATAATCATCAACCTGAATCAATAACATTTTCACTTCATTATAAACTTCAAAAATTGTTTTACGTCACACTCGTTTTCTAACTCCGTAGCTTCACATTAAACATAAAACTTATCGTATTGAACCTCAACGAAGGGTGGAATCAGCCCCCCTTATCATTCACATGGCCCTCCTGTGTTTTTGTAGAGGAGAGGCTGCTCTTGCTCTGGTGCATAGCACGAGAGCCGCTGCCATTGCAGCTCCCCCATGCTACAGCACGGTGGAACACCTCCGGCCACAAAGGCTTCCAGACAGCCACCATGAAGTTTTTCCTCCATCAAACTCTAGAAATTAACTACCCAAACAGAACTCTCATGTCCTCACTCAAACCACTTTTAATTTAGTATAAACATAATCAATTCATGTCATACTCTTCATTTCTAAGCTCAAAATCTTCATCACCATTAAAGCTTAACAAAACAAAAAATTCTCAGCAAAAGCCTAGCCATATATACTTATCCTTACCTAAATTTTCTATGCTCAATCCATATATATCATTCTTCTCTTTCCGTAGCCGCGAGAATCAACCAAAACCGAGCTAAATTGAGGAAGTTTTGGAGTTTTGAAGATTTTTCATGTTATGTTAAGGTTGAGAGGTTGAAGGAGATGAAGTGGGTTCAGCTGAGATATATCTGATATTATGAGTTTAAAATTCAATTTTTGACTATTTATATTTATGGAAAAAGTCTTCTTTAGTACTTGAAAATGCTACCTCCTCAAACTTTGATTCGTAATTTTTCTTTCGTGTAATTTAGTCCATCGATCACTTAATCGTTCGAAATCAATAAATTTAGTATTATTTATATCTAAATAAATAATAATCTTCCACTATCTTATTATTTTATATTCCGATAAGTTATTTTGATAAAGTTCGGTTAACAACGCTCAATTTCCAATTTGAGCGAAAATGACTATTTCCGTCACTTTTTTCATCCTTATTTTGATTTGACAATTGTCGATATCCAAATAACCGATACCAATCTCTTAAATATTAATTCCCGTCAATAATTTATTTAAATCATATTTTTCAAGCAATAAAATTATATTTTCCAATTTCTCGGGGACTTTAACTTATTTTAAATTCCAACTTTTCTTACGATTTTTTTTAACCCCGTCAAACTATTTTAGGCATTATAAATATTGAAATTTATTTTTTAAATTAAATATCGACCTATTCTCGTCCTTTTTTAATTATTTTCTCCGCTAATTTCTTTTTTAGCCGCTCTAACTATTTAAATTCAGTCTCGTTGCCTACTTTGGCAACGTCGAAAATACGGGGTATTACATTCTACCCCCCTTATAAAAATTCGTACTCGAATTATTGTATAATTTTTTTCTGGTAAAGATCATACCCTTACATCGTTTACTTCATCATCACGATGGCGCGTAAACTTGTCATTTCAACTATCGCACATCTTTTGCGTCCTTTTGTAATTTTTATTATAAATGTACTCCAGGTATCCAGTCTGTTGCTGGCCAACTCCTTGTTTTTTCTTATTCCTTGGCGTTGATATTCTTCAATGTTTATTCGTCGTTTCTCCGCAATTCCTTTACAAGCCGAATTTGTAGCGTATCATATTTGATACTGGCTTAAAACGTCATTTAAATACCTTTAGTTATTAATCAAAATCTTAATTTGATTAATTCAGAACAGTTTAATTGAATAACTTAATATTTTAAGTTATTGTGAACTTATCCAAAATTGGCTCTTCTGGTCAACTTTGACCCTTAGAATCGCTTTTGTCGACTAGCTCGTTTGTCTAATAAAATTGACATTCATATAGTCTGTAACGCTATCTTCAAATTTCGTTAGAACATCGAGTCAAAAATAATCCTGAATGATTTTGAAAACTTGCGCTGAAATCGCCTTCTTGAGGTAGTTTTGAAACTGCACTTGCACGTCTTATAGCCGCTGTTCAAGTCGATAAAACAAGCGTTTAAAAACATCGTAATCTGAATTAAATTCAGTATTCCTATAGTTTACTATCATGTCTACAACTTCCTTTAAGACCAAATTTCATTTTGATATTTTCTTAATGTCCAAAATAGTCCTTAAAAGTAGCTAGAAGCCATACTTTTATCTTTTTGTTTTGTGGTTTCCACTTATTATTAAGTTATAGTTCCAACCATTCCGACTTCTATATTCTTTGATTAAATTATCCAAATCTAATCTACACCACTCCTTCAATTCAAATCAATCATTTTTTATTAAAAATAATCGGGTTTTATGGTTCAACTTAAATTCAAAATATAGCTTAGTAGTTATATGGAAACTTTGTTCTAGTACTGCGTGTTTAAGTTTATCTTACTCTGTATATTCTTTTGACATTTGCATTTACTATTCCTTTATATCTTCTCGAAGCATAATCCTTAACAGTCGAGTTATCGTGTTTGCCTGAACCAAACAACACATAACGATTATCTTATATCCAACTGACATTTCCAATCTTAGCGTTTTTTATTTTCCTCGTATTTGAACGAGTTTATCTTTTCCCTCTTTCTCTTTTTCTGCGACACTTTGATTATGTACTTGCACACTTTGTGCCTTCAAAAAATGAATCTCATGAAGTTGAGTGCTCGTTGAGCATTACATTTTCTGAGCAGCGTCCATTCTTATCGTCTCGATCCATTGTCATAAGTTATTCATATTTATTTTGCGATGTCTTTATCATCGTCTAGTGGAATTCCTTTCCCATTAACGTAATTTCTAGATCCTTATCTTCATCTCGTTCTAATGTTTTTGATCTCGAGTTGACAATTTCTTCTTAAAATTTCTCAGTGTGTCGTGCTTTCGATTAAGCGTGCGTCCTTATATTCATACTGATAGTCGAATTATTCTTGTACTTATAACAACTCTATCCACTGAATTCTCTTTGTCGGTCACCTTATCTAATCTATTTCCTCTTTAGCTCATCCCTTTAATCCTCATGTTAAGCGTCTTTCCGCTAGTCTATCGTATCTCGTCTTACTTCTCTTCCTTGTATACTCTTCTTAAGTACTAAGCATTATACGCGGGTTAATTAACTTTCTTTATATTCCGCATTATCTTCGAGTCTTTCACGCTTTCATCTTTCTCTCATATACTTTCTATTTTCATTCCATCTTTGAATACTTCTTTTCCGACGATCTCGATCGATCCAATAATATTTTATTATTATCAAGGCTTAATTCTTTTTATTGGGGTATGTTGTTGTTACAGAAATTCATGTCATTCTTAACTATTGATGCTTTTTCTTATAATCGCAGGGCTTTACATCGGAGTTCTCTTACACAACAAGACACAATTTTGATCATTTTCGGTCGACCTTTCAAAATTTTCTTTCGATTCAAATCATTTGAAAATTCTAGTACAATTATTACTCAGAGTGATGACATCTCTCATCACCAAAGAGTTTCTCAATAAAATCACATTTTCTCTAGTCCATGTTCAAATATGATGCATGATCTACATGTTGAAAATGTTTTACATATAGAAATTGTATGCTTTGCTAACGTGATTATGATTGGCCATATGCGACGTCTGAGCATAATTATACTGTTAAAATCATAAGAATTTTGTATCTTTTGAAAATTCGTAAGTCCCTCCAGATTACACACTCTGCGACATTATAGGCTTTTCATTATTAATTATTGGAGTTTATAACGATTTCGTTATTGATAGTTTCGCTGACACTCCTCTTCTTCTCCGACACTTTATCTTGAACACCTTGTTCAATACCTTCTCATATCCATCTATCTTCTCACTTCGTCCTCTAGATCATGAACTTGTATCGCATAGCCCTTAGGCATATTTATCGATGTTTCACAGCGATTCTTCATCGAGATCGCTTAGCAATGTCGCGGTAATCAAAACGTAATATCAGGGATTATGTTTCGAGACAAATGTGTTTTATGTATATTATGTGTTTTTCATTCAATTTCCAATTTTGCAACTATGTGTAGGCTCTAATCCTAAAAGAATGGGTTCTAATAGCATCTTATTGCTATTAGAAATATCTATATGATATACTATTCAACAAATACAATTCATATCAATTACGTTGCAAATACATTTATCAAATATGCAACAATACCACGTGTTCACAATTCTATCTCGATCATTTATGTCGCAACCAGTTCATATAGCCAATACAACAAATCAAACATTCCATAATTTTATGATATATCAATCAAAATTGAATCCATAAGGTACGATTTAAACCCCTTATATCACCATGTTCTATAACTATGCCTAATATATAACTCAAATAATCACTTAGGCACATCGCAATTTAACGCACATATCAATAAATCTCACATACCCGTACTATATTCGATAACTGGTACCTAGCAAAATCAATCCAATTCAAACAATCATCATCAATTAAGGCTCGACTCTCTATGCTGCAGTAGCACCTATACATGGTGCACGACCGTGCACCACCAAGGTGCACGAACGTGCACCCCCGACCCTCGCACCCCGTTTTTTTTTGTTGTTTAATGCCCGTTATATACGCTTGTCGAGATTGGAAATCGAATGAAAACGATTGGGTATCGATCGATTTTAATAGTTAACCTAATGAGGTTAAAAGAGAATTGAACTAGAAATGATGTACCATCCGTAAACGAGTTAAATACCGTTTAACGGGATATGCGTGAGAAGCACGACGAATAATGAAAGTGAAACGTGTCGAGTCTTGAGTCTAGAGTCAATCTTAGAATATGATTCTGATACAAGTCAAATGTTTTAAAATTTGTTTTAGATCCGGCGAGGCAAGAAGCAGCTGGACCAGGAGTTCGGGAAGCTTGGCGTTTCTAAGCCCCGACGTATTTTTGGATAAGCGTTTTCTGTGAGTTTATACGATTTGCTTTTAAAGTATTTATTCAAGCAATTATTTTATATTGTTTTATGTTTGAATTGCATGTTTATAATGCGAAATTTTTATATGAATTGTATATACGCTTGATTTGAAACCAGTATTGATCTGATGGAACGTGCTACCTATTGAGCGGAAATAGGACTGCGTGATCACCAATTTGATTTAATACAGCTGTGAGATTGATTATGAGTATGGATTTTAAGGTTGAATATATGAATTTGATACGAGTGAGAACTCGGTTACGGTATAACCTGGAGTCCCCGTATCTAGTGGGTTGGACCCACCAGTGAGTTGAAATCACAACTTGAGATTAATGTTTGGGTTGAACGATATATAATTAGTATGTTTGAGGATTAGGGTTTCAATCGGATCCTGTACTAGGTAGCATACGTTTTGAATGCTTTGACATTATTTTATGTTTTATTTGAATACTTATTAGTAAATGTATGAACTCGCTCAGTATATCCCCATATACTGACCCCTCACAGAATTCCTTTCAGGTTAAAGACGCTTTGAAGCAACGGATTTCTATCCTACTTCCAGAAGTCTGTATTTTTGAAAGTATGTAAAGAAACAATACCTTACTCTTAGAGCTTCAGTAGATAGGTATTTTGTTAGTCAGTCTGTATTATATAGTTTTCTGTAATATAGCTTTAATGTTTTAAAGTTTTAAATGTTTTATGCTCGTTGCATTTTAATATTTGAGATTTCCAGAGGATGTGTATGCCTGGCATGTGTGTACAGCATGACACGTGTTATGTATGTCGTGCATGACGTTTATTTTCGCGAAAAATTATTTTACGTTTTTAGGCTTGCTACGGGTTTCGGAGCAACCACTCCCATTCCCTAGCGCCGGTCTCGGCCCTGAGATTGGGTCGTGACAAGGTGTTTTTGGTCTATTGTTCCAACCCCTGCAGAAAAGAATTCCCTTCCTTTAGGTGACTTTTTCAAAAAGAATAAGGGTAAGGGTAAGGCAGTGAATGATTCTGATATTAACCAAGAAGTTGGAAATGAAGACGGTCATTGTCCTGCATTTGATATATCGAATGCTTTTGAATCAATGTCGCGAACTTTGGATTTAAGTAAAATGGAAAAGAAGCTTAAATTTTGATGGTTGGTCAGAAGACCATACAAGCTAACATATTGAATTTTAAACGGGTTTTCACTTCCAAATTTTCCGAAGTTTTGACAGTTGTAAATTCGTTGAATGTGATGCTTACTCATATTGTTGATTCAAAAAAGGTAATTTGTTTTGATTTTTATATTTAGTACTTTTAAAATTTAGTGTTAATATTTTATGTTATTACGATAGTTTTCATTTCGTTATTATACTGCTTTGCTCTAGTTACAGGACAAAGTTGATGATTCAAATGTAGATGCCTCATCTTCTCGAGAAGGCAGTGAACATGATGCTAAGTGATCTTCTGTTGAACTTGAAGCTTCTATGGAAACAGAAAACACTGATTCTGATGTATCTGCCAAACTATTAAGGGTTTAGTAAAATATAATTTATGGTATTTCATATTATGCTTTTGTAACTGAATATGAACTTCATATCTGTAACAGACTCTCAGCAAGAAAAAGAAAGTATCTGATAGTGTGCAAACAGAAAATGTTGTCAAAGAGAAAAATGGTGATCTCCCCGCGAAGAAAAATAGTTCTATAGGAACCGAAGAAGGAGTTGAAGATTCTGTTGATGCTTAAAAGATCATGCATACTGAAGAAATTGAGACTAAGACTTCTTTTGGAAAAGAAAGTAAAGAGGGGGAGTCTTCTGATGAAGAAGAAAGTGATTGAAAAAATGGAAGATGTAGGGGAGCCTTCTTATGGAGAAGAAAGTAATGAAAAAAGTGAAGATATAGGTGAGTCTTCTGGTGAAGAACAAGGTTCTGAAAAAATGGAAGATGCAGATTTGGTTTGCGAGAAGTCTGGTGATGGGTGATAGGAGTATTTTACTCCTATATTTAGGGTCGATTTTACTCGGTTTTCATCATGTGTAGTATTGTTTTTATACATTATTTGGCATTTTTACGTTTAATAGTGTTTGTTAGTGTTTCAGTGGAAATTAGGTGAAAAACGACTATTTGGGGCAAATTTATGATGGATTGCGTGTACGAGTAAAAAGCGTAGCTTGCGGACGAAGAAATTGAAGATTCACGAACGAGATTGAGAAAAATGGGTTGTTCCCGTTCGAAACAAAGGTTTCACGAACGGGAACCATGCAGAATGAGCATGAGTCTCGAACGAGAAGGCTTTGTCTCGTTCGGGACTCAAGAAGAAATCAACATCTCAAAGCTCTCGGGTTCAAGTTTTTTCGAACGTGAATAAGGCTCCCGTTCGGGAACCATGTTAAATTTGGGAATGTCACGAACGGGACTATGGTTTCCCGAACGGGAAAGAAGGAAAATACACGTGCAGCAGACTTTGAATTGGACTGAAATTCCTCCTCAAATTACAATTACAATTCCTATTACAAATTGATTTGTAATACGAATTAGAAGACTCCGGAACTTCTCCTACTATATAAAGACCTTGTACTAGACTCAATTTAAGATGTAGAATAATTTAGATTACATTAGTTATAATTTAGTTTTCATTAAATAGCTTTTTAGTTTAGTTTTTTCCAGCAGTTTATAAGTAGTTTATAATTAGTTTCTGCAAGACGATTGTTGAAGATTTCAAGCTTAATCAAGACGATTCTTTCCGAAATTGACAACTCCGGTATTTATTGTTTAATTATGCTTTCTTCTTCATCATCCTTCTTGTTTTGTTTCAGTTTTATTATGAGTAACTAAAACCCTTGTTCGAGGGTTGATATGAACTTATAAATTGGTAATTATTTGGATTGGATGGATTAGTATTAATTCGTGTCTTAATTATTAATCTTATTGCTTGGATTAAATTAGCTACTTAGTTCATGATTTTGTGTTTAATTAACTAATTGAGAGATTGTTAATTAAATAGACATAGATAATTAAGAACTTAGAGAAAAACGCCGTGAGAGCGGGTTGGAATTTAGGTAGTCATTGAGTTTGCTTCATAATTATAATTTGATTATTTAATTCAGTTTTAATATCGTGAGAGCGAGTTAATAATTGGTTAGTTAATTAGGTTGTGATTTTATTCGGATCTTTGAGGCTTGAGAGGGCGGGATTCGGTGCTTTAGAATAGCTCGATTCACGATAAAATCACTAAAAAATCCTATTCCATAATTTTACTTATTTATTTGGGATTATCAATCCTTGAGATTTTTAATCTTATTGTTTTAAATCATATTTTATTATTTGTTTTCAATTTATATTAGTTTAATTAAATTACAAATCCTATTGATTTTTCTAGTTAGCCGATTAAAGAATATTTGAAATTAGTGATTAAGTCCATTGTCTCTGTGGGATCGATACTTGGTCTTCCAAGTTATATTACTTGAGCGATATCGTACACTTGCGATTATTCACCAACAAGTTTTTGGCGCCGTTGCCGGGGACAATTGCGTACTTAATAAATTAAGAGTATTATATTCTTGTTTGTGTTAGCTTTTATTTTCTGTTTTTTATTTTTATTTTTTTTCGTGTTTATTGGATTTTACATGGGGTGTTCTTGTTTTTGGGTGTGCAGGAAATTTGATATTTGTTGGTTTATCCTCAATTTGTTTTTGGTGTACCTATTTTGGAAAGAGTAATGGCATGGAATCAAAATTATATGCAGTACCAAAATTTTCAGTATAATTGTGAAATTTGTGGGGATTTTGGTCATACTCGAGCTGACTGTCATGTACTCTATCCAGATTGGAATGGACATGCCAACTATATGGGTGATCAATGGCAAGCTAGTGAAACTTATGGTTGGAACGATACTTGGGAGAACTTCAATGAAAATTTGAACTTTAATTCAAGTTATCACCCACATAAAAACGAATGGGATTTCAATTCCAACTTTGATAATGAACCACAACAATCACCGGATTTTCAGCAAAATTGGAATGTGGATGAAGGAAGCAAGATTGACGAATTCATTGAGGAGATGAGAACCGGTTTCCAAAATCAAGCCGCCGTCAACCACCGTCTTGAGATACAAATTTCTCAATTGGCTATTTTGATTCAAAATATAGCTCAAGATGGTCTACCATCTACAACAGAATCAAATCTAAAAGAGCAAGTAAAAGTAATTGAGCTTCGAAGCGGAAAATCACTTGACAATCCATATGTTACGAAGGTGGTTCAAGTTGACGATGTGCCGATCAATGAGATAGCTGAAATTTTATATGTCAATGCCTTAGTTGGACATCATCCAACAAAGGTACATGTAGAGGTCGAAAAAGAACAGTGTGAGGATGGTGAACTTGAAACTCCGATTTTCCACCCAATTACAACATCCATGAGCTTAAATAATGAAAGTGGAGAGCAATTTGGTATTACGGTACTCTACGAGGAATTTAACAAAGCCTTTGATTTCAAAGATCCATTCTTAGAAGGGTTTGATTCCGAGTATGATGGAAATAATACTAAATATATGAATATGCTTCATACTCCTCATGTTCCCTACTATAGAGTACAAGCATACTCTATATCATCCGAGTTTTATTTGAAGGAGCCAACAAGGAAAAAAAGGGAGAAGATGCTACCAAGACGGCTTCCTCATGTTAGGTTTTATTTTTAGCAACCTTACGCGAAGAGTCTAGCTTTAGACTCTAACTATAGCGCACTTGGGAGGCAATCCCAAGAGGTATTATTTTTCTTTCATCTTACACTCATGTTTTTCAATTTTTTTATTTCATTACACTGAGGACATTGCATGAAATAGTGTGAGGATGGAGGAAAAACATATCGTTTAGTTAGGATTTTTATTTATTTATTATTGTTTGTTTATTTATGTTTTCTTAGGTTTAGTTTGTGTTTGTTTTTATTATTATTGTTTTTCTTGTGTTTTTGTGTTTTAGTAGATAGTATTAAGGTGTTTTAGGATATTCGTAGTTTTTTACAATGCCTTGTATCGCTTTAAATCTTTGTCTTTCAATTATGAAAAAAAAAAGTGTTAGTTGATTTGGTGTTATCTTTTAAATTTGTCAATTTTAGATTTCCCCGAATCAATGAATGTATGAACGCAATTTCTTAATTCGACAATTGATAAGCGATGCTTGCTTAATGACTTAATAATTCATTGACATAATCCGATGAAATAAGGGTGAATTCAAAATTTAGACTTGTTCAAATCGTTGAAACATAATTGAATAACTTGATGCGGATTCATGACATGTTGATTGTTTATTTTTATAGTCGTTTTTAAACTTTTGGCATAAGTAGCATAATTTTTGTAAGAATTGAGTTTATGGCATAACACTACACACTTTTGAGAGTTTTGAGCTTAATTTCCTTGTTGTGAGTGTTGATTTCATGTTTTATTCCTAGAACTTGCTCGGTGTCCGTTTAAAGTTACACGATTGAGTTTTCAACAATTAGATGATTATGGCAATTAGGTATAACCTTTCTTTTAGACCACTTAAATAGACTACCATTTATCCCTTAGATTACACCAATTTGAGCCTTAAACCTTTTTATTGTTTTTACCGTATTTTACCCTTTACCGTTCTATGTTTTACATCTTTTGTTTACCTTATCGACTTAATATATTATTTGTTATGACTATGATGAATATAGGTGATTCAAAACTCAAGATTAGTGAAAAGAGAAAGTGAACTACATTATGTTTAAAAGATTAAGTTTGCGCCTTGGAAAAAAAAATTGAAACAAAAAAAAGAGATAGAAATTTGCAAGCAAAAGCTTCAAAAAGAAGAAAAAAATTCTGAGATTGCAAAAAGCAATGAGTAGAGCGTAATTCAAAAAGAAAAGAAAGTTAAGAGTTCACATAAACGCAAAAGCGGAGTTAGATCGACCTAGAAGTTAATAGTAGTAATAAATAGTTTATTAAGTTGATAATTAGCCTTTGTTTTATCCTTTTTACCTACCCTTTACCTTAACCACGTTACAACCCCAATAAAGACCATATGATTTTTGTTGATTACCGAATCAAGTAGCGGAGTCCGGGACTATGAGCAAGCTTATGGTGAGTATTCATGTTTTCAAGTGTGAGTTTTTCTTTTGATTATATATACCCTAAACACTTGTTATTATATTGATGCCATTAGCTCGGATTCTACTAAATTGTGCTATGATTTGCTTAAGTGGAAAAAAATTGATTATTTTCCATGTCCCGCAAGTGATAGTGAAGCTTGAAGTGTGATTCAATTTGACCTTGTACTAATGAGTTAGTAACCGTTGTTATATTGAATTATGTCATAAAATTATTATTGTTATTTGATTGCATCATTATTTAGTTGTCGGTTTTAGAAGGTTGTTTTTCATATTATTCATAGGGTCGGGGATTTCTTTGATTGATTTATTGTTAAGTTATATGCTAATGATTTCTAACATATTTTGTAGAGTAAGATTTATTTCTTGCTTGAGGACAAGCAAAGGTTAAGTGTGAGGAGGTTTGATAGGAGTATTTTACTCCTATATTTAGGGTCGATTTTACTCGGTTTTCATCATGTGTAGTATTGTTTTTATACATTATTTGGCGTTTTTACGTTTAATAGTGTTTGTTAGTGTTTCAGTGGAAATTAGGTGAAAAACGACTATTTGGGGCAAATTTATGGTGGATTGCGTGTACGAGTAAAAAGCGTAGCTTGCGGACGAAGAAATTGAAGATTCACGAACGAGATTGAGAAAAATGGGTTGTTCCCGTTCGAAACAAAGGTTTCACGAACGGGAACCATGCAGAATGAGCATGAGTCTCGAACGAGAAGGCTTTGTCTCGTTCGGGACTCAAGAAGAAATCAACATCTCAAAGCTCTCGGGTTCAAGTTTTTTCGAACGTGAATAAGGCTCCCGTTCGGGAACCATGTTAAATTTGGGCATGTCACGAACGGGACTATGGTTTCCCGAACGGGAAAGAAGGAAAATACACGTGCAGCAGACTTTGAATTGGACTGAAATTCCTCCTCAAATTACAATTACAATTCCTATTACAAATTGATTTGTAATACGAATTAGAAGACTCCGGAACTTCTCCTACTATATAAAGACCTTGTACTAGACTCAATTTAAGATGTAGAATAATTTAGATTACATTAGTTATAATTTAGTTTTCATTAAATAGCTTTTTAGTTTAGTTTTTTCCAGCAGTTTATAAGTAGTTTATAATTAGTTTCTGCAAGACGATTGTTGAAGATTTCAAGCTTAATCAAGACGATTCTTTCCGAAATTGACAACTCCGGTATTTATTGTTTAATTATGCTTTCTTCTTCTTCATCCTTCTTGTTTTGTTTCAGTTTTATTATGAGTAACTAAAACCCTTGTTCGAGGGTTGATATGAACTTATAAATTGGTAATTATTTGGATTGGATGGATTAGTATTAATTCGTGTCTTAATTATTAATCTTATTGTTTGGATTAAATTAGCTACTTAGTTCATGATTTTGTGTTTAATTAACTAATTGAGAGATTGTTAATTAAATAGACATAGATAATTAAGAACTTAGAGAAAAACGCCGTGAGAGCGGGTTGGAATTTAGGTAGTCATTGAGTTTGCTTCATAATTATAATTTGATTATTTAATTCAGTTTTAATATCGTGAGAGCGAGTTAATAATTGGTTAGTTAATTAGGTTGTGATTTTATTCGGATCTTTGAGACTTGAGAGGGCGGGATTCGGTGCTTTAGAATAGCTCGATTCACGATAAAATCACTAAAAAATCCTATTCCATAATTTTACTTATTTATTTGGGATTATCAATCCTTGAGCTTTTTAATCTTATTGTTTTAAATCATATTTTATTATTTGTTTTCAGTTTATATTAGTTTAATTAAATTACAAATCCTATTGATTTTTCTAGTTAGCCGATTAAAGAATATTTGAAATTAGTGATTAAGTCCATTGTCTCTGTGGGATCGATACTTGGTCTTCCAAGTTATATTACTTGAGCGATATCGTACACTTGCGATTATTCACCAACAATGGGACTGACCTTACTGATGATATTCCAAATAAGAAGAATATGGACGCTGATGTTGTTACTCCAGTTCCTTCTAAAAGGATTGTAAAACCTAGTTTTTTTTAATGAAGTCGCCATTTTTGAACGAGTTTGGCTCATCTTCAAGCTGCATTATGCCGAAGCCAACTATTGGCAGCGTTCGTATTTGTCCATTGACGATAATTGCATTTTATTTAGTGATGTTACTAAACAAGGTATTGTTTGGAAATGGCTGGTAGAAGGCAATCCTAAAAGCTCCAGGTTCATATGTCAACGTATTCTATGTTTATCCTTTTTTTTCACTTAAGTTTTTTAATTTGTTTTTCTTTGTGTTTTTGGGAAGAAAATAAATGATCCAAAGTTTGACATATTGCGTCCCCGTCTTTGTCTTAGCGTGGTTGACATTGAAATAAAAAGTTGGTCTTACAATCTTTTTCACAGTGGACAGCCTATTATGTCTTCTGTTAGTATCTTTTTTCTTATTTTTTCTTTTTATTATTTTATTTGTTTGTCATTTAAATTACTCATGATAGCAACAATAACCATAAGTTGACTATATATCAACTTAACTTTTTTTTTGTTTTTTTTGCTGCATGTAGATGTTTTGCTTTATTATCTGAGGAAAAATATGAAAAGCGGATGTGTTGCAAACAACAGATGCACGACTACTGACAATTTTTTTGATCGACGTATTCAAACCATATACGCTTTATACATGAAAAAGCAAGATACGTAACTTGTTTCTTCGAAAAATACAGTGGCTGACTACATTAACGGTGGTCATATGCGTTGCAACGCCAAGTGGGCTGATGTTGATGATGTTCTTTTCCCGATCAATTACGGTAAAAATTGGCATTGAATATTGGCTCGGCTGAACTTCAAGGAACGATGCATCTATGTCTATAATTTGTTGAGGTCAGTTCGAAGTGACTCATCAGCAATTGAGCTTGTTAACTTATCGTGTGTTGCTTCCGCTCTTCCTTGAAGCTATCAACTTCTTTGATTCTCGAGATGACATCGATACTACCACCGGTCCTTACGAGGGAAAGAGTATAACTGACCCATTCAAAATTGAGATTGTGGAGAACTTACCCATTCAAACTGATAAGTAAGTCTTAAACTTTTTACAATTTTTATTTAGTTGGATTTTTTAAAGTTATGGTGACAGAATATGAACTTAATGTTAACCGTATGTGAACCTTATGTCATCCTTATCTCTTATATCTTTTTTATCATTTTATCTTACTTTTTGCAGTGATTGTGGAGTTCATATGTTTGCCGCTGCTGAGCTTTTTGTTGATGGAAAAGTTATGGGGCAAGTTTTTAGTGTCAAAGAACACCGTGCTCGTTACACTTCGTCATTGTATTTTTTATGCTCGTTGGAAGGACGAATCTTTAATTATCAGTGAAGATGAAGCTCCTCTGAAAATCAAGAGGGTGGTTTCTTAGGCATTTTGCCTTTTAGGATTTTATTTTGTTTTTGTATTGGAAATATATCTGAATATTATTGCACTATCGTACTTTGGATGTTATTTTTCTTATTTTGTTTTTTCTTTTTAGTATTGTAAATAGAATTTATGTTTTTAATTCTACTTTCACTATTTTTCTCTCTTTTATTTTATTTTTAGTCTTCTATACAGTTACACACTTATTTGTTTATGTAACTTTTAAATATTAATTAAAAGTTACAGTTATTTTATACCTAATATAAAGCATATTTGAACATAACTCTATACAACTCAAACTTAAGGACTATATGTGAACTTAATATTAACCTTATGACAACTTAAAAAAAAAACAAATCAACAAGTCTTTTTTACTTTATTACATATATTGTGGATTGCATTAATATATATGACATTTCATATATGAAGAAATTGAAATTTATATTACATTAAAACTTCAATATGTCTTTTAAGTGAAATGTATTTGAACTTCAAAAAAATCTTATATCAACCTGAAGTGAACTTTAGTAAATTGAATCATTTTTTCTTAGACATATTCCTGCATGTCTTCACATTGCGTCCATATATATGACATCTGCTGCACTTGTTATGATTTGTAGTTTCTCCAGCAGATCTAATTCTTTTCTCCCTAGGCTTTCCCAACTTTATTCTTCCTTGTGGTGTATTAACAATCTTTTGTGCCACTTCTTCCGGGACATTCCACAAACTCTCATCTACCACTGGATATACTGCTTCTTCATAAGTCTTCAGTATTGTTTCTTTTGTGAAATAATGCAAACAAAATTTGTAAGGATCTTGATTGAATTCTTTGAATATTGCCATTGCATGTGGGCAAGGAATTTCATCAATGTCGAATTTCCTACATGTGCATGTTCTTTCTTTGAGGTCAACAATGAATTTTGTTGTATGATCATAGACTGTATTCACATTGTCATTCGAATTTGAAACTTGCATTTTCAGTTAAATTTCAGAAACTCATATGTGAACAATATGTTAACCGTATGTGAACTTTACTTATTTAATTTGACATAATTAAACCATACCACTAATTTCAGTGATTGAATGTAATTGTCATTCAAGATATCTTCTGTTCCTTTTGATAGGTTTGCGAAAGTTGATCGTGGCAAATGCATATTCGCGTAGCTCCATTCTTGCACCATTTTTCTTAGGTACTCAAGTAGTGTAGTGATTGGGAGATCCTTACCTGCCTTTATTCTGGAATTCACTGATTCTGCAATATTAGTTGTCATGACTTTGTGCCTGTTATTTTTGCGATGTGCTCGTGCCCATTTTTTATAATCAACAGCTTGTAGGTAAGTCTTTAAACCTCTGCACTTACCGTCAAGTTGCTTCATGTAGTAGTCAAATGCCTCAGTCATGTAGGCTTTTGCTGCCCCATGAAATGCTTCTCGTAGCTGTTTTGTTGACTTCTTGAAGTTTTTTAACATTGTTGAATAAATGGAATGTGCACAATACATGAGAAGCTTCTGGAAAAACACCAATGGCTGCATTTTTTATGCTTTCATGTCGATCAGAGACTATACACATGTTACTTCGCATATGAAATGCATCTCTAATTCTCCTCATAAACCACTCCCAAGATTCATCGTTTTCAGAATCCACTACTGAAAAAGCTAGAGGAAATATTTTACCATTTCCATCTTGTGCAAATGCTGTTAAAAGCATACCTCCATAAGCTAAAGTAAGGAAAGTGCTGTCAACAGCAATTACCGGAATGCAGAACTCCCATCCTTTTATAGACGCATTTAATGCCATAAAAACATAAAAGAAGCTGTTGTCATCTTTTAATTCCAACTTGACAAACGAACCCGGATTTGCAACCATTGGCATGTACAAGTAGCTTGGTATTAATGAAAAGGAGTCACAAGGTTTTCCTCTTACCATTTTTTGAGCTACTACTTTTGATCTGTAGGCTTTAGAGTAGCTCATTTTTATTCCATGATCATCTCTCATGTCTCTCAAAATATCAGCTGGTTTGTAAACAATTTTGAGGTTGGTGTACTTGGATTTAATGTATTCACCAATTACACTTGATGTTGCTTGCCTTTGATCACTAGTTCTCACAACCATTGAGCAATTGTGGTTGATATTAAGTTTTCGAATGATAAAAATCTGTTGTTCCTTTTCTTGAAGCATTAAGTTTCCATGTGCAATTTGTATCCAAACAACTCAAGAAATATTGCCTTTCACATGATCTCCGTACCTTGAATTGAAAATGGTTGTGGATTGCATAAGAGCTCAAAATTGATTTCAAAACATCTTTGTTCTTGTATGACTATCCTTCTTTGATTTCTCTACCTCTTGTGTCTGTTATTATATTATCATCTTTGAATTTACTTTCCACTTCATCTTCATCATGTGTGAACTCATTGTTCAAAAATGTAGCATAGCTTATCACATCGGACACATGTTCTTTCCTTTTTTCACTTGTTGAGCCAACCTCATGTGTTGATCTTGATGCATTTGCTGATTCTTGTCCTGACTGGACGTCTGCATTCGATACATTGAAAGTTGAGTCAAAGAATGCCACTTCTTTTCCGAACGATATGAATGAAATGCATAATGGGTACATCATGTAATATGGTGCATTCTTTTTCAGCTCTAAGTAGAATGACAAATTTCCATTGTCTGTTATTTTCATTGGTGGATAATTGTTTTTGACTTTGTACTTGATCTCCAGGCAAGTTGACATAAGGTTGATATTGAGTTGCTTTGACGGTATTTCCAATAAACTGTTATAGTCACTGTTTTCTTTAACCAATATTCCCATTAGTTCAAAATTTACAGACTCCATGTTTTGATTTTATTCTCCATTATAGTGAACAAATATCAAAATACTCTGTATATCTGTTTTTATCACAGAAATATAATGAAAAAATCATTATTCAAAACAGTTACAGTTAACAATGTAATGCACTTGAAACCATCTAATTTCATATTCATGTAATCTTACTTTAATAAATCAAAGTTTTTTCTGTAGAAATTGAATCACATGATCTCCGTACCTTGAATTGAAAATGGTTGTGGATTGCATAAGAGCTCAAAATTGATTTTAAAACATCTTTGTTCTCGTATGGCTATCCTTCTTTGATTTCTCTATCTCTTGTGTCTGTTATTATATTATCATCTTTGAATTTACTTTCCACTTCATCTTCATCATGTGTGAACTCATTGTTCAAAAATGTAGCATAGCTTATCACATCGGACATATGTTCTTTCCTATTTTCACTTCTTTTTCAAATTAAGAGACAATATGATTCAATTTCTACAGAAAAAACTTTGATTTATTAAAGTAAGATTACATGAATATGAAATTATATGGTTTCAAGTGCATTACATTGTTAACTATAACTGTTATGAATAATGATTTTTTCATAATATTTTTATGATAAAAACAGATATGCAGAGTATTTTGATATTTGTTCACTATAATAGAGAATAAAATCAAAACATGGAGTATGTAAATTTTGAACCAATGGGAATATTGGTTAAAGACGACAGTGACTATAACAGTTTATTGGAAATACTGTCAAAGCAACTCAATATCAACCTTATGTCAACTTGCCTGGAGATCAAGTACCAAGTCAAAAACAATTATCCACCAATGAAAATAACAGACAATGGAAATGTGTCATTCTACTTGGAGCTGAAAATGAATGCACCAGATTACACGATGTACCCGTTATGCATTTCATTCATATCGTCCGGAAAAGAAGTGGTATTCATTGACTCAACTTTCAAAGTATCGAATGCGGACGTCCAGTCAGGACAAGAATCAGCAAATGCATCAAGATCAACACATGAGGTTGGCTCAACAAGTGAAAAAAGGGAAAGAACAGTTGTCCGATGTGATAAACTATGCTACATTTTTGAACAATGAGTTCACACATGATGAAGATAAAGTGGAAAGTAACTTCAAAGATGATAATGTAATAACTGACACAAGACATAGAGAAATCAAAGAAGGACAGTCATACAAGAACAAAACTGTTTTGAAATCAGTTTTGAGCTCTTTTGCAATCCACAACCATTTTCAATTCAAGGTACGGAGATCATGTGAAAGGCAATATTTCTTGAGTTGTTTGGATACAAATTGCACATGGAAACTTAATGCTACAAGAAAAGGAACATCACAGATTTTTATCATTCGAAAACTTAATATCAACCACAATTGCTCAATGGTTGTGAGAACTAGTGATCAAAGGCAAGCAACATCAAGTGTAATTGGTGGATACATTAAATCCAAGTACACCAACCTCAAAATTGTTTACAAACCAGCTGATATTTTGAGAGACATGAGAGATGATCATGGAATAAAAATGAGCTACTCTAATGCATACAGATCGAAAGTAGTAGCTCAAGAAATGCTAAGAGGAAAACCTTATGACTCTTTTTCATTAATACCAAGCTACTTGTACATGCTAGTGGTTGCAAATCCGGGTTCGTTTGTCAAGTTGGAATTAAAAGATGCCAACAGCTTCCTTTATATTTTTATGGCATTGAATGCGTCTATAAAAGAATGGGAGTTCTGCATTCCGGTAATTGCTTTTGACGGCACTTTCCTTACTTCGGCCTATGGAGGTATGCTTTCAACAGCATGTGCACAAGATGGAAATGGTAAGATATTTCCTCTAGCTTTTTCCTTAGTGGATTTTGAAAACGATGAATCCTGGGAGTGGTTTATGAGGAGAATTAGAGATGCATTTTAGATGCGAAGTAACATGTGTATAGTCTCTGATCGACATGAAAGCATCAAAAATACAGCCATTGCTGTTTTTCCAGAAGCTTCTCATGTATTGTGCACATTCCATTTATTCAACAATGTTAAAAAAACTTCAAAAAGTCAACAAAACAGCTAGGAGAAGCATTTTATGGGGCAGTAAAAGCCTACACGACTAAGGCATTTGACTACTACATGAAGTAACTTGACGATATGTGCAGAGGTTTAAAGACTTACCTACAAGCTGTTGATTATAAAAAATGGGCACGAGCACATTGCGAAAATAACAGGCACAAAGTCATGACAACTAATATTGCAGAATCAATGAATTCCAGAATAAAGGCAGGTAAGGATCTCCCAATCACTACACTACTTGAGTACCTACAAAAAATGGTGCAAGAATGGAGCTACGCGAATATGCATTTGTCACGATCAACTTTCACAAACCTATCAAAAAGAGCAGAAGATATCTTGAATGGAAATTACATTCAGTCACTGAAATTAGTGGTATGATTTAATTATGTCAAATTAAATAAGTAAAGTTCACATACTGTTAACATATGGTTCACATATGGTTTCCGAAATTTAACTAAAAATGCAGGTGTCAAATTCAAATGACTATATGAAGACAGCCTATAATCATACAACAAAGTTCATTGTTGACCTCAAAGAAAGAACATGCACATGTTGGAGATTCGATATTGATGAAATTCTTTGCCCATATGCAATGGCAATACTTAAAGAATTCAATCAAGATCCTTACAAATTTTGTTCGCATTATTTCATAAAAGAAACAATACTAAGTATGAAGAAACATTATATCCAGTGGCAGATGAGAGTTTGTGGAATGTCCCGGAAGAAGTGGCACAAAAGATTGTTAATACACCACAAGGAAGAATAAAGTCGGGAAGGCCTAGGAAGAAAGAATTAGATCTGCTTGGGAAACTACAAATCATAACAAGTGCAGCAGATGTCATATATATGGACACAATGTGAAGACATGCAGGAATATGCCTAAGAAAAAATAATTCAATTTACTAAAGTTCGGTTCAAGTTGATATAAGGTTTTTTTGAAGTTCAAATACATTTCACTTAAAAGACAATATTGAAGTTTTAAAGTAATATAAATGGTAAAAAGGTATAAGAGATAAGGATGACATAAGGTTCACATACAGTTAACATTAAGTTCATATTCCGTCACCATAACTTTAAAAAATGCAACTAAATAAAAATTGTAAAAAGTATAAGACTTACTTATAAGTTTGAATGTGCAAGTTCTCCACAATCTCAATTCTGAATGGATTAGTTATACTCTTTCCCTCGTAAGGACCGGTGGTAGTATCGATGTCATCTCGAGAATCAAAGAAGTTGATAGCTTCAAGGAAGAGCAAAAGCAACACACGATAAGTTAACAAGCTCAATTGATGATGAGTCACTTCGAACTGACCTCAACGAATTATAGACATAGATGAATCGTTCCTTGAAGTTCAGCTGAGCCAATATCCAATGCCAATCTTTACCGCAACTGATCGGGAAAAGAACATCATCAACATCAGCCCACTTGCCGTTGCAACGCATATGACCACCGTTAATGTAGTTAGCCACTGTATTTTTCGAAGAAACAAGTTACGTATCTTGCTTTTTCATGTATAAAGCGTATATGGCTTGAATACGTCGATCGGAAAAATTGTCAGTAGTCGTGCATCTGCTGTTTGCAACACGTCCGCTTTTCATTTTTTTCCTCAAATAATAAAGAAAAACATCAACATGCTGCAAAAAAACAAAAAATAAAGTTAAGTTGATATATAATCAACTTATGGTTATTGCAGCTATCATGAGTAATTTAAATGATAAACAAATAAATAATAAAAAGAAAAAAATAAGAAAGATACTAACAGGACTCGCAATAGGTTGTCCACTGTGAAAAAGATTGTAAACCCAACTTTTTGTTTCAATGTCAACCACACCAAGACAAAGACGGGGACGCAATATGTCAAACTTTGGATCGTATATTTTCTTCCTAAAAACACAAAAAAAAACAAATTAAAAAACATAAGTGAAACAAAAAAAAAGGATCAACATAGAATAAGTTGACATATGAACCTGAAGCTTTTAGGATTGCCTTATGCCAGCCATTTTCGAACAATATCTTGTTTAGTGAAATCACTAAATAAAATGCAATTATCGTCAAATGGGCAAATACGGATGCTGCCAATAGTTGGCTTCGGCATAATGCAGCCTGAAGAAGAACCAAACTCGTTCAAAAATGGTGACTTCATTAAAAAAACTAGGTTTTACAATCCTTTTAGAAGGAACTGGAGATACAACATCAGGGTTAATAGAATCAGTACCGAAGTTTGCTTCTAAATAGTCAACCTACAAAAAAAGAACACTTTTAGTAACCTGATTTCAACTCAATAGTAACCTAATGTAAACCATCACATATAAAGTTAAACAATTAATAAAAATTAAAGAAAACAATACCTCCTCAGATTTCAATTTAGCAATGGATTCATATGCATTTTTTTCAACCTCATTACAGCACTCGTCTGTCAAAGTGCATGTTGGAGATCTTAAAATCACCTGACTTTCATGCGGAACCTAATAAATTGAACATATAAAAATTAAAAATTTTAACAAAACAACCCAATTTAAAAATATTAAATATACCTTAGAAGTCGAGGCGATAACATCATCAGCGTCCATATTCTTCTCATTTGGAACATCATCAGTAGGGCCAGTCCCATCACTAGCCTTCTCGTAAAGTAAATCTGCATCTTCCATTTTTTCAGAACTTTGTTCTTCACTAGAAGACTTACCTACATCTTCATTTTTTTCATCACTTTCTTCTCCATAAGAAGGCTCCCCTACATCTTCCATTTTTTCATCACTTTCTTCTTCATCAGAAGACTCCCCCTCTTTATTTTCTTTCCCAAAAGAAGTCTTAGTCTCAATTTCTTCAGTATGCGTGACCTTTTGAGCATCAACGGAATATTCAACTCCTCCTTCGATTCCTATAGAACTATTTTTCTTCGCGGGGTGATCACCATTTTTCTCTTTGACAACACTTTCTGTCTGCACACTATCATATACTTTCTTTTTCTAACTGAGAGTCTGTTACAGATATAAAGTTCATATTCAGTTACAAAAGCATAATATAAATACCATAAATTATATTTTACTAAAGGCCAAACTCATACTAAGGCCCTGCACTATACGATTTTTTTTCAAAAAGCCCTTATCTCGAAAAACTTATTTCTCCGGTCCTTTTACTTATTATTTCACGATTTTGATGCCCTTAACTGGCAAGTGTATCTCACTTGGTGTTAACTCATAAGATTTTCCGTTAACTAACCTAAATGACTGTTAACTAAATATATATATATTTGTATAAAAGAAGCACATAATGCCATGTCATTATTCTCTTTAAAAAGTACACAAAATTATGGGAGCAAACTGGCTATTTTACCATCTTCTCCCAAACTTCCATTTTATTCGTTTTCTCCAAATCTCAATTTTGAACAACACTGCAGCCCCCATGCCTGACCGGAGATATTACATTGCTAGAAGAGGATACGCCGAGGATACGACTTCTCGGTATTTTGGTGATCGGCACTGTTACTGCATCATCCGGACCGTCGCACTGCAACTTCCATCGCCATTGCCATTTTTGTTGCGCCGTGACTCAATTTATCCGTTGATTTATCTGTTTTCCATTCACATCCCTGTATAATCAAATTACCATGTCCATAACCCATCAAATGAAGCTCACCAATTCTTGCCACATATTGCAAAAGCTCTGTAATTATATAAAATCTTGCCACCTTGGACAAATTTTTTTAAAAATGCAAACTTTATGCTAAGATATTGATGAACAATTTTCCTTTAAGTATTCAGATTATTACCATGTCCAGAAGCCATCAAATTTTCTTTAATTTTCCTTAGTTTTTGTAAATTCTTTGCTGCATAAGCAAAAGAGATTTACTAAGCTCAAATGATTTACTAAGCTCTCTCTGTTGAAAATGCGTCTTAAATGATAAGAAAAACTCCTTTTACAGGATTATATTGGTTATAAATACAAACAAATGGAAGTTTTTCAGAAGTCCATAGGATTATATTGGTTATAAGTACGTCTCCTAACCTCTGCAATGAGAAGTTCCTCCTGCTGTGCATTTTCAGTTTTGTATTCTTGAAGACGAGCTGAAAGTGCTGATGAGTAGGAAACTACTAAATTGCAGAAAAAGGATTGTTGGTTCAAATAACAGTTCTTTGGACAAAATCCAACAGCTCAACTAATTCTAAAAGATTCATAATCCAAATCACTAGACTATCTCTAACTGGTTATACCCAAACAAGAAGCTATATCATAATGCTGCAGCTTATAACTAAAGATTAGGCTCAGAAAAGCTAGCAAAAACCCAGAGAAGCTTTGTCAAGAAAAAACCCAGAGAAGCCAGACCATAGCAACGCCGGTCGTATCTTTCGGCCGTGGGTAAATGTGACAGAGGCGAAGAAGTAGAGATGGAAACAGCGGCAGTGGGGTGACTGTGGAAGAGGCGCTGAAGGGACAGCTTCCGGTAGTAGTGGTGCTCACGATAGTACTGGAGACGGCAGTGGATGATAGGCTGTGTTGGTCTGTCGGATCACGGCGGGTAAGGTGGAAGCAAATAGAGGCTGATGGTGGAATATAGATATAATTAAATAATTAGGGTTACATAATTAGTAAGACACATGTTGATATATTAGTAGCTTTTCGTAGATCTGATGTGGCAAAATGTGAAAATAATGGGTTTTAAACTTTTTATGTCACTTACTTTTTCTATCACTCTCTCATTAACGACAAGTGGGCTACACTTGCTGCGTTCCGTCCAAATAAGGGCATCAAAATCGTGAAATAATAAGTAAAAGGACCGGAGAAATAAGTTTTTCGAGATAAGGGCTTTCTGAAAAAAAAAAAGTCGTATAGTACAGGGGCCTTAGTATAGGTTTGGCCTTTACTAAACCCTTAAAAGTATGGCAGATACATAAGAATCAGTGTTTTAAGTTTCCATAGAAGATTCAGGTTCAACAGAAGATCACTTAGCATCATGTTCACTGCCATCTCGAGAAGATGAGGCATCTACATTAGAATCATCAACTTTGTCCTGTAATTAGAGCAAAGCAGTACATAATAATAACGAAATGAAAACAATTGTACTAACATAAAACATTAACACTAAATGATAAAAGTACTAAATATAAAAATCAAAACAAATTACCTTTTTTGAATCAACAATATGAGTAAGCATCGCATCCAACGAATTTAAAACTGTCAAAACTTCAGAAAATTTGGAAGTGAAAATCCGTTTAAATTCCAATATGTCAGCTTGCATGGTCTTCTGACCAACCATCAAAAATCAAGCTTCTTTTCCATTTTACTTAAATCCAAAGTTCGCGGCATTGATTCAGAAGCATTCGATATATCAAATGCAGGACAATAACCGTCTTCATTCCCAACTTCTTGGCTAACATCAGAATCATTCACTTCCTTACCCTTACCCTTATTCTTTTTGAAAAAGTCACCTAAAGGAAGGGCATTCTTTTGTGCAGGGGCTGGAACAATAGATCAAAAACACCTATAGATATACCAAATGTGAACCCAATGTAAACCATGCATGAAAAAAAGCAAATGATAAATTCAATTTAAAAATCTGAAATTTAAAAATCTACAAACCTCATCAGATGCTATATCAACAAAGAGTTCTCTGTCGGCAGCAATGTATTTTGGATGAAAAAATGCTTTCCATCTCAAAATGCGCGGGATAGCAATTTTGTTCACTAGCTGAACGAAGGTATTTTTGGCTGCCGGACAGCACTCATAGAACCAGCATTGCAGTACATAAGGAAAACCAAGGAGGCGATAGTGGTAAGCATTGTCTTCAGCCTTAAGACATCCCGAAGTACGAACAACTTTTATGGACAGAGAATCAAACGTGCACTTGAATACATAAACACCCCACAGATAGTCATTAAAATCAGCAGAATCAACTACGTCAAAGTCTTTTAAAGGGATACGAGTAGTCTTTGGTGAAGCAAGCAAGAAATTGTGCAAAAATTGCATAAATGCGAGCTTAAACCCGTCCTCCTCGGAATCCCAACGCCTAGATATAAACAAATCCTGAAGGGTTTGTTTAGAAACCGATTGCAGCCCGCTGAAGTACTTGTCATAAAGGCCATATGCAACTTTTGGATAGACATATTTACTGCTGTCACCTTGACAGTTTAAACCTGACACCAGCGCAAATTCTTCAATGCCGAATTTCAGCCGACACCCGCCAACTTCAAACCATAACTCAGATTTGTTCAATTGTTCTGCCTCCCTCAGTAACAAACAGTGGATAATTTGATTTTGCACTTTGATCTCTGGAGTGTCAATGAGGTACCCGAAGCAACATTGTCTGAACATTTTCAATTCACCGGGATTAAGAGTCGTGTTGATCTCGAAAATGATATCATTCGACATGCGCGTATCGATCTTGGAGTGAGGATGAACTTCTCGATTAAGTTTAAACTGCCATAGCTGTACATAAATGAAAGCGAAAACTGTCATAATTCAACAAAACTAAATGTCAACTAGATATGAACCAAAATTACACAAAAAAAATGAAATGAAAATATAAACAGAAAAATTAAAAAAAACAAACAAACATGCAAACCAGTTACAATCATAATGAAAACAGGTTCATAAAATTTAAAGCAAAAAACCTAATCCTGGAAGATAACAAATACATATGAAATAGAATACATAACAATTGTTTGTTTAATAACTATTAAGTTCATAATTTAAAAACATTATGCACAAGATCAAGTAAAAACCTTAAAGTGATGTAACTTAATTGAAAATCTATTGAGTATAGCATAAATATTAAGAAAACCTATAATAGACAAAATGTGAACCCTAAGTAAGTTAGAAAAGTATGAAATCAGACCTCAGGAGTAGATTTTTTTGATTCATTGATGGAAATGCCTTTACGATTCTTCGGTGACCGGATTAAATCATCTGCATGTCTCTTATTCAAAGAGGTAGGAGATGGACGAATTAAAGCATCTCCAGTTGATTTCTTTTTTTTACAGTTTGACGAATTAAAGCATCTCCAGTTGATTTCTTTTTTTACAGTTTTTGGAGGTCTTTTTGCAACGCTCTTCTGCCTCATTTCGCCGAGTTTGATTTCAGGTTGAGAATCAGAGCCACCGCGTGTGGTAACCATAAAAATAGGTGAAGGAAAAGAGAGAATCTGAGATTAGGAGATAATGGAGGAAGTTAAGAGATAACAGAGGAAAAGAAGCTAATAATTAATAAGGTGGGAGTCTCAAAATTGTGGTGAACGGTTAAGAAGGTGATAATCTGAAATCGTGGTGAAGAATAAGGAAGGTAAGGGTTTTAATGTATTAATTTCAAGTAACCATTATGAGTAATGAGGTAGGAGATAATAGGAAAAAAATTCAGTGTATTAAATACATAATAGGCAAAATACACTAGGGATAAAATAAGAATGATAAATATAAAAAAATAGACATGAAAAAAATGTTTAAAATTTGATGGATTTTTGCAGGAAAAAAGAAATGGATTACTAATATAATTTTTTGAGATTTTGAGGAATTTTATGTAATTTTCTCTAAACTAAATCATCTTCGCTACCGAGTAGGGGTGAGCATTCGGTCGGTTCGGTCAAAACCGATCCGAAAATGGTCAAACCGACCAAACCGAATATTGTAATATTTTTGACCGAACCGACCGAACAAAAAACATTAACCGAATCTGTTTCGACCGAATATATTTTCGGTCGATTCGGTCGGTTCGGTTAAATGGGCTATTTATGGGTTTTTTCAATTACATATGCTTTAAAAATCAATTAATTTTTTTCACAAATTCAAATAATTGAATTCTATAAAAATTAGAAAGAAATCAAGCATTTTCTCACAAATTCAAACAACATATCATAGCAAGAATTAAATTCAAAAAAAAATATCACCCTACTTTTCATAATAAGCATTCAAAATTAGAAGTATTCGGTCGGTCGGTTAAAATGTAAACTTTAAATTCTTAACCGAACCGTTAACCGATAACCGAAAATTTATATTTTTTTAACCGAACCGACCGAATGAAAATTTATCACCGAACCAAACCGACCAAAATTCATCGGTTCGGTCGGTTTGGTCGGTTTTTTCAAAACTTTGCTCACCCCTACTACCGAGTGTTGAGCAGACTCTCTACAGCACTAGTAGGAGTGGTGGCCTCAGCTAAAACAACTCCACAGATTTCAGATGACACATTTCTCACTCACTTCAATCTGAGTAGTAGCATTATCTAATAATGGAGTTGATTCAGTTCGGCTCTTCTACTTCAACCGCTCTCTCTATTCATCCTATTTTCAGGAACAGCAACAAGAACAGCAGCAATAATTATCATAACAACAAAAAATGCGGTAAGTTTCTCAAATTGAACAATGTTCGCAATCCTTCTCTCTTATCAATCGCCGCCGCCAGAAGAGATGAACCGGAGACCACAGTCGGCGTTGTCGAAAAACCAAACCTACGTAAATACGAGCTATCCCTCGGTAATCCGGCGCCGTTTGGCGCAACTCTCAACGAAACCCGCGGCGGTGTTAATTTCGCTATTTACTCTTCCAATGCCGTCTCCGCTTCTCTCTGTTTAATCTCTCTCGACGACTTGCCTCAGGTAACCGTTTTAATCGGCGGTTTTTTTTTATTTTTAATCACTACATTTTGTTGATGAGATGAGATCAGTTACTAATTTGATTTTGTTTGCAGAATAGAGTGACGGAAGAGATAGTTCTTGATCCGGCGACGAATAAAACGGGAGATATTTGGCATGTGTTTGTGAAGGGAGATTTTAAGGATATGTTATACGGTTATAAATTTGATGGAGTTTTATCTCTTCAAGATGGAGTTTGTTTTGATTCTTCTAATATAGTGTTAGATCCTTATGCTAAAGTAAGTTAGTGTTAGATTGTTTTTGTTGACGATTTCGTTGTTTTAACTGTATTGACTCCGATAATGTTTAATTTGTGTAGGCGGTTATAAGCAGAGGAGAGTTTGGTGTTTTAGGATCTGATGGGAACTGCTGGCCTCAAATGGCTGGGATGATACCGGTTCCTTCTCAGGATGAGGTGATTATTTGCGCGAATTGGTTTGTTGTCAACCGAATAAGCAATTTCCGAGTTATTACTTGAAGTGCGTTTGCAGTTTGTTGGAAAAATTTGAATTGCTTTGCTATTCATGTCATTGAGAAAATGTGTTTGTTACTGTTCCGGTGGAAGGATTTTCTTTTAGATTATCAGCTGAGGTGTGAAAAATGTTTACATTTAACTATGATAGGTTTTGTAATGAGTACATCATTCTGTTTTTCTTTTATTCTATGTTTAGAAAATTGGATTATGAAAAGTAACCTGCTCTTTAGGTTCAACTATGCTTGATTGCTTTAAATGTTCAAAGTCATATATGATCAAGATATGGACTATCAACTAATCCATTTTTGGATTCATCTAGCAGTTGTTGGGATCCATTTTCAATGGACTATTTTGTATGTTCAGAAATTTCCATATTCAGTTGCTTTGAATTCTTTACTTCACCTTTAGTTTTCATATTATAGTCGATGCTCTTTCTAGTTGAACTTTTCATGTTTGGCATTTACTCATGTGAATTTAGTATATTCTGCAGTTGCTATAAAGCTTGTTTCTAACTTATTATTAATGAAATCTATTTGGTATTACTTCAATGTGATTGATTTTTTTTTTTAAATTCTTGCATTTGCAGTTTGATTGGGAAGGGGATTTACCCTTGAAGTATTCCCAGAAAGATCTAGTGATATATGAAATGCATGTTCGGGGTTTTACACAGCATGAATCAAGCAGAACTGAATTTCCAGGGACATATCTCGGTACTGTGGAAAAGCTTGATCACTTGAAAGTAGGTTGCACTTCTATTATGTGGCTTCCCATGGGAATAATTGCTTAACAATCAGAAAATATGAGTAGAAATGTAGAATCAATTTTAAGTTCTAAAGAAATAGTGTTTCTATTTTCTACGATTACGTACAACCAAAAAAGAGATACGTATTGTTTCTTCCATTTACTATATTAATGATTTTTTTTTTCCCAACTTGATGAAAATTTCTTGACAGCTTAATAAAAGATTCCACTGCAATCTAATTTGGTTCAACTTTAGGTACAGTAATACATTTATCTAATGCAATACATATTCTTCTGTATCTAAGATTCATTCTATTCTCCCACTTGCTGTTTCTGAGGTACTTATATAAGGATTAGATGTAATAACTCTGTGGCATTGCTTATGTCTAATACTGTTTTACAAAGTAGAACAATCTCATCTATCTAGCAAATAAAACAATTTAAATATAGAATACATAGCCTCCTTATTTGTCTATCTATGTGTTTCTTTGAAGTCTTGAAGTGTTAGAAATGTCACCCGTGAAATCTTTCAAATTAAATAAGATTTAGGATTTTCCTAAAGGCTATGGGGATTCTATTGAAGTCGCGGGTCAAGATTTGGTTGGTGAATCACATTACATTTGACATCTTATTATTTGTCATCTCATTATATTTCAGGAACTTGGTGTCAACTGTATAGAGTTAATGCCATGCCATGAGTTCAATGAGCTGGAGTACTACAGCTACAATCCTGTCTTAGGTGATTACAAGTATGGTCACTTTTGCTTTTGTTAGTGATTATTTATTGTAGCATATAGGATATATCGGGAAAAATTTCAGATTCTTCCACTTCAAACTTATAGGTAGTAAATGTATCCAATTTTAAATATAGAAGGTGTAAATTTTTTGGGTAGTTGGAGAATGAAACAATGTGAACGATATTGTAGTGTGGATAATTTCACATTTTTTGATTGGATAATATCTCAAAATTGTCTTTTTTTTATTATGTCAGTTGTACTTAACATTTAGATTCACTTCTCTTACCCTCTAGATAGAGCAAATGATGCTGGGCATATCATATTTAAGTCTCCAATCTTTTCTTGCAGTCCTCGAGAACTCATCATTTTGCAAGAACTTTGATTCTGTTTCTTAGTTTAATTCTCCTCAAACAAAGTATTATTTTCCATGAATATCTTTTAAGTGCTTCTGCTTGTGCCCATACATCCTGTGAACTTATACTAGTAGAAAAGTTTCAGGTTTAGCTAATAATTCAAACCCATCTTGAAGAAATGCTACATCTTAATAATTATTTATAAGTTCCTTGTCCACAAGAAAAGCTGCTCCCTGATCATAGGAACAGTGTATTCTGAAAGGATGAACATATATTTGTCTGTTTTCTTAATGTAAAAATGAAAGACATAATTAATAGGCCAAATTTCATAAAGTTCAAAATTAGAGCAACATGAATCTGACCAATAAATTTATCCTCATTTAACTTTTAACCTCATTTCTTGTCCAGGATGAACTTTTGGGGATATTCAACTATAAATTACTTTTCACCTATGACTAGATATTCTTCTTCTGGGACTCAGAATTGTGGCCGCGGTGCAATCAATGAATTCAAGTTTCTTGTTAGAGAAGCACACAAACGAGGAATTGAGGTTAACAACTGGGTGCTATATGATATAAGATTTTAATGTGAGGTCTTCCGAAGATTACTATTTTATATGACTTGAACAGGTGATCATGGATGTCGTTTTTAATCACACAGCTGAAGGAAATGAAAAAGGTCCTGTCTTATCTTTCAGAGGAGTTGATAACAGTGTCTACTATATGCTTGCGCCTAAGGTATAGTACTTGAAATTATACTAAGTTGTTTCTGGTGTTGAAAATGACTGCATAAATTGTAAACAAAGTGGTGCATTACTTAAAGATAATTACCTCTTAGGGATTAAACAGATGATTTTAAGCAATAAGTAAAAAACACTTCATTTTCTTTTACCAGTGATCCAATGTCGTGCTTGGAGAATAAGTTAGTACTTTAGCACACTGAATCTAATTTTTTCATCCATTTTTGGTCCTTTTTATCCATTCATGCTTTGGTTGACCTTTTATTTTTTCCCCTCGTTTTCTTTTTTCCTGAAAAGAAAATAAGAAATTACACTTGGATTTTTGTTTTTCCTCTGTCAGATGCTCTCAATGAGAGTAATTTGATTATATAGATTTTCTTACTCTTAGCTGTTCATTGTAGCTTAAAAGCACATGTAAAGACCTTTTGAATCTAATTTGGGTAATTTAGACGTGTGGTCTCATGGAAATGTTTGTCAACTTTATTTTCTGACTATTGCTGAATTTTATGCAATTTTTGAATTGGAGATAACTGCTGAAGGTTCTTGACTTATATTCGAGTTTTGAGTTATCCTAACTAACAAGCCTTCAAACTGTTTAATAATTTGGGTTTATGTATTGATAATATGTCAGTTATGATTTTTGTGGAAATTATTGTTGAGCTAAGGTTTATGTTATGCTATTACAGGGCGAGTACTACAATTATTCAGGTTGTGGGAACACATTCAATTGCAACCATCCCATTGTGCGCCAATTTATATTGGACTGCCTTAGGTAAATGCATGAGAGCTTTCTACCTTAGTTGTTTGTCAGCGTTGAAAAGGGTTAAGTATTTAAAAACCTCTCTTTTTCATACAATATGTTCATTTCTTGTTTTTCTTCTTTCTATTGTATGGGTAAGAAAGTTTGGTATTGCTTTCTTGTGCTACAGGTATTGGGTATTGGAAATGCATGTGGATGGATTCCGCTTTGATCTTGCTTCCATTATGACGAGGAGTAGTAGGTAGTGCTTTGTACAATTTTATTATGCTGTCTGCTTGTATTCATACAATGAAGATTAATCGTTGCAGTTTCTCATACTAGTTTTTGTTTCCTCTGAAGTCTTTGGGATGCAGTCAATGTCTTTGGGAGTCCAATAGAAGGTGACTTGCTGACAACTGGCACACCTCTTAGCAGCCCGCCTTTGATTGATATGCTAAGTAATGATCCAATACTTCGTGAAGTAAAGGTATGATCATTAGCTTTCTCCCTTTGATTATTGGCTGAAGTGTTGGTATGATCATTAGCTTTCTCCCTTTGATTATTGGCTGAAGTGTTGGTATAATTAGTTTACATTTCTAGGCTTTCAATTCTTTCATAAACTTCATGAAGTTAAAGTTTGTGAACTTCATATTTTCCATGCCTTGGGCCTTGAATTCTTTTTATCCCTAGGCAATTTCTCACCTTGTGATGTTGTCTCACCTCACTAGTCACCCTAGTAGGCGTACTAGCTCTAGGGTCGGATGTGCCTTGTGGATTCTTAACAAATTGTTTTTGAAAGATTATTGTATCAAACTTCAGATTGGGCTTCGTGTGTATATTATTATAGTTCATAACGTCATTCATTTACTTTGATATTTTTGTAGTTTGAAATTTGAACTTTCAACAACTTTGGATCTTTTTCTCAAATAGAGGAACAATGGTACTGCATCTGTTGTCCTCATGCATTGATTTTATGTTAGAATCTTATTGAACAATCTGGTCAACTGCACCGCCCCCACTTCCCCATGACCCTTCTAATTTTAGTAAAATTTCATCACGGCTGCATGCTTTTCCTATCGTTAATTCACCCCTTACAAATGATTATTTAAATTTTGATGTTCCAATCCTATGAGGTGTCATGAGCATTTATATGTTCAAAATATCTTCAAAAGTTTTCAATATGACTACCATCAAATAGTTTATCACGTGTGTTTTTTTCCTTTTGTTTGGAGTTCTAGTTCATTCTTTCCACAATCTCTTGTATCTTATTTTTTAGGCTTAATGCCTTAAAAAACCCCGACCTTTCATCCCCTTTTCAATTCTACCTTGACGTTGAAAAATTGTCCATTTTACCCCAGTTTGCATTTTTTCATTTCAATTGTACTCTGAAGTATAAAATTGACCTTTATTTATTTGACAAAAGTTTAATAATTTTTTTTAAAAATGGTCAATTTAATATAAAAAGTTAATCTAATGCAAAAAGGGTTCAATTTAGAGAATTTTTGCCAAATAAAAAAAAGTCAATTTTATGCTTTAGGGTACAATTGAAATGAAATAATACAAAATAAGGTAAAATTGACAGATTTGCAACGTCAGGGTAGGATTGAAAAGGGGATGAAAGGTGAGGGTTTTTTAAGACATTAAGCCTATCTTTTATATGCACTTGATCTATTAAGTCCCCCATTTCCTATTTCAGGCCAGTGTTTGTACATCCTAAAGTCCTCATGTACCAAGTGTTTTACAACTTATCACCATAGACTTGTGCTTTAGCTTTACTAAATGCCTTTCTCGCAGAACTTTTATTCATGATATAGTAATTACAGTAAATACGTTTTCTTTGTTTTTCTGGTTCAGTTATGGTATTTCACTTCTAATTCTCATCTTCTACTTTTCTTTTTCTTCTTAAGATTTTTTTTCAATGGGTGTCATGGCCTATAGTTAGACTTAATTAGCTTATAAATTATTGTTAGCTGGTATCATTCGTTAATGTATTATTTTATTCAATTTATTCTAATTTTATTCTCTTTTAAATAGCTTATAGCTGAAGCATGGGATACTGGAGGTTTGTATCAAGTTGGTTGCTTTCCGCATTGGCAAATATGGTCAGAATGGAATGGAAAGGTTGGTATAAAACTGATGTTTGCATTATCATTTCAATTGATATCTTGTGAATTTGTTTTTTTTTTTTCAAATATCACCCTCATTGCCATGTCTTGAACTCTGTAATCTATAACTTGGCAGTAAGAAGATTGATGTATTTGCAATTACTGTAGGCTCATAACTCTTCAACTTAAGTGGTACTGGCATTATCAACAATAGGATAAATGTTCCCTTGTTATTGATGATTGTAGATGCTGTCTTCAAGTCTATTGCCACTATTTCATTACTTATTTATGCTCTTCTCAATTTATCATTACGCGTTACTATAGTGAGTACTTTTCTCGTTAGTAATCAAGAAGAAATAGCTCTATTTTTTTATGGCAAGAGTTACTTCATTTTATCAATGGTCTGAACCAGAGGGGTATGTTGATTATTTAATCACATAACAAGTTGAAACGCTCCACACCTGTTGTCTATTCTTAAATTAGAGGGATACCGGAGGGATCTAAATTCTGTAGTTAACTTGAGAATCAGTGGTTAATATAGCCCTTGACAAAATAAAATATGAGATTTATAACGATTTCTCCTATCAATTTCTAACTGACAAAATAAAATATCAGAATTTATAATTATTTCTCTTATCAATTTCTAAGTGTTTGCATTAATAGTGCTTTCAATCTCAGTAGATACCCAGTTCTTACTTAGTTTGTGATAAGTTTGTACTTTTTATTTTACTTATTTAATGTTCTATTGTATTTTTATGTTTTCCATAGAAAGCCTGTGTCCTTAAAATGACAGGAACTCACAAATCCAACATATAATATTTCATTCGATTGTAACTTTGGGTGGGTTTTGAGAATCTTCATGTTCAAGATTGCACCCTTACCAAAATTCTGCTCTTAGTCTTAGACTCTGAAGTCTGAAGTCTTATGTCATTTGGAATCTACTCCCGCTAATAAAGTTAATGAGTTTGCTTTCATATATGAATTTGAAAAATGGAGAAAGTAAATGAGGATGAAGGAATATGAAAACAAGAGAAAATACATTTGCTTTCTTGCATCTTTTTATTTTCATAAAATTTGGGAAATTTTATTATTATTTGCATTTGCAATTTTAATATAAGATGTAGGCTTAAATTGATTAATCATTCTCTGTGTTTCTTTTTTCAATTATAGTATCGTGACGTTGTGAGGCAGTTCATGAAGGGTACCGATGGCTTTTCTGGGGCTTTTGCTGAATGTTTATGCGGGAGCCCAAATTTATATCAGGTATAACTTTTCAGTATTAGTCTGTCTAGCCATCCATTTATATTTTCTGTGGGACATATTGATATCACTCTGTGCAATCTAATGCTCTTATTGTGTTTACTTATACATATCACTAATACTTTAATTGTACTGGATTTTATCGAGTTTCGACATAATTTACGTTGTTTTCCTTGAAAAATCAACGTATCAGTTTGTGCTGATTTCTTATATAGAAAGATACAGCGTTGGACACCCCAAATAAATGAGATCTTTACCATATAAAAATATACATTTCTCTTACTCTACGCCTAAGCATGACTCGAGCATTCTAGTAGCATATGAATCTTTGAATTATTATGTAACATGAAATGTACTCTATCTAAGCATGATATTTTCCGAATTCTGTTGACATTATAATTGTGGTTTCTAAATGAACCAATAAATCAGGAAGGAGGAAGGAAACCATGGAACAGCATCAACTTTGTATGTGCACATGATGGTTTTACTTTGGCTGACTTGGTGACGTATAACAACAAAAATAATTTGGCAAATGGAGAAGACAATAATGATGGGGAAAGTCATAACAATAGCTGGAACTGTGGACAGGTAAGGTTAGTTATTATAAATTTATAGGGTTTGGGTAGTCTAATCATTGCGAGCTTATTGTGAAGGTTTCCACAATCGTTTTCCTGGAGATTCTTTAATTTGTGTTAGGCTTCCAGCTGTTTGGACTTATTGCTGGAAAGCTGGGAAAAATGTTTTTCAAATTTTACTATGTTTGCTGTTTTATAGAGTCTCTGGATGGAAATGAATGCATGGTTTTGAAATATCAATGTGTTCTTTAATTTAATGTGGGACATGGTGGTTTCTTTATGATCTGTGTGAAATTATGTTTCCGGTGCTTTTGGGGAATTTCGGTCCTATTCAATATAATGACAAGGCATGATCTTCTTAGATTTTCCCTTCTTATTTTTCATTTTTTCTGTAGTATTATTTGTATGTTGGCTTCTGTGGGAGAATCCATAATCTATTGATTTCATTTAAAATGGGCTACTGAATTTTTGGCTTCAGTAAGTAAAGAAAGAGGCAAAATCGATAGATTGCTCACATACTCTTCTTATGAAAACTTATGCTATTTCTTTGTGATTTTCAATGAGTTTTTTTTATTTAGCTTGCTTTTAAGTCTGTTCGTCATGTTTCATCAACTTATCAAGTAGGAAGGAGAGTTTGCAAGCATTTCAGTGAAGAAATTGAGGAGACGGCAAATGCGGAATTTCTTTGTCTGTCTAATGGTTTCACAAGTAAGACTCTGTTTATTGTTACTATTATTAAAAGACATATTCCTAATTATGTTATTTTAATGAAAGACAAGAAATTGAGATGTGTAGTATAGAATAGTTTTTAAAGCTACTATAAATAGAATCTGTAATTTCCTTTAGTTCCTCATTTAATATATCACATCCTATATTCCATGGCAAAAAGCAAAGAAAAGAGATTTGATATCGCCTAACTACTAATTAAATTATTTTAATGTATGTATCCGTGAGAATAATTGCCAAATTTGCCAAATCCTGAAGTCTGCAAACTGTAAATCAATTTTTTTTTTAATTTTTGCATTTGGTAAGATTAAAGTTTAACATAGGTTGTAACATAGCTAAGTTAAATCACTGTTTTATTGCTTTAGCACGGATCAATTAGAGTTGTTCATTTCTACTATCTCCTCCTTTCAGTCTGGTGAACATTGCCTCAAAGCTTAACAATATTTTAAAAGATTGTCGAATGACCGAAAAGGGCTTGAAACTGTTGCATAATATTATATGCTGTTATGGTAATTGATGTACCATACCGCATAGAGTGAATGCATTTTACAAACCGGTTTTCTAACGTCCTTCATGTTCCTTCTGCAATAATCTGGATTGGGATTCCCACAAGTTCATTTTGAACTTGAGGGGGTCATGTTCACGATCTACACCATTCATTGTAAAATGAACGGTGTAGATTAATTTAATTAAAATTGTTCTTTTTTGATCTACACCGTTAATGAATGGTGTAGATCGTGAACATGACCCCTCAAGTTCAAATGAACTTGAGGAAATCCTAATCCGAATAGTTTTCCATCTCAACTCAAAAAGTGAATTAGTAAACAAACTGATCTTGATCTTTTGTGTGACCAGGGTGTTCCAATGATATACATGGGGGATGAATATGGCCATACCAAAGGAGGAAACAACAATACATATTGTCATGATAATTATGTATCCACTGCTCCCTGCTGGTATTCAGAGGTTTTATGAAAAAATTATGTTAATTATGTGGATTAACTTCCTGCTCTGCTGCAGATCAACTACTTTCGGTGGGATAAAAAGGAAGAATTCTCATCAGACTTCTATAGATTTTGCTGCCTGATGACCAAGTTCCGACGGTGAGAATTTGCCACGAAATTCTTTTCATGCAGTTTGGCCTGTATTTAGACATTTCCCTTATCTCATTGGAGCTGTGATCTTGCAGTGAATGTGAGTCCCTTGGTTTACATGATTTCCCTACTGCAGAGAGGTTACAATGGCATGGCCTTTTTCCTGGAGTTCCAGATTGGTCTGAATCTAGCAGATATGTGGCTTTTACCCTGGTAGGTTTTCTTGGTATTGGAGACAGCAAAATCCCATCTGAACTTAACCACAAAGCTGTGTGCCATATTCTTACCAATCTCCATTCATTTTCTGGTCTTTAATCATTGTTTTTTTTTGCCAAGTCTTTAATCATTGTACATTTTTAAGAAATTCATTGTCTTGCATAATTGGCCCAATGACGAGTGGCCCAATAGATTGAGCCAAGTGCTTCAGAAGTGTATTTTTTTTAATTTCAAAATTGCATCAAATAGTACTGATGGACATGGTGCAACATACTTTTTACTGGCACTCTCTCATTCTGGTATTACGTTGATGGTGTTGGGTATCAAGGATAGGATGGATGGGTTTATTTGTGTCCTCATCTTCGATCTCTGATGGAATTGGTCAATTTTTCAGCATTTTTTGACAGTGGTAATTTAGCTGAAATAATTATTCAGGAATTGTTAACAGTAATAAAGTGTCTTTAGGCTATCCTCTACTGCAGTTCAACGTGTTTCCATAATCTAGTTATGCCTTTCTTGTTTCAGAAGTAGTGTTTGTATACTTTAGAAAGCAAGTTCTTAATAATGTGTTCCTTACATTCATAATAATCGTTTGAAATCACATATTTCTGCTTAAATTAGCTCTTGTTTCTATTGTCGAATTTAAGCCCAGTACTAAACAGTTCTTGGTGTGACCTTTTGTCCAGATTGACTCCGTGAAGCAAGAGATTTATGTTGCCTTCAATGCTAGTCATATACCCATCACTATCACTCTGCCGGAACGCCCCGGATACAGATGGGAGCCTCTGGTAGATACTGGGAAGGCTGCTCCGTTCGACTTTCTGTCCAGCGATGTTCCCGATAGAGACATTGCGGTTAAACAGTATGCTCACTTTCTTGATGCCAATTTATACCCTATGCTTAGTTATTCTTCCATCATTCTCACCCTTTCTCCTGATCATATTGCTTAGCTTTAAGAACACCAAAATGTTTAGTTTGTATATATTTTCAATTTATAGGAAATTGTAAGTCTCACAATGTATAATTCAAAGATAGTCTCTTTAAACATGTCATGTGCCCATGTGGGACACTACTTGCCACATCAGAAAAGGTTTATTTTTTTATCTATATAATTTATTTAAATATAATCTAAAATTATGAGATGAGCAACAGCAGAAAATACATTTGAGCAGTGTTTTTATGATCGGACTGTATCAAACTGACCTAGCGAGAAAGTCCCCGATTTATGTTCTCTCAACCTCTAAAGTCTTTTAAACTTCAATTCATAATTTAAACTTCAATTCATAACTAGAAAATGTGTGATATTTTTTGAATTTTTTGTACTCATCTATTTTTTGTTGTTAGTTAAGGACATGGCAGCTGATGCATTCTAAAAGAATATAAAAGAACAGAAGGAAAATATTATTTAATCTATTTTATTTTTTTATATATTTTTTATTAATTTAATCTCATATTCTAATTGCTAATTTAAATATAATAAAAATTATTTAAATTGTATCACTATCTTGTATTGTTAAATAATTAGTTTATATTTTTTTTAAATATATATATAAAAAATCAAGAGATCAATCAAAAAGTGAAAGTTTTAGGGAAATTTAGGTATTTACTCCAAAAATGAAAATATTTGCACTTTATACCTCAACACGGAAAAGTTACAGAAAATACTTCATGTTTTTTCCAGATTTATGTTTTTACTCTGGATATTAAAATATTTATGATTTAACTCCGTTATCATCTGGTTATCATAAACACTCATGTAATTTATTTTTTCATAGGTTATCATACAATTATCATAAGCTTATCATATTTCATTATCATCTAGTTATCATACTGCAGTGTTATGATAACGACATGATAATCAGACATTGTATTATCATAACATTATCATAAATATTATCATAACATTATCATCTAGGTACCATAAATATTATGGTCTCGGTATCATATGATAAATATTATGATAACGACATGATAATCAGACATTGTTTTATCATAATATATCATAGATATTATCATAACATTATCATTTAGGTACCATAAATATTATCATCTCGGTATCGTATGATAATATTATGATAACAACATGATAATATTATGATAACGATATGATAATCAAACATTATTTTCTCCAGAAAATCATTTTTTTTCTTGCAGTGTTATGATAACAGCATGATAATATAGTGATACTTATATGATAATCAGACGTTGTCTTTTAAAAAAATCATTTTTTCTGCAGTGTTATGATAATATTATAATAATGCAGTGATACTCATATGATAATCAGATGCTGTTTTTTGTGCAGAAAATCGTTTTTTCATCACAAAATCGTTTTTCATGCAGATTTTTAGATTTAAAATTGAGAAAATTAAAGAGTAATTTATTTAGATATAAAAGTTAACATAAATCGTATTAATCACCACGAATTTAAGAAAAACTAAAATCAAATATGAAAAGAACGGCGGAGCGACGGTTGAGTGATGGCGGAGCGACGACGACCGATGAATGAACGGCGAAGAAGAAGAGAAGAACTAAAGAAGAAGAAGAAAAAAAATGGCAAAGAAAAGCCAAACAGAGAAGAAGAGAAGAATAAAAAGAAGAAAGAGGAGAGATGAGAGAGGAGAGAGAGAGAGAGAAAAAAAATAATGACAATTGTCATTAGTTGTCACTTGAGAGTAAACAAATTATGACTAGAGTAAAATAATAATAAAAGTTAGGTATATTGTTAGAGTAAAAAAATAAAAACAATAAAAGAGTGAGGTATTTTTTTTATCTTTTTCTTATTGAGTTACGAAATCAAATTATTTTTGAAAATGGAGTATTTATCCTAATTTACTCAAAGCTTAAGCTTTAAGGATCTGAGCAAGCCAAATAGAAGATGAGAGATCTGATAAATCAAAACCAAAATCGTATAATTTAGGAATTCTAAAATGAGTTTAGTCTAAATTTTTTTAGTTTATTTATTTACAAGACTAAAATCAATTCTTACAAACTGAATTATCAAAAAAAATTCTTACAAACAACCACACACGACCTCTTTGAGTGTTTTAACGAATTCAAAAAAAATTGAATTTTTAGAGATTTTTAGATATAGGAGTTTTGCTCAAAGTTTTTCTTTACCCAAATAATATGTTGAAGCCATAATGCTTGAATTCAAAAATAGAGCCGTTGAACGTCTTTAACTTCTTCATTAAATGTTAGTGTACGATAGTACGCCGCTACTGATCTCCAACAACATAAGTTTGTTTGAATTTTGAGGCACCATAGGATCATATGAAAGCTATACAATCGTATTGCCTTCTTTAGATACAACTCTATGTTGCTCATATGTGCTTATATAAGATTTGCATATCCGTCGTACGTTGGTCGTACACTAACTCTTTTATTTTATTTTTCTACCGCACCTTCAAATTTTTAACTTTTATCCATTTAATCTTCTTAAAAATACAATTATTTAATTTTCAACCATTTTATGTCCAGCATGAATGATTAGAAGCATATAAATTAATTTATGCACGATCACAAATAATTTTTTTTAAATATATTTATTTTGAATTTTAATAATATTTTATAAATTGTTAACGACAATAGAAATAAACAATATAAAAAAATAAAATATTGAAATTTAGTCAAATAATTACATAATATAACTTCTTGTACATGTAAATATTGGTTTACATTTCAATAATGATAAATGGAGTTTGTCTATTTTAACGATATTATAAAATATATAAATTTACTATACTGTGATAATATTAAATAAAGACTTTAATTGTTTAAAAAATTATAATTTTTAGTGTGTTTCACGAATTTCTAATTTTAATTTTTTTAATTAATATACCATCTTTTTTTTTTTTGCAATTTCAAACTTTTCAAATCAATTCTGAATTTTTAAAATTTGGGTTAAATTCGGAAAACACGCTAAATTTTATGATTTTTAAAATACTTAAACATTAAATGATTTTTTCAAATAATATGTAAAGTACATCACTTTTTATTTTAAATTAAAAATATATTTAGGCTTAATATATTTTGACCCTTAAATTTTACCATTTTGTTCCCTATGACCTCTAAACAATTTTAGTGTTCCATTAGACCTCTTAACTATTTATTGTTCTAGTTAACCCCATGTCAGCAAAGCCATGTCAGCAATTTTATCCACGTCATCGCGCGTGGTGTGCACGTTTCGAATGAGGGGTTAAATCGAAAAAAAAAAAGAATTAAAAGATCCAATTATTTGTCACCTATCGTTAGCGGCTAACGAATCGGGGTATACAAATAAGGAATTAAAGAAAGTACAAGAGCTCTTAAGATCTGTTGATAGGGATTGTGTTTTACAAGATAAAATTTATTTTGCTGCTTTTCAAGCTAGTACTGCAGTCGAGGTTTTATGAGATTTTAATTGTTTTTCTTTCATGTTCTCTAATTTTGCTATTTTTGTTCATATGATATCTGTATAAATATTTAGATTCATAATATTAATACTAATTATTTTTAATCTTTGTAACAACCTATATAGAACAACTATGTGAGTATTCATTTCTTTTACTCATTAATTTTGGTTCTTTGAACTACTAAATTAGTACTGTTAGAATCTGAAACTTTCAATGCTAATTTTTTTTATTCAATAGAATATATGTACAATTCATTTGTGACATGTAATGATTCAAGTGGAGTTGTAGAATGTTATGATTCTTTAATAAATTTGAGACGCATTTGAACTGTTTTTGAGATGTATCGTATCAATTTATTATATATATTTGAAATGTGTTATTTTTATATCTTTGTATGTATTATGTGATATTTATTAATCTGTTTTTGTTTACTGATTTTTATCTGCTGTTTTTTTTGTAGTTTGATGATTCCGTCAATACTTTTTGCAAAAAGTTCAGACAACTTCCTTTATTTCGAAGAATGTAGCTAAACTGGTTCTGAGGCGTATATGAGTTGTTTTTGAGATGTATCTAAACTATGTTTTAGATGTATATGACTTGTATATGAGATGTATTTGAATTATTTTTGAGATTTGATTTCTCATGTAAACTAGAAAATTGTAAGTATTTACATTTTAATATAAATTCATATGTGTAAGATTAACTTCAAATAATGATAAATTTAATGAATGCATTATATAGTTATTGGTTCATTTTATTATGTATATACATATTAGATACATCAACGATATATCGTATTTACACCACTAATACATTGTAGATAAATTGTTTATTCATTACTAATATGCCACTGATACATCGTAGACACATATTTTGTCCCTTTTTAATTATTTTAACAAATAAATTTTATCGATACACCATTAATTATAATTTCTAAAATGCGTCTCCAACTCAGAATGATTATTTTAACAAAATAAATTTTAAAATGACTCGTACATTATAGATATGTTGTCAATACACCGTAATACATTGCTGATATATCATAAATACACCACTAATATACCACTGATATATCGTAAATACACCACTAATACATCATATATATAGAGGGAAGAAATCAATAATAACATTTTAATTAGTAGCAACTTTCAGTAATAAAATTTCAATTAGCGCAACTTCCAATAATTTCTCAATGACTGAAAAACAAGTCTTCATAATTCAAAATATCATCAAAATTCATTATTTAACAATTGAAACTCTTTACACAAACTAAATCAAAACAAAATAAAACAAAAATATCTATTTAGTTTTTCAAAACTTTAATTTATAAAAGAACCTCGTGTTTTTCCCAATTTTAAACCTCTTTTTGAATCTATTTTAAAAGTATGAGAAAATATGTTAGTGATACATTTCAGATATAAAGATACCTGTTTATTTTTTTTATACGTTTACACGTGCTGACGCGTGACTAGCGCGCATGTCATACACATTTGTGACCCATTGACTTTTTTTTTTTAGTGTGCCCCGCCTCTTATTTAATGGTTGAGTAAAATATGTAAACTTTTTTCTTGTTTTATCATGAATGTAAAAATTTAAGCTTGTATGTATTTGAGACTTTGAGTAAAGTATTATTTAAATCGGGATATTTTTGTGGATTTTTCAGAAAAAATTGGACAATTACTTGCTAGAAAAAGATAGTATAACAAAGAACAGAAACTGAAACTATACCTGCACCACTGCAAACGGGCATCATCATATTATTATGCTATTATCTGTTCAATACATATAATAATAATGAATTAGCTATTCCTACCACTATATTATATATTGAAACAAAAAATATTAATCATCGCAAGTCTGAAGTCCCATGTCGCTTCTACGAACTAGAAGCTCGCAGCCGAAAATCCAGTGCTGCATGAGGGCTGTAGGTCAAATTTCTGCTATGAACAGCTTTCCGAATCCAAAATTTCAAGAAGCCATCGCCAAAGGCGGTCCATACCCATTTCTATGCGACTTCTGCCATCTCCATGCTACTTGTAAGCTCTCTTGGAGATCGGTGTGTTGAGCTGTCCAGTTGAGTTCGAGCCTAATCTTAGTAGGGTCACTAAACACTTCAGCATAGTCACCAGGTCGACGAGGCAAATAGTCGACTTTGATGTCCACACCGGTTGCCTTCTTGCAGGCCTCTACAAATTCATTGACTGATCTACCTGAAAGTCGTAATCAGAAGAAAAGCTATAAACAAATGATCCAGAGAATAAATTATATCATAGAAGGCGTTTGACATTCAAAATGTATAACGCACCTTTTCCAGTACCGACATTAAAGATCCCAACTTTTCCAGGCACTGCCTTTTCAAGAGCTTTCACATGAGCATCGACAAGATCAGTAACATCGATATAATCTCTTACACAAGTACCATCATGTGTCTTATAGTCTGTTCCTTTAACCTACAAAGTAACAAATACCTTAATACCATTAGCTTATTCAATCATCAGAATGCACAAAAAAGCATGCATTTCCTAGTTTAAGAGCTGATGTCGCAGGCGCTATAATCAATCAGTCAAATTGTTCTTAGACAGTCATTTGCAGCACAGGACACAATAAGTATTGCAAATTTCATAATAAATATTTCGGCGGAACATCATCATTATCTGGATTTATAATCCAGCAAATAAATCAAATAATTGGAAGATTACCGAACATGTGATAGTTAGCTGACACTGCAAAATACAAATTAAAGCAGTATGCCAAAATGAAAAATATGATCAAGGTTTTACGAAACAAGAAAGTGCCAACAACCGAGCAGGTTCTGGTAAAATAATAAATTAGCTGTTCACGCAAATATAGGATTTCTAAAAACAGGCAAAGTGACATTAAAAAGCATGCATGAAAAATGAAAAAAACAGTCAGAAATACGTCATCCACATACATAAATTATCCACACATACAAATTAGCAGTGCCTGCAAGAAGCAAAGAATACCTTCAGCCCAGGAATAAAACCACGAGCTGCATCAAAACAAGCACCAGAAATCCGTCCATGTTCTCGAAGTTCAGGACTGGGAGCCTCACCAAGTCTGCCATCTGGATCCGAACCAATCACATTGAAGTATCTGGAAAACATTCCCGCCCAAAAAAATCATCAATCACTAGATAACAATTGAGACATCTATAATTAGCATTTCAAATAAGAAAATAACATTAAAAAGAGAAATTTTTAGGTAGACTTAGTCCACCACATCATTCATGGACTATGTCAATCATTTTAAAACACATCATTAAAAAAGGACATTAATTTATTTATTTTTACATATTTAATGTGCTTTAAAATGATTGGCTCATTGCATGAATGAGCAATGGACCGAGTCTCCTAAAAATTTCTCGATTAAAAAAGGTGTGACATGTGCATGGCTCTATTAATTTTGATATTTGCAAACTCGAGATGCAAATATCTTAATGTATTTTTTCAGCGACAATAAATCAGAATTATGCATTACACATGGTCTTGAGCATCTCAAGAAAGAATGAAAACAATGAAAGATTAATCACTTAAAAAAAATAAAAATTGAAAGAACAACAGTTGAAAAAGCTAGAGAATTCAATCAAAGAAATCCACCAACCTAAGAATCATAACTGCCATGTCAGAATTTTTAGAAAAATCAAGAATGATATCTTCAGCCATCTTCTTAGCTTTTCCATATGGATTTATTGGGACCTGAACTGACGGAGATACACTGATCAATCAACCAGCCAGAAAAATTACAATGCATCTCATGCAGAGTGTCTTAGCAAATACCTGTGGGGTGACTTCGGTAATAGGCATCTTCTCAGGCTCCCCGTATGTTGCACACGTGCTTGAATAAATTAAAGTCTTTACATCATGAGCAGACATCGACTCTACTACAGTTAATGTATTTGATGTTATGTTGTGATAGTACCTTCATAAACAAGCAGAAGGAATTCATGATTAAGACGGAGAAAGTAAACATTACTTGTTGACCAAAACAATAATTTACCACAACAAAAGAGAGATAAATCCTTAAATAGATGTCTAAATTATCAAAAACTCAAATAGATGTCTAAATTATCAGTTTCAAAAGCAATCTTCTATGATGTATAATTTCTATTTGCACTCAAAATAAAGAACAGGATTCGATCAAGGAAACATAGTTATTCATGGTTTTCTTAGATGACTGCAAAACCTTACACTTCCTGCATTCAATATTCAGCATCTACTTGTCATCACCAACACCAATCTAGCCTGTCCTGGCACTAACACCGCATGCATAGAACAGAAACATTGCCACAAGACAAGAGAGAAGATGTTTTCAACAACAAAAAACTGAACATGCCTAAACTTACTTAAGAGGATCCATAGTGCTTTCCCCAACATATGCAACAGCAGCAAAGTGCATCACAGCATCAAATGCATTTTCTGAGAAAATTTTATTAACCTGCAAATTTCAGTAAAGGAAACAACTTGCAAATCCAAGTTCTTGTGTTTATGGACAATATACTGTCATATATTATAAATTGTTCAACAAGGATACAACTTTTGCATCTCCCAAATCAGCATAAATAAACTGAAGCCTCCCAGGCTCTGGAAATAATTCTTGTAGAACTTTTACAGCACCTAGGTTTCCCCGTGAAAGATTATCCTGTCAAAAATAACAAAAAACCATTTGATCTTGCAAGTCCAGCATAAAATTGTGAATATTTAAATGACACAAGATATCAATAAATTGCATAAAACGCACGTACCACTATGGTAACCCTGTAACCATCCTTCAGAAGTCGCAATGAAGCATGTGAACCAATATAACCAGCTCCACCAGTCACTAGGACATGTATAACCGATTCATCATGCACAGAGAACTGGATAATAACCAACCAAAACATAAATTACATGTTAATAAATTGCCATAGAAATTCAAACAATTGTATAACATATGGAAAAATGGAAATCTCATAACAACCACCCCAGTCTAATCCTTTCCTATAGTTTCCCCAGAACAAAATTGACCCTATGTTAGAGGCAGAAATCATAAAATATAGACAATAATATTACAAACAAACCCCCTTTTAATTCATAAAATTAGATATGACAGCACCCATTGCTCAAAATCCAATAAAGACAAAACGCCTTCTAAACTAGTCTATGTGTCTGTGAAAATGATAATCATGTCACTCATGGATAGGAGTTTCCTGCACGTCTTAGGGGCAAATAAAGGTGCACGGGAAAATCTTTGAGCAAGAAAAAATCTACGAAACATATAACACAGCCTCTGCCAGACAGGGTACCAAGACAACAAAATGAGCCGTAAGGTGAAACCAATTACCGGGCTTGGGGCGTTAAATGTTGGGGATTGCTTGAGCATAATAATGCATAATGCTGTGAGGGCAGCAGCCAAAAGAATCTTCCCCACAACATTATTCTTCCTCTTTGGGTCTGCGTAGTCCAAGCCTGCAGGCAGCGAATAAAACAAATAAAAAACTACGCTTTACAGAATCAAAGCAATAGATTCAAAACTGAAGAAAATTCAACAAAAATTGAAATACTACGATAAAAAGAAGCACAACAGCAGGCGAAATATAGCGAAAAACAAACCTCCGAGCGGCATAGATCTGTTGGGTCTTTGCTGATTTCTCAACCTACCAAAATTTAGCATTTGGAGAGTCTCTTGAAAAAGATACAGAAGTAAGCTTCTTCTGTATCAAACAATCATCTAGCAAGCAATTACCTTACTTTTCAGCACTAATCTCCTGCAATGAAGATCAAGAAGCTAGCAGAGTCAATTTTGAATCACATTTAAGAAAATCATTAAAACAATAGTATATAACATGAAACATGTAAAGTTGAAATCAAAAGCAAAAGAAAAGGCTGGCTGGGCCCTCTGCAAGCAATTAAATGTTGAAAAGGCAACAAAAAGTTAAAAAATGTAAAGTTTCAAAAAATTTAACACCACAATTACCAACAGAAACAAAAAAAAATCATCAGTGAAAATTTAAATTTCAACAAACAAAGATCCAAATAAAACCAAGCTCCAATTTTGTTTTGGGCTCTTATATAAAGTTTTGTCAGGGCGTGTCGTCTTCCCAAACCTGATTTATGGGAAATTTTGGAAAAAATTAAAACCCATATAAATGGAAATAGAAGCAAAGAAAAAGATTGAAAATTGGGGAAGATCCAATGAAATTAGAGCGTAAAAATGAATACCCAGTAAGAGAAAATTGGCAATGGCAGAGATATGAACACCAAAAAAGGACAAAAAAATTGGAAAGAAAGGATATTTAACTGCAATTACAAACCACCTTATAAAAATAGCAAAACAATTGTCAAAGTTTCCAAATTTGAATCACAAGATCCACACATGTGACCATATGTAACGGAAAACGCACAAAATAAAACAAAACCCAGAATTGGAAATTCAATCAACAGTTAAGATTATGTAACAAAAATAGAAAGAACGTTTGTTTTTGTGTTTTACTTACAAAAATGCAAAGAGAGGGATAAAATTAGAGAGAGAAAGTTTGTGTTGAGTTTGAATATGAAGAGAGTTAGAGAGAGAGAGAGAGTTGTAATAGGCGAAGAATTCTCTCTATTTTCCATTTAGTCATTGCTTCTGCGTCTGTTGAGAAGTCGCAGGCACAGCAAAAATTCTCTTTTTTTTTATTATTTTCATATTTTATTAGTAATTTTTTTTTATTATTTGTTCAATTTGTATACTATTTTTTTCATTTTTGGGGGTTTGGAACTTTGGACGACAATGAAAGGAGGACCAATCATGGGGAGTCCAGAGCGGAGCGGGAAGCGCGGGGCTTTGGTTCTTTTGTTGTGCTGTCGCCTATAAGATGCTGCCATTTCATCTTCTTCTCTTATGCTTTTTTACTTTTTTTTTTTTATTTCTCATGCTTTTTTTTAAAAACATTTGTCATGCTTTTTTACTTTTTTTTTGTCAAAAGATAGTAATATTAATAGATTAACATATTACTACATCTTACCGAAAAAGTAAATCGTAGATCAAAAATAAAAAATAAAAAACAACTGAAACCATATATCGATCTATAGAAAGAAACGAAATAAAAATACAAATTTAACAGACGATTAAAAATAGGAACAATTCCAGTGTGAAGAATTCCCTGCCACCAATCATATCCCAAAACTTCTACGAACCACTTATTTCGCTGTTAAAATACTTCGAACGATGAAAAAAAAATACCTTGAATCTTCAATAACGTGAATTTGAAGTTTGAACAAACGCTAAAAAGTCTTGAACGGATCAAGGATCTACAGAAACCACGAATAAAACACACCAAAACTCCAAAGAACGGAGCAATTTAAAGAAACGAGCTAAGAGATGATGATATACGGCTAAAAGCCGAAAATCACCGTCCCCTGCGCTCGAAATCGAAGAAAATCAGACTTTTCCTCTCTAGAATAAGGTTTCTCTCCGCTTTGATTATATAGATTCTTAGGTAGACTCGATCTACCACGTCATCCGTGAATTAGCCTATCACACTATGACACGTCATTAAAATAGTGGCACTATCGTAATTTTGTTTGTTACTTTTTACATTTTTGAATAGTAATATTACAATAATACCATTATTTTAAGGGTTAATTCCTAAAAAAATCACGAACTTTAAATAAAGTTTCATTTTAATCATGAACTTTAAAAGTTGTCATTTAAAGGCACGAACTTTCATTTTGTTTCAAATCTATCGCCAAAGTAAAATCCGGTGTATTTTATCGAATCAAAAATTCCTAATCCTATATACTCTAACTAAAAAATAATAAGATTTAATGTCGATTTATAATTTGGGTCTTTCATTAGTGGTTTATTGAAGAATTTAGTCAACAAAAATACACTGAAATGATAGATTTGAAACAAAATGAAAGTTCGTGCCTTTAAATGGCAACTTTTAAAGGTCATGATTAAAATGAAACTTCATGTAAAGTTCATGATTTTTTTAAGAATTAACCCTTATTTTAATGATGTGTCATAATGTGGTAAGTTTAGTCCATGGACGACGTGGTGGACTGAGTCTACTTAAAAATTTCTCCTTTTTTTCATGGATGTAACTTGTTGCATATTTTCTATTAGAGTGTTTATCTCATGCAACAGTTGTGTCATATTATTTTTACAACAAGTAAATGAGTATTTGCGATAAAAAATCTTTAATTTTTTTTTAATCATTAAATATTAGCACAACGCCTTATTGGTTTGTTGCATGAATGACGTGGCGCAACCGTTGTGTTGTATCTCGTGTCTACCAACAACATAAATGAAAACTAATTCATATTAGGCGAAACTCATTAAGGACCCCTAGTATTTTATCATTTTTGTTCATAACATTTTTACCATTTACTTTCAATCTTTCTGATCCCTCTATAACCATTGGCAAATGACCAAAAAAGGCCAATTTTTTTATGAAAGTTTCACAAAGGTCCAAACCTTTTAATTTTATCCAATTTGTCCTGAAATACATGATTTTGTTTCAATTTTGTCCAACTACACAATTTTGCTTATGTGGCGCTGATGTGTGGCATTGTCACATCAACGTCACGTAGGTGCCACATAAGCAAAATTACACAATTGGAGAGAATTGAAACTAAATCATGCGTTTCATGACAAATTGGATAAAATTGAAAGGAACAAAGGATCAATTCACCTTAGTACAAACAAACCCAAAAGTTGCGTTTTTAGCTCAAATCAGCCCTTGAGAGAGTGAGTTTCTTAATTTTATTTAATTAACTTAATTACTCATATTTTAATTAATCAAAACTCTATTATACTCTAATTAAACTAATAAAACACAATTAACCTTAATTTAATTATATTTTACTAAATTCATCAAAAATATTACTCCTATATTTTACTTAATTAAAACTCTTAATTATATTCTAATTTTTACTTTATTAAAACATAATTAACTCTAATTATTTTCTAATTCACCACTCCTTTTTGTTCACCGGAATTTTATTTTCACCGGAATTTTTTTTTCTTAAATTTTTTTTCCCGTTGAAACCGGAGGAGACCCATCTGGGTCTGCTCCTCCACGATGATGGAGGAGCAGACCCAGATGGGTCTCCTCCATGGTGGAAAGCAGACCCATCGGGTCTACTCTTCGCCGGAGTAGACCCAGATGGGTCTTCTCCACGGTGGAAAGCAGACCCATCGGGTCTGCCCTTCCATCGTGGAAGAGCAGACCCGATGGGTCTGCTCTTCGCCGGAGTAGACCCATCTGGGTCTGCTCCTCCACGATGGAGGAGCAGACCCAGATGGGTCTTCTCCACGGTGGTAAGCAGACCCATCGAGTCTGCTCTTCCATCGTGGAAGAGCAGACCCGATGGGTTTGCTCTTTGCCGGAGTAGAACCATTTGGGTCTGCTCCTCCAATTTTAAATAGATTTTTTGTTTTTAAATTTAGATATTAATTTGTAATTTTTTTAAAATAACAAGGATTATTTAAGACTTTTAACCAAGAGAGTGTGTTTCAAACGCAAGTTGAGAGTGGGCAAGAATGAAAAAGGGGCTGATTTGATACGAAAACACAACTTTTGGGTCTGTTTGTACCAAAATCTTCCAAAATGACTCATTTGATATTTCGTGCCAAGTTGAGGAGGTGAATTGATCCTTTTTTCAAATTGAAAGGTTTGGACTTTTGTGAAATTTTCATGAAAGATTTGGTCTTTTTTGGTTATTTAGCCTTTTGATTTCAGTTCCTTATTTGAATGCAATTTGGCATGTGCGTCTGACTTATTGTTAGCAAGAGTTTAAGAAAAACAGTTATGATATAATTAATGTTCTTAAGGACTTTTCGAACAAAAACGGTAAATGTGAGCGAAGTGGGGGTCAGACTCGCCCAGACTTATGGCAACCTCAATCTGGTTTAGTTTTAAAAATGGAGTCACCACCTAACTTAGTTAGGAAATGTCTTTTCTACCGATTATACATTCTCACGCGCCTATGAATGAGATGTCGTGCATCAGACCAAAGGATTCGGGTTCGTGAACACAACCTAACTCTTGACTTGATTATATATTTAATCGATTTAAAAGACATCCATATAGAAAAGGTCTCATCAAAACAAGGTAGTTTGAAAAAAATATAGTACTGGGAAGTAAATGACTTGAAAATAGAGTTCCAAATTGTAAACATGCATTGTATTTAAGATTCGCATATGAGTCGATTTGCACTCGCATGGTGAACAAAAAGCAGGTACTCCTAAACAAGATCTAACCCTAAGGTTTCTAACATACAACAAACAAGTATGGATTTTATTTCAATTATATGCATAAAATTAAACCGGATGTAAAAGTGAGATTCATTTTATTAATTACCATCTTGAATACTTATATAACCATTAAGTATAGTTTTCATGGCAGTCTTAGAATTCCTATGTGAATTGATTAGTTTGGAACCAAATTAACATGGTTATCTTATAGTCCTATCAATAATGAATCTGGACATACATTCAAATCTGTACACAATATTTACTTACTCAAACTACAGTTGATATATATATATACAAGATTAGAAATATTTTTTAACCTTATTTTAGAATGTCTGACGGTTGGTAGGAGACCGATTTTGTACTAAGATAAATAAGGCAATGATATGATTGAAACCTTGCCAAATGAGTAACATGTCAGTCTCCATACAGCTCTAACATGCTGAATTAGCAAGGAATTTATCCAGAATGTCTTTGATACGCTGGTTATCACTTTGACGATTGGTCTAGGTAAACGTTCTTATGTTAATATATAAATATTTTGTTGCAGGTTGCCTTATAAACTTTTTAAAAAATAAAATTAAATCGCTGGTAGAGTTTGATCAAACTGAAAGCTTTCTTTAGAAAAATTTCATTATATATCATTAAACGAGCATGAAATGTCAAACGAACCAAGAAAAAACATCGTGATTAATTAAGAGACATGAAGTTGAAAATCGAACGAACGCGTAATAATCTTGATGTAACCAAAGATCAGCAAACCAACCTTAATTTACAGCACCCAAAACACACTAAAGTCGCTCAATTTTTTTTATTTTTTTTAAATGAAGCGATTTATTCGAAAATAAAAAAAAGTTAAATAACAATCGTAGAGACGATATTTTTGGGCAGAAGCCAAAGATCACCATCTCTTGCCCTCGGCCGATTATTTTAAAATTTTAAAATATCAAATAAAATAATGTTCTTTTTAGATGAATATGAATATTATTGTATTAACTCGGAAACAAAAGCAGTTATAATGTAAGACACGTGATAAATTTGTAGATTTGACTAAAAAATAGCATATGCTATTATCATAAGCGATTTCATCGCAGATCTTCCTTACAGACCTTTAATGTAAACCCCCTCTCAAAAAGAATAAAATAATAATAATAAAATCATAGTTCAAAATAAGTTCTCAAAAATATATTTATTCAATCATTTATTGATGATCTCAAAATAAACTAATTACACTGGAGTTGAATACAAACCGAGTTTTTGAAGAAATCTGCAGCCGAAAATTTAAAACATTGCAAAAATTGTGAAAACTAGCATAACTTTTCCACGAAACAAGCTGGAATCAATATAAGAATTTTGAAGAAATCAAGAAAACTTCACAAGACAAAATTCATCAAGAATCTGAACAGGTGATCGCTCAGAACGATGAGATCTTTGATCGAATTTACAAATCACTCAACAACCTCATATAAACCAAATACATAAACTGTGAAAACACTCTGATACCACACTGAAATCTCAAAACAAAGCAATTTATTTAAGAAATTAAACTAACTGCACTGGGGTTGAATACAAATTCGAGTTTTTGAAGAAATTTACAGTTGAATACTTAAAACGTCGTAAAAATTGCGAATACCAGCATAAATTTGCCACAAAATAAACTGGAACCAACATAAGAATATTTAAGAAATCAAAAAATCATCACAACAGAGAATTCATCAAGAATCTGAACAATTGATCGCCAGAACGATAAAATCTTTGATCGAATTCACAAACACTCGACATACTCATACAAACCAAATACATAAACTACATAAACTGTAAAAACACTCTAAAACTGCACTCAAATCTTCATAACAGAGCAATTTGTTTAAAGAAAAACATAAAATATAACACAAAATATGTAAAGAGCCGTTGATTTCCGTTTGAAATTGAAATTTAGCTCCAACTGGCTCTTTAACTACATTTTGTGGGATTGAGATCAACCTAAACATTAGCATGGCTTGTTATTTCGATTGAATTATTAGTAACTTTTTTATGAGTACTAAAACGTAGCAATTAAACTAGCAAAATCTTATGTAGTAATTTTTTTTTTAAAGAACAGCAGCAATTTTTGGTAGTATTTTATTATTTCGGAGGTTGTGAGACATAGGTCCTAAATAGAGCGGCACCCCCTCCCAGGACAAAGTCATTAGAATAGGAAGATATGGGTCTATTTAATATATGTGTCAATTTATTTTGGAGTAGAGATAAATGCTTCATGTTCGTTGGTAAACGAGTCTCCTTCGCCTGCTGACATTTGTCCTCTCTTTTTCGAAAAATCCAATTTTTTGGCACTTTACAAACTAATATATCCCATTAAATATGATATGTGAATTTTATAACTTTAAAAATAAAATTTCTAACACTTTTTTAAAATAATACTCTATAAAATTATATATTTTCATATTTGGTAATTTTTTTATAATTCTTACTTTATACTTAATTAATATTAATTAATGAATGTTAACTTTTTTTTATAATGTTAAGATATAAAATAAATAAAATATAAAAATTTACATATAAATTTTTACAAAATATTTTTTTATCTGTTGGTCATTGTTATAATTTATAATATATATATTATTTTTATGGTCAATGAGTATTTTTATTATAAATATAGTTTATATAATAAAATAAAATAATTATTTGATAATGGTTGAATTGAGTTTAAAAAAATATCAAATTAAACCAGACTCTATTTGCATAATGTTATTTATCTAATTTAATTTTTGTTTGAAAACCTATCAAATTAACATTAAAATATTAATATTAAATTAGTTAAATCAAACAATATACACCTTATATTTTGAAAGTTAGTGTTTTGTATCCCACCTCAATTCATATAAAATTATATATATTCTTTATATGTGTTTATACTATTGTTATTATGTGTATGCATATATTCGCAAGAAATATATCCGAACTCCAATTTTTGAATTTATAAATGAATCTCCACTGATAGATGCTTTAATCAGGTCGTATTTAAGGTAACCATAGGATGTCATTAATGTAACCTTCTAAACTAATGCTAATAAGATCAATTATGGGAATCACGAAGATTCAAGCGAGAACGATATCAAATCTACATCTTAAATTAAATCAATCTTGGAGATTGAAATGTAAAGTCTGAATTTGTTGTTTGTTTGATAAATATGTGTATGTAACCTGATAATAATAATGGCTCAGTTATTTATAACCCAAGAGTCCTAGTTAAAACAACACTCTTAATCTTACCAAGAGCCTTATTTTTTTAGGAAAAAGGGTCATTCATGTCCTTAAAGTTTGGGGTCTGAATCAAGTAAGCTCTCAACGTTCAGAAAGGTTCACCCATGCCCCCAACGTTTGTAAAAATAGACAATCAGGCCCCTCGATTTAATGCTGTTTCATTGCTCCTAAAACTCCGTTGCTGTGATCCTATGTGGCAAAGATAAAAGGATCATTTATACCCTTAAGGTTTAGGTCCGAGATCAAATGAGCCCTCAACGTTTGAAAAAGGTTCACTTATTTCCCCCACGTTTGAAAAGGTTCACTTATGCCCTCAACGTTTGAAAAATGAACAATTAGGCCCCCAATTTAACATCGTCTCATTGCTTCCCAAACTCTGTTAGTGTAATCCTGCGTGGCTAATTTTACCGTCAAATTTTTCTCTACGGTGACGGTCTTTCTCTCAGCAACAATAGTCCCTTGTTGCAAAGCCATTTTATTACAAGACCAAACTAAATCGATAGACTATCCTTCTCCAACAATCGAATAAGGAATTTTCTTCATTAATCAGTATCTTACTTGATAAAACTTACAATGCCATAGACGGAGAAAAGGAAGTGTTTGGTGAGGTAGAAGGAGGCAGCGCATGAGACGGAACGTCAAATGAAAAGGAATACAATTTTGATCCTTTTCGTTAATTTTTTTATATAATTGTTGGGTTTCTAATTTTTGGAGGAATATAATTATCGAATCGAAATACATGAATAAAATGATTTTTTATAATTTACGTTTCATCATTAATTACGTTTAATCGTTTTCAATGATATCAGATAATTATTACCGATTCAATATTCAACGTTGGTTACCTATGGTTCGATTAATGGAAAACACTAAAAATTAGCCACGTAGGATCACACTATTAGAATTTGGGAAGCAATGATACAATGTTTGAGGGCCTAACTGTTCATTTTTTTCAAACGTTGAGGGCATAAGTGAACCTTTTCAAACGTTAGGGGCATAAATGAACCTTTTTTTAAACGTTGAGGGCTCATTTGATCTCGGACTTAAACCTTAGGGGCATAAATGATCCTTTTATCTCTGCCACGTAGGATCACACTAACGGAGTCTTAGGAGCAATGAAACGGCGTTAAACCAAGGGGCCTGATTGTCCATTTTTACAAACGTTGGGGGCATGAGCGAACCTTTCTGGACGTTGGGGGCTTACTTGATCCAGACCCTAAATCTTAGGGGTATGAATGACCCTTTTCCCATTCTTTTATTGATAAACATAAAAGAAACCTAACATAACTCATTTTCTAATGAGTTTTCCAACTCAGATATGGTCTTCTAGAAGCTTTCTTTGGGCTTAACCCTCTTGCTGCTCTCAGGGCTAACACGTGTGCTACCCTTAGGGCTGACCACTCCATCACTCTACTTTTGGGCAGATAATGCATACTCAATCAGACTAAGCCCATTTTGAGGCCATTGTAAACAATGCCTCCAACAAATACATTGCGATAATTATGTACTTGTTTATTTACCTATTGCCCAACTAAATTAAATCTCAAATTGGGCTCAGGTCCATTCGGTACATATCCCCTTAATGAAAAATGACCTCCCATCTTTTGACTCATGGACCTTTTTTTCTGAGTACTACAAATGCTCTTTATCTTGTTCATTTAGCCCATGCATTCAAGAGCTCTCAAATCTCAAATTCTCTCTCATTCCCTAAGGTAACACTCTCTTTTCAGTTGCCTCCTTTCATTCGGCCGCTCCACTGTCGTCAAATACTTCAAGGCCAAATCATAATCGCCCTTTCTTTTTTGCAGCTTCCAACCTTATGCGAACTCTCTCAATTAACAAGATAATGTGTTACTCCTTGTTTGTTGTTCCTCAATAATTCGACTGACTTTGGTGTTAATTCGTACCTCCTCTCCGGTTGAATACTAACCGCCCATCCTCTTGTAAAAACATATGGCGCATCAAGGCAAAGAAATCACAAAATTAGTTCGTGACAAACTCAAAAAAATCAAGTCTTCCAACACATCAGCAAATTTTCTGGTACTCATTCCCTTTGGAAATGATTGCCACTGCCTTGGGCCAATCATTACATTGCCGTTGGAACTCTTCAAGACTACTACTCCATTCCCAACGCTACTACCCCCACGCTTCACTCGCCCACACAACTCCTCATTCTGGGTCAAAGGTCACATCGGGAATTGGCCTTCGTATAATAAGGACTTTAAAAGATGGGTCGCAAGGCTAGAGCCGTTTTACGGAAACACTTGGAAAGAAACATGCATCCACGACCTTATCCAAATATGCAAAGTCGGCCAGCCTATTGCCAAACACTATATGATGGGCGCTTCCCTATTCTGGTCTCCTGTCATTAACAGATTCTGCTTCAACTTCGATCATATGTCCATTACTCTATTGGATTTGGCTGTTATGTTTAATGTTCAGATTATCGGCCGTTGTATTTTGCCACTTCTAGAGGCTCTAGAGAATACACTTGGCTCTGATAAAACTCTAAGGAAGTACGACCAGTACTTGAAATCATACATGGGCAGTTACAATATTCACTTTGATTAGGCCAAACATACAGAGTTCCTGAGTTATTTCTTCGCCAAATTCATTATGCGCACGCCATCATTCTGTATCACTACTAACTGCTTCACTATAGCCGCCGCCTTTGCCGAAGGTCAGCATTTCAATCTGGGTGAATTCCTGCTCGCCCATGTATATTGCACCATGCATGACCTCATTCCATCCGACGAACCAGATACCTATAAGTGCAGCAGCAGTCCCTTATGGATAGTACAGATGTGGCTCGGTTTGTAATTCCCTGAAATGGCTAAAGTCGGTAAGTACCAACGAGCCAAATGTTACATGTATACCTTACTCAACGGTCTGTTTCTTTTCAAAGATATACTTGAAGTGATTCAATTTTCCAACGAGACCACTACCCGTTCAGCCAAACTATTTTGTCCAATCTTCTATTGGCCGAATCCTCCAGTCTGGCTTGCCCATGGATGTGACAAATCCTGTGATACCTATTCCAACGAATATCAAGTATGGGACCAAAATTGGGCGGGCTCTCTTCGATCCAGAAATCTTCTAGTCGGCCTTAGTTACAAGACAAGTGGTTTTGAAGGTTATTGCGCAAATTATTTTGTTCGACATCTAGGGCAGATTCAAGGACCCCCAAGTACATTGTTGATCGATAAGAATATCTTTGTCTGTAGGCGGTCGAAGATTAGTGGCAATAGAGATACCAACCTTTAGATTCTCCTAGGCATTAGATATCTCTCAAAACCTGAAAATCTCCCTTTTCCTAAGGCTGAACCTTCATGTTCTGCAGTGTTCCTGAGTTGGGGGGGGGATATCGTGGTCGAGTACTATACGGTTTCATTAAGGGAGATTTTGACTATGAAATTTTTTTTACTTCCCAAACTCATAAAGAAAACTAGTCATGTCGATCTCTTTATCTTGCAGGTGCCTAGACGATCTAACTGCATAGGTAATTAAAATATTTCAATTAAAATCCTAAATTGGTTTTCTTTAAATCGCCTCTTGTGAAAAGAGATAGGCGGTGGTACTCCTTCTCTCCCTTTCTTTCATGTATTCGGCCTATAAGATACTAACTTGCTCTTATCTTGCAGCAACTAGAGTTGAGGAACCGAGTTGTGATTTTCCCTCTAACGAAGAAGGCAATACCAAGAAAATGATGAATAAGAAGAAATCCAAACTTCCAGTAGATGTTGAATCCAGTCGCTTAAAAAGAAAACCAAGCTGCCTCTTTTGCAGGATTCACCCTCCATGGTTTCTCAAATAGCACAGTCTACGCCCATCATACCTTTGGGAGAATCTGGACCCCCTGAAGGATCGTCCAAAGCGTCAAGGAATGCCTCCCATTTGGCCAAGGCCTCAATTCCTGTGCAATCCCAAGATCATCATTCAGCTAAAACCTCAACCTCTGTGCAACATGAAGGTCCTACCGATCTGCAACCCATGGATGATCAGCACACTCCCGAAGATCAAATGACCTTTGATTCCATTTTGAGAAGTCAGTTTCCACATATAAGTCACCCCGTACTTCATTCGCCCTTGGGGCCCAAATTGAGTTTGTCCCGTTTCAAATCTACTCAGTCGCAGAAGGTAAACATCCACTCTCTTTTGCTCATTTACCTTAACGATTACGATTATAACCACCTTGCCTATGTCGGTCAACATAGTTGCTCGCCTCAAGATCTTTGACTCTTAATCACAAGAGGAGGTGAAGTCAGGCAAAGAGACCGAGGTGTCCAAAGACGAGGTGGATACTGGTGAGGGCGATGAAATCACAAATAGTTTGGAGACTATTAAAATGATAAAGATGAAGGGCCTTAAACTCCTGGAGGACGAATCAGACACAACCTTTTTGAAGAAAAACCCTATAAAACCTTGTTGATCAAGGTTCGGCCAATACTATAGGTGAAGCCAAACTGAATTCAATTCGGGAGATGGCCGAATCTCTATCCTGTCTACAGAGTCAATACCTCAAGGCATAACCCAATAACCCATATGTTCTTAATACGCAAAACACTTAGCTGATAGAAAAGGTTTGGACCAGTGGGCGGAAAAGGCGAAGTCCCAAGTGAAGAAGTTAGCAACTTACATAGAGGGAGGGACACTTGACCAAAATCGAAGAATTGCAAGCCTAAATTTCCAAGCTTCAACGAGACGTGAAGTCCGGACAAGAACTGCTCTTGCCATTTTAAATTAACTTTGACAAGGTGGTTGATGAGGCGACCCCCATTCAAGATAAAAAAGAAGCTTTGAAGGCAAAACTAGCGACAAACAAGAAGGCGCATTCGGCTGCACTCCAAAATATTCAACACCGGCCGAAGTTCCATGGGCGATTTCTTCAGCCATTTTTAGAATAATTTTGTAACATCTGTACAATTTTCTTTTCGTTTGGATTTTTTTGGGCGTGCAATTTGCCTTCCTTTTCCCTTTTATCTTTTGTTGCCCCATGGCGAATTCAGCATTACGTATGTATTCATTTGAGCGTACATTTTTCCTTCCTTTTCCATTTTATCATACTTTAGTTCCCTTAGGGCGAAGTAAGCGTTACCCATGTGTTTATTTGGCTCAACCGATTTATGGAGAAATTGGCTTAATTTTGAAACTTGGCCGAATATTATTACATAATGTTTGGCCTAAAAGTCAAATAATAATGTGACTAATAAAAAATAATATTTATTTACTAATTTAATTACATAATCGGTTGGATCCTCATGCATTAGGCCTCATATGTATTATCATAGTCTTCTATTACCGAATACCATGCAACTCTAGGTTTTACGTTTCATAAATACTGTTGTCAATGCCTTCCCAACAACTTGGGACGTAATCCTTTAAATTTTGACCATTAATCGCCCTTTCATGCGCTTGGCCATCTATATCAGCTAGCACATATGCACCATTTTATAATATCTGAAGGATCTTGAATGGTCCATCCCAATTAGGACTCCATTTTTGTGGCGATTATCGTGTTGCCCTATTGGGTGGGGGGCATCTCCACACCATTTGATCGATGGTGAAATTTTTAACCCTGACTCTCTTATTGTACCTCATCTCAGCTCTCCTTTTATGGGCTTCAATATGATTCATGGCAACAAGTCTTTCTTTCTCCAGGTCGAGTGGCTCGATTACCATTTTATTAATGCAATCCTATTTGGTGAAGGTATGATGAAGCTTCCGCCGAGTTGATGCAACCGTTAATTCCATAGGGAGAATAACATCATGCCCATATACCAATCTGAATGGAGTTGTTCCCGTGGCTGACTTCTGGCTGGTGCGATTCGCCCATACTGCTTTAGACAAATGGTGGTGCTATTGACCAGAGTTTTCTTCTATCATCTTTTTAATAATCCCCTTAATGGCTTTATTTGTAGCCTCGGCCTAGCCATTTGCTTGGGCATAATAAGGTGTAGAGTGTAACAGTTTAAATCCCATTTCTTCGGCAAATATTGTGATTTCCCACCGGTAAACATTGTCCGTTGATCAGAAGTGATTGACTCAGGCAACCAATGCTGATGAATAATCGACACTTTGAAGAATTTGACAACTGCCTCTTGAGTAGAGGACTTCATCAGTATTTATCCATTTTGTGAAGTAGTCTATGGCGATTATCACAAAAGTATGCCCTTCAGGAGAAGGTGGATAAAATTTTCCAATTAAGTCTACCACCCATCCGTGGAACGGCCATGATTTTACTATAGAATGTAGCATTTCTGCAGGGACCCTTTGAAATGGCCCACACTTTTGGCACGCCTTGCACCCTTTTGCATAATTTATGCAATCTTGATCCATTTTCGGCCAATAAAAACCGTACTTGTGAATGAGCCATCTCATCCTCAAGCATGCCTGATGCACCCCATCGGTTCCTTTGTGTACCTCATCCATAGCTAACATAGCTTTTTTGGGCTGAGGCATGTTAACAAGAGTCCATCACTTCCTCTTTTATACAGCTCAGATGCCAACACCACATAATTTAGCGTTAGAGTCCTGAGACGCCTATCTTCCATGTCTGGGGACTCACACCATTCCAAGATTTCCTTTCTCCAATCTTTGGAAAAATTGAATCCGTAGATTAAACTAGTAGCTTCTTATAAGGTGTTCCCCTTAGTGTACAAATTATGGGTAGCCTTTTCGATGGCCTGAAATGGCATGCTAGTCTTATAGCCACTCTCGTGTTGCGCTAAATCATTTGCCTTCATGATTTCAGTTCTATCATTATACTTAAGGCGGGTATCTGTGAAACCTTGAATGAGGTGTTTGGCTTAATTGCAATAACAGATAAAAAAGTTCTGATTTACACTTGAACTCTCCGATGACTTGTTTAATCACCAACGTTGAATCTCCCCATACTTGAATGACACGTGCCTCGCATTCCACTGGCACATCTAGGTCGATTATGAGCGCCTCGTATTCGGCCTGGTTATTGGTACATGAAAACATCAAAGTAAATGACATTTAATATGACACGCCCTTGAGCAATATGATCACGACACCTGCTCCTGTCCCCTTGCTAGTTCGGGAACCATCAAACCACATTTTCCACAGGGTTACATCAACACAGATAACCTCTTGAGCACCAGGTTCCATGTTTGGATGATTTGCAAGAAAATCGACCAACACTTATCCTTTTACGGCCTTTTGAGGAACGTACACCAATATGAACTCCGACATTGTAATTTCCCATTTTCCAAAGCGGTTCTTTAAATAAGGCCGAGTAAGGATGTACTTGATAATGTATGTCTGGGATAACACATACACCACCACTAGTAACATGTAATATCTTAACTTGCAACACGTGAAGTATAGGCACAAGCATAACTTCTCAATATCTGAATATTGGGTCTAGGTGTCGTTTAACGCCCTGCTCAGGTAATAAATAGATCATTCGATACCTTGTTCCTCTTGGGTGAGCATGTAACCCATAAAATCATATGCCGCTGATATATAGAGCGTCAATCGTTAATTTGGTTTGGGTGGTGTCATCATTGGCGACTTAACAAGATACGCTTTCAATTCATTAGATACATGCTGCTGTTTCATCGACCATACAAATTTCTCGGCCTTGCGCCCTCACAATAGGCCACTCCAACTTCTTAGATGCCCCGCAGTGTTGGAAATAAAACACCTTAGGAAGTTGATTGCCGATTAACCTTTGCAACTGTGTCTTGGTCTTAGAAGGTTCAACATCAATTATGGCCTTTGCCTTATTCTTGTCTACTTCCACCCTCCATAGGTGAACCAAGGAACCCAAAAAATTTCCAGCTGATACCTTAAAAGCACACTTCAGGGGATTCATTTTTAAGCCTTTTGCATGCATCCTTTCAAACCATTTTCTCAAATCGGCCAAATTGATTTTGAACTTGTTGAATAGATTGACACTATATTATTACGGTTATTCGCAAGATGAATTTCCCTTATCGTTGGCTAGACTGGATGTATACTTGCCTATCGACTGGTTATTGTTCTATTCTCATGAATGGTAGTCCTAATGATCCATTTATTTTGAACTGCAATGTCCTCCAAGGTGATCCAATTTCTCCATTTTTATTTTTACTGGCTATGGAAGGTTTGAATTGTATCATTAACAAGGGAGATTTGGGGCTGATTGATGGGTATTCATATAGCGATGATGCTTCTTCTATCTCGTAACTTGAATTTCTGGATAATACATTTTAATTTCTGCCGTTTGATTTTGAGAAGCTTAAGAACTTAACTAGAATTTTTAAATGCTTCGAGTTGATTTCGGGTCTGAAAATTAACTTTCACAAAAGCTATCTAATACGAATAAACGTTAATCATCTTGATCTTATTCATGCTTCACATATTGTCGGCTGCAAGTTGAGTTCTTTTCTTGATAAATACCTTGGCTTGCCTCCTGCTAACAAGAACATTAAAACTGGAATATGAGACAATGTAATTCAGAATTTTAAATCTCATTTGGCTATGTGAATGGTGCCATTCTTTCTCCGTCTAGTTGTTTGATTTTAATCAAATCCGTTTTATTTAACATCCCCATCTACCATACGTCTATTTGTTACATGCCCCTTGAAGGTACAATCTGTTCTTAACTCTTACATGAGAACATTTCTTTAGAAGGGAGTCACTTCTACTTCCAATCGTGTCCTTTGCAAGGTTTCATGAGACGCTATTTATATGGATTACAAGCATGGTGGTCTGGGTATTTGCTATTTACGAACTAGAAACCAAAGTCTCATATTCAAGTGGATTTGAAGGTTACGTACAACTGATCGTAATTCATTATGGTTTGTCATTGTTTCCGTAACTTCAAAGGTTACCATTTGAAATTTTGTTTTAAATGCGAAAGTGAAGAATCTCTCTTTTATGTGGCGAGAAATTCATAAATGTTGTTGTCTAGACACGTCGGCTTGGAAGATCTTCACGGAAAACACGAGATTATACATCATGTCGCGTCAAAAGGAAGACACATTCAGCAGCGTTTGCAACAACAGTTGAAGATGGCGCAGACGTTTAAGAATTTTAGAAAAAGAGGATCTTCAGCGACTTCAAATCTGGGTATCGAACATCATCTCCAACAGCTCCTCTACCCTCAACGATAAAATTGTTTGGAAGTCAGGTATTCGGTTTATACTCCAAGCTCTTTTGTTAAGCTACAAAATTGGCCAAGTACTTCTCACGAACCGTTTGCTCTTATTTGGAATTCTTTTTTGCCTCCGCTCGTGAAGTTTTTCTTGTGGACAGCCCTTCATACCCGTGTGACTTCTCTTTCTTTTCTTACTTCTCGGCATATCGTTTCTCATGATTCTTCTAGATGTGATGTTTGTGGAATTTTGGAAGATCAAGATCATATTCTCATGCACTGCTCCTATGCCAATTCTGTGTGGAACTTAGTTTTGTCAAAATTTAGAATTTGTTGGATTATGCCGAGGACTTTCGAAGATTTATTGCTGCAAAGAGGGATTTGATTCGGTCAGGAAGATACTTCAATTTATGGTGCTTGATTTGGGATTCCATTATCTGTAAATTATGGAAATAACACAATAGGCATATCTTTCAAAGCAAGTCTACATATATTCTTACAATTGTGCAATGGAGTTTTAATAAGGCGGTCTTTATTTTTAAGTCTAATGATGTTAGATTTTCTTATTCTAGTATGAATTTTTTCAGAAATTCGGATTCTATTCTTTTAAACTTTAGTTCGTTTTCTTCTCTCTCAGAGTTATAGCCTCTAGTGTTTACTTTTTATGCGAAAACTCGTGAGTATGGTGTTTCTTAATATATATCTATTCATAAAAAAAGAAAAGAAATTAGGAGTTCAATTTTATATTTCTAAAAATTACTAACTAAAATATTAGTATAAAAATTGTATGGTTCCGAAAAGCACATATTTAAAAATCTATTCAATTGAAAATTTATTTATTTTTTAAAAATTGATTTAATTATACCTACAAATAGCAGTTGGATATGAGTTTTTTTAAAAGAAAAAAAATAGAGTTGTTAATTGGGATAGCATATGGCTTTGATAAATCAATTATAAAAAATATTAAATTAATTTTTAAAAATTAAAATCTACTCATAAATCATACTTTTTAAGAAAGAAATATAATGGTCGATGCTTTTTCGAAATTTGGTCACGAATTAAACAGTATCAAGACTTTTACTATTGTTGATTTTTGGTCGATGCTTTTTCGAAATTTGGTCACAAATTAAACAATATCAAGACTTTTACTATTGTTGATTTTTTTAATTTCTCATAATATTAAAGATTTTATATATTATAGACATTAGTTGGTTTGTTTTGTTTTTCAGGTAATTTGTTTTTTTTTTACTAGAATCAATTATGAAGATTAAAATTTACAATAAGTGAAAGTCATATAATAAAAGAAGCGCGCGCGCGCGCGCGCGCGCGCACACACACACACACACATATATATATATATATATATATATATATATATATATATATATAATCTTTTAAATTTTAAACTACTAAATAATAAGCAACAAATCAAGATATAAATAATCAAAAATAAGAAAATTATAAACATAAATCTAGAACATTAACACAACAATTCCGTTGAGAGGGTGTTCCGATATTTTCTTTTTCCGATTTGCAATTCTATCTGCTCGATCCATTGATGCCTGCTATTTCCGATTCTAATCTTTATTGAGATTTTAAAAAGATAGTTCCACAACTGTTTCATTTCTTAGATCTACAAGACCTTAAATCTAAATATCAAACAAACACTAAAAAATCTTGAGAGATCTAATGAATCTAATCAAAGGAGGTAAAAAAGACCTTAACTTTCATTCAAACATTGCTAGAATGAAAAACTCAAATTCAAAATAAAATTTTAACAAAGACTTATTGAAACAAAGAGTAGATCTATAGTAATTAGTAATACAAGCGGAAAGAAAATGATTTTTCGGCTAGCCGAAAAAATCATTTCCTCCCACTTCAAAGATAAATAATATGTGAAGTTTTTCTAGAGTGAAAGGAGAGCACAAATTTTAGAGAGGGAGAAAATTTACTTTTTACAATCATATTTAAATAATTTATTTTTCTCATTACCTCTCGAAATTTTACTTTTATAACTACGGTTTTCCTCCGCCATAAATAAGTGGTACCCTCCATGTTCTTTTTTAAATCTATTCCAATTTATGCCGATGTATGCTATTAAATTTAAGTTGCTATCATTTTATGTTTGTTACCATTTGATTGCTTTATATATATAAGAAATATGCATGCAAAGACATTGTTTGCTTCCAAGATTAAAAGAAGAGAACAAGGTATGCACGTCCAGGGAAAACAATTCTACAAAAATCCCACTACAAGTAGAAGATATGTTATATCATTTGTCAACCTTACACTTTCTATATTAATTCCTACCATGTTCTTATTATATAAAAATAAAATTCTATGCACTTATATAAATATATATATATGGTGAACCATCTCTTGCAATTAGTTGTCCATCATATGTGAGGTAACAGATTAACATATAATTCCAACAACTATACAATTCTTAATCCGCTTAATCTAATTGTAAAATAAAATAATAAAAAAATAAAATAATCGAGCAAAATTAATTACCGACGGCTAGCTATTAAAAACCGATCATTCTTCCCCGTTCCTTTTTCGGATTTGATCTACATGTTCTTTACCATTTTTTTTAATCATGAGCATGTTCTATACCATTGGGATATTATTCTTTTAAACCAAATGCATCCATAAATTTTTGAGAGTGTTTATCCCACACAACGGATGTGCCACGTCATTTTTACAACTAGCCAATAATCATTTACGATAGGAAATTTTTATTTATTGCTTATTTTTTTTATTATTAAATATTTGCACATGGCTAACGCCTCATTGGTTTGTTGCACGAATGACGTGGCGCAACCGTTGCGTTGTATAATTATTCATTTTTTAGGGCTAGTTGTCTCTGCCTTATGCTGAAGCTGTAAAGATTAATAAATAACTACTTAATTTGATGAGTTTTCTTTTAGTATATTAATGCCGTAAGGAAAAAATATGTAGTTTTGATGGGTCTTTTTATTTATTTATTTATTTATTTATCAATGCTTCTTTTGTCAAACAAAAAAATATCGTGTGTACCTAATTTGTATGACTTTTCAGTTCTACCTCAATCTTAGGTGGGGCAAACCTTAACTTCAAATTAAATGAAAATTAAAAACCCATTATAATAGATTACTAGTTATTGATTAGTTTTGGTTATTGACTCAGATGAGAAATATTAAAGAACTAACCCAATTAAACTAAAAATAATCCAATTTTATAAAAATAAAATCTGAATCCAATGAATTATTGCTGGTTAATTCAGCTTTTCTAACTTTATTTCTCATAATTCGCATACTAGTAATATTAAATTAATTAAAAAAATATTACATAATAGATTAGTTAAATTATTTAATTAGCATAAACTAATAGAACTAACAGAATTAATCAAGTCAATCAAATTCTTAAGACCGATCACACCCGAATAGAACTAAATGGGTTAATTATTGGCTCTATATTCTCAGTTGACTTAGATATTATTGATGGCATTGGATTATTGAGATAAGAAAAGACAAAAATAGAGATTAATAAAATTCCACTTGTGGATATAGAAAAAATTGAAAGGGAAGGATCATCCACAAAATTCCACTTCTTGTATGTTTCGTCTGAAATTTCCAAAGTTGAAAGTTTATCTATCTTCAAATTTGATGTAGACATTAACCAAAAATACTAATGTACACCGTTTAAATGCTATAAGATAATTAATTAACACTATTTAAATTCTAGGTAAAATTCTTATTAAATTATGGTTTTATTATCTTCAACACACACTCATGTGTGTATCCATTGAGCTTAAAATATAAACAAATATAAATATATCTTATTTCATGTTCAAAATTAAATGTTCATTGTTAATGATCGAAATTTAGAAATTTTCTATTATAAGACTGATATTATATTAAAGTGTTAGTCAATAGAAAAGTTCCGTTTTTTTTTGGATTTAGAAAAGTTTTATAAGTAATGTTTTTTTTACTTTAAGTACATGCATCACACGATGTTCAGTGATTATTTTGGATCGAGCCGAATAGGACTCATTAAGACAATAACATTTTTTTCAAAAAGTTTTTAAAGTTATTTTATATTTAGGATTCGAACTCGAGACTTCCGTTTAAAAAATAAGTCATTACCATTTCATTTCAATTTCCATAAGTATTAGTATATTCTAATTTTTATGATTTTTTTGTTTGTTGGAATAATATGCTTTTATTTTTAGAGTGTTCTTTGTTATTTATTGAAATAAAGAGAAAAAAAATCAAATTTGAAAGTTTCAAATTGAATGATAGTGTTTAAACCATTAGTTTATAAGTCTATATAACTGCAGAGACCAAAACTCCAATTAACATTGAAATTCGCAATGCAATCTTACTATTACATTTAGGCCATGTTTGGTTCATGGAACAGGTGCGGAATGGAATAGCTATTCCGTATAGAATAACAATTCTTTGCTTTGGTTCATAGAATAGGTATTCCAAAGAATTGCTATTCCATGATTTTGTGGAATAAACACTCCTCTCAAAAACTAAAGAATGGCTATTCCATTCCTTATGGAATAACTATTCTATTCCATGCTATTCTATTCCATGAACCAAACATGGCCGTAGAGTAATGTAGTTTATGCATTAAAATAAAAAATTCATTAATAATTCATAAACTAAAATTCAATTCTAAGATAAAGCCATTTCTCCAATAAATTAATTGTGAGTAGACGGGAAATCATTATCAATTAAATTGTTTATAAGAGAAAACTCCAAGCTACCAACTATCAAGAAAATTAATCTTTCTTCTTTCATTATATGCTTTTTTTAATTAAAATATTGATTCAATCTTTTAATTAGATTTTGAAACTAAATTATGTATTCAATAACAGACTGATACTAACTTATTATTATGAGTACGATATACTGGTATAAATCTTTAGTTATATCTAATGGCTTAAAGCACAATTTAACTTCTATATTATACCAGTCTAACTTATAACGCCTTTTGATTATTAATATCTACCTTAATATTTTATATTAATTTTTTATACTATTCTGATATGGTAATATATAGTTAACAAATTTTATTCATATGTTTTATAATACAAAATCTTTTTTAACAAATAATTTTTGTTATATGAAAAATAATTTAAATTCTATCCTTTTAATCAATTCTAATCAATTTTTTTAAATTTGTTAATTTATTGTGATATGAAATTTTTTATTTCAATTATAATCAAGAACAGCTAATTAAATCAATTAAGTTTGATTATTCAAAGATGGACATATGAGTAAAATTATACTTAATTTATTGAGGTTTGATGGTATGAAGAATTTAAATTTTCTTGGCTGTTTATAAATTTATTCAAAGCTTCTGAAATTTATAAACATATTAATTTTATAATTTTGTCGCAACTTAGTCTAATATTTCAATCAATTTAATTGTGTCAATATCTCATCTCAATGCAACATTTATATATTTTTTAATTTGTTCATTTTGAGATATAAACTTGCTTATTTTTTGCTTCAATCGTAATACATAGTTTAAAGTTTAATTTTAATGTTGTTTGTAGTAAGTTATAAATTATAAATTGAATTTTGTAATTTTAAAAAATGATAGTTTTCTAATTAAAGATTTAGTAAAAAATCAATTAAAAATTAAGATAATTACAAAAATTAGATAGAAACTGATATAAAATTATTAAATTAAAATAGACTTACAAAGTTTAAAATTTAGGATAGATTATAAAAGTCGACAATGATTGAGTTTATGGCATTATTAAATCATTTATATAATTAGAAAATTTTAGTTACAATAGAAATATTTTTTTTAAATCACTCTATAATTAACAAAATTTAAAATATCATTAGAACAAAGAAAAATCATTATTATTTGGATTTTTTTTTGGTATTAAGCATTTAGCCTTTTCAATGGGAAAAGTGTTTTTAGGACAGCAATAGAAGTTATCAAGATATATTTGTGAAAGAAAGAAACAAAGAAATCCTATTTTTTTTATTGGTGTTATGCCTCTCTAGCCGCCCCTTCTCTTGGTGGTGGCCGGCCGGCACCCCTTCTTATTCACATTTTATAGAATTTTCTTTTTTGGAGAAAGCATAGATTTTAAACTTTAATTCAAGTAAAACAAGATGTTAAAGTTCAAATTTACATTTTACTTTTTCATTTTAAGTCATTTTTTTTGGAATAACATGTCGTATTTTTATTTTTAGCCATAATTTAAGTCTACATTAGAAAGCTCTTTTTATATCTTTTGTATTTTTATTTTTATTTTTGTAGTTATAATTTATAATTTATATTTTATATTTTTTTTAATTTTTAATTTATCATTATATTTTTGGCCTAATGCCTTAAAAACTCCGAGCTTTTATCCTCTTTTCAATCCTATACTAGTGTTAAAAAATCAAAAAATTTACCCTATTTCGCATTTTTGTGTTTCAGTTGTACCCCTGAAATATTAAATTGGCTTCTTTTTCATTTGAAAAAAATTCAAATACGTTCGTCTAGCATATATTAATTGTATGTGTTTAAAATTTATTTAATTTAGTTAAATTATTTAATAATTTTAATTAATTTTAATTTGATTATGGTTTTTAGTTAGTTTTTAAAAATAAAGGATTTATTTGTACTTTTTTGAACAAAAATGAATTAAATTTTAGCTTTATTCTCAATTAATTGAATGATTTCATCATTTAAATAAAAAAACTGACAAAAATTAAAAAATTGGGATACAATTAAAATAATAAAATACAAAATAGGATAAAATTGACAAATTTTCAACGTTATGGTAGGATTGAAAAAGGGCTAAAAAATCAGGATTTTTGTTAAGGCATTAGGAGTATATTTTTTTAATAAATTACATATATTTTAGATACAAATTGAAGTACATCATTAAAAGAAAAAATAAGAAAAAAGTAAATATGAGTTATATTTTTAAAAGTAAGAGACTTTTAAAATCAAAAGGATGTAGTAATTAAAATTAGGTCTAATAGTAAAAAAAAGTCAAACATTTATGACTTGTTACAATATAAATTAAATTTTTTAATTTTTGAAACCTTTTAATTTTTATAATAATAGCCAAATTGGTGGTCAAACTGGTTGTTTTCAATTAAAATATTAGACTATTAATATTATTTTTGGATGAATAATAATTATTAAAAGTCATAAGAAGTGCAAAAAAACTTAAAAAAGTTTGCACAAAAAGTGCAATTTGGCTATTATTGCAAAAAAAAAAATGATTCAGCTATTATTATAAAAATTAAAAAATTTAGTTTAAATTGTAATAAGTCGTAAAAATTTGGCTTTTTTCGTCATTAAGCCGTAAAATTAAGATGGTAGCTTTTGGCAGTTGGATTTCTACTTTATTTTAAATTTATAATATTCAGTTGATTGCAGTTATATTAATAAAAAAATATCAAATGATTTATGTTGGCCTACATAAAATGAGATGTTTATGCTAAAAAATGTGCAGCATAATTTACATATCATTTTAGGGATAAAAAAAAAGTACTAGGTCATATTTACCAAATAATTGACTCTTATCATAGTTTTATTTTTGCAATACTTAATGCTTCTCATAGTTTTTATTTCCGCAAAAATATCTTTATAATAATTTAAAAAAAAAGCATCTTTAAAGACAGAACTATTAAAAATTTGAGAAATTCTAAGCTAAACCTGGTACATGAATTTTCTATGCACCTATCCAGTGAGGTGTTAGAAAATCTAATACAATTTTCTCTATCTTCTCATTATTTTCTCTTTCTTCTCATTTCTCTAACATCTCATTGAATAGGCCCGTGGATTTTTCATAACCAGATCTATGTAAGAATTTCCCTAAAAATTTAGGATAAGTTTTGGTTTGAACTGTTGTCGATTTTATTTTTTAAAAGTAGTAGAATATGTAGTGAACCCGTGACTAATAAAATGTTGATCCTAAATTATCAAAAAATTAATTTTAAATTAAAATAAAATTCTAATTCCGCAGCTGAGCATCTTGCTGCATAATAGGTATAGACATGCCTTGCTACATTCGGACCATACTTCAACATTGTTGTCTATACATTTAACTATATTTTAGGTATCCCATAATGTCATAAATGTCTTCCAATGCAGATGACATGTTGAACGAAATTAAGTCCATTTATAAAGAGAAGGCATAGGCCATGGCCGGGTCCGTGCTTTTGAGGCTTTTATACATTAGAAGAGTGACCTTTAGGGGTTTAAATGAGTTGGGCTACTTGAAATTATTCGAGATCCACTTGAAAAAAGCTCGAGATCGGCTCGAAAAATTCGAGCTCGAACTCGAGATCGAGTAGCTCCATCTCGAGCCGAGCTCGAGTATCAATTACTGAGGCTCGTGAGGCTCGCGAGCCTAAACGGGCCTAAACAAGCTTGTTATAAAATAACAATAATAATTTTACTATCATTATATTAAATTTTTGCACCTCTAAATTTAGATATGCATCATAAAAATTGGTTAAATTACATAATATGTAGTGAAAAATAATAAAAAATACCCCAAATCTGATTTTTTTAATTATTCTTTTATTTTTATTAAATTCAACTCGAGCTCGAGCTCGAACAACATAAAATACCCCAAATCTGATTTTTTTAATTATTTTTTTATTTTTATTAAATTCAACTCGAGCTCGAGCTCGAGTAGTTCAAATGTTGTTCGAGCTCGAGCTCGAACTTCAAAATTTAAGCCCAGTCGAGCTCGAGCCTGTAAAACACACTCGAGTTCGAGCTCGAACTTGGCCTAACTCGGGTTCGGCTCGGCCCGTTTACACCCCTAGTGACTTGAGAAAATTAGAGAAAAAACTCTATTTTCTAAAATAATAGTAAATTATACCTCAACAAAGAAAAGATAGAAAAAATACCACACCTTTTTAGCACTTTTATTTTTTTACTCTAAAATCTTTTTTTATTATAATAATACTTATTTTTTATTACTTTTTTCTCTAAACATTTTATTTTTACTCTCACGTGTATCTCCCTTTTTTCCCAGATTCTCTCTCTCTCTCTCTCTCTCTCTCTCTCTCTCTCTCTCTCTCTCTCTCTCTCTCTCTCTCTCTCTCTCTCTCTCTCTCTCTCTCTCTCTCTCTCTCTCTCTCTCTCTCTCTCTCTCTCTTCTTCTCCTCCATTTTTTCTTCTTTTCCTATTTCTTCTTCTTCTTCATTTATTTTTTTCTTCTTTATCACGCCGTTGCTCCGCCTTCGCTGATCCGCCATTATTCCGTCGTTGCTCCGCCTTCGCCCCGCCTTCGTTTCGTCTTCACTCCGCCGTTCTTCCACATTTTAGCGTTTTTTTAACTCGTTGTGATTATTACGATTTATTTTAACTCTCAGATCTAAAATAATTGTTCTTAATTTTTTTTAGTTTAAGATCTGAAAATCTGCATTAAAAACGATTTTATGATTAAAAAAATGATTTTTCTACAGAAAAAACGATTTTCTGCAGAAAACAGCGCCTGATTATCATATTGTTATCACTATGACGTTATCATATCATTATCATAACACTGCAGAGAAAAACGATTTTCTGTCTAGAAAAATGCTTGATTATCATTTCAGTATCATTAACGTTAGCATAACTGTATCATAACGTTATCATATCAATACCATAATATTACGTGGTTATGATAATAATATGATAAGATTATGATATAGTTATGATAAAGTATGTTATGATAATGTTATGATAATAATTTTTGATATTGTTATGATAAAGTATATTGTGATAATGTTATGATAATAGTATGATGATAAGTTTATGATAAAAAGTTAAGATATAGTTATGATAAAGTACGTCATGATAATATTTTATGATAATGTTATGATAAAGTATATTATGATAATGTTATGATAATTTTTATAAGAATAGGTTATGATAATAGTATGAAAAAGTTAATGATAATAGTATGATAATGTACGAAAAATAATTTTTTATAGAAAAATTATGATACCGAGATGATAATATCACTGCTGCTTTTATAATAATATTATGAAAAAATTATTTTTTTTTACAGATTTTTTTTTTTTATATTTTTAAATCAGTGATTAAAATAATGAATTTTTAATTAATTACAAGCTGAAATTAACATAAATTATTAAGAATATTTATTTTTAAAAATGATAATGTGATGATAAGGTTATGATAATGTGATGATAAGGTTATTATTATTAAAAATGATAATGTGATGATAATAGTATGATAATGTGATGATAATGTTATGATGAAACTATGATAAAATTATGTTAAGTTTATGATAAAGTTCGTAAAATTATGAAAAAAATACAAAAAATCATTTTTAAGGATTATTTTTTTCATATTTTTAGATTTGAAACTAAAATGATCATTTTATAATTAGTTGCAAGCTGAAATTAACATAAATTGTGAAAAATATTTTATTTGTCATATAATTTTTTTGATGTATTATTTTTATTGCAACTTTTTTAAATCTAGAACTAAAATAAAAAAAATTAAATTATAAAATAAAATATAATAATTCAGAATTGATTGTATATTTTTAGAATTAAATACATGGTTGAAGATGATATTATCTAAAAAAAGAAAATAAGAGAAAGGAAAAAAAAATTACAGCAAAAAAAAGTGGAATAAGAGAAGAAAAAAAAAGTGAAATAAAAGAGAGAAAATATGTGAGATATGTGTAATATTGCATGTGTTATGCACTGAGAGTAAAATAACAAATATTTTATATACGGGAAGTACACAAATAAATAAGACAAAATCCTGAGGCATTTTTGTTAACTTTAGCGTGTTGATACATTATTTCATATTATTTTTGTTTTTTAGGTAAAATCCTAAATCTCTCTAGTGACTTTGCTCCATCTCCATTAGGGGAGGAGAAGGAGCAGCTACTTCGACGACCTCCAAAATTTATTTATTTTTTCGTCAAAACATCTTTTTAAGGTTTTTAATTTTAAAAAATCATTGACAATTAATAGAAATTTAAATAAAAAAAATATTATTTTTTAAATTATTTTTGAAGAAAAATGTATTTTTATATAATTAATAACATTAAAATTTAATTAAAATATGAGCTAAAAATGAATGATTATTTTGAACTTTTTTCAAATGAAAAAAGATCAATTTAATATTTTAGGTAGAGATGAAACATGAAAACCCAAAAAATGGTACAATTGTTTTTTTTCCTACATCAGGATATAAATGAAAAAAAATCAACGTAAATAGTTTTTAATTAATTATGCCTTTTAGAAAGAAAAAAAGTTTTATAATCCACTTTTTTAACCCAGCTCTTTTAACCCACCATACGTGGCAAAGTTTCATTCGTCCAATTCCCACCTAAAATTGTATATCTCAAAAAACAGAATTTAATCAATCCACTCTTTGATTGCTACGTCAGGCAGTATAAAAAAGTGGGTTAAAAATATTGGATATATCATTACATTTTCAAAAAATAGAAGAGATAGCAAAAGAAGCACTCAACTTCTAATGAAAAAAATCTAAATTTCTAAATTCATCATTTTCATTATAAGAAAAACTTGAATTGTGATATTTAAAATAAACTACCCTTTTATTTAGGATTGGAATTCTCTCAAGTTCATTTGCAACGGAATTTCTTCTACAATTACCCTGGGGACCGGGTGTCCGTCACATGCAGTCAGTTTCAGAACATTCCAATGGATTACGAAAAAGAAACTGATTGCCAATAATTAACAGCTTTAACAAAACAAACCAACATGGCCCATTAGAATTCCTCTAGTTGTAAAAGGGTAGTTGCATATCTGACTCCACCAATTTGGAGGAGAAAATGAGAAGATGAATTCTATTCACAGTTCATTCAAAGGAATTATGCATAACAATAAAAAAACCTGAAGTTATGTGCAAACCTCAGGCTTCCCTGTCGATAGCATACGAACCAAAGATGACTTGCCCACATTAGGAGACAAACAAAACAGAGAGTCGGTGTTTCCAGATCAATTACCGGCATAGCGAGCAAAGTCTGCCAATCATATTAGGAACTAAATTGGAAAATTGTGGATTATAATTGTAACACAATAAGATAATAGATCATTACTCAGAACAGAACCCAAATTTGAAACAACAAAGCAGGATGTGTGCATAGGTTGTAAAAGCTTAGGAGGAGCAAATGCACTGACCAAAAACTAATGTTTGTCCAGTTGCGAATTTGTCGATAAATCATATATCAATTGAAAGCTACGAATCCCTGGATAAGGCAAGGAACACAGACTTGTTTTTTTCATTCTAGACTCATGCCTCATAAAGTTGGCAGCTCATATTGAATGTTTTTTACTTTCCACTGGACATTCACAGTTTTCCCCATATGGAAAATGTTAGATCCATATTTTACCTTCAAGGAATCCCACCATTATTAGTTCAAGGAAACCAATATCACAAAGTAAGTTCATTTCCTAATACGGCGACAAAAACAATGCAACAATGATAAGGAGGCACATGCCTTCATGTGAATGTTGTGACCACAAAATAATTATTGAAAACAAGAAACTAAAAATGTCGAAGAGCTGCAGCAAAAATGTATGTTTGTAGACAGAGAAAAACCTTGTCAATGTTCAATAAATCATCGACAACCTTTCCGTCACATTTAAAAATTTGTTCAAGCTTTTTCTTCCCCTGCAGTTATTATTAACAGACTTTGTTGTCATAGATAGTACTAGAATAGTACAGCAAAATGTAATAGCTGACCTCATTCAACCATTCCCCAGCCTCTCGTTTCATTAATGACTGTCCAGAAATGAAGTTTCCAGTTAGTTGAACTTCAAATCTTTCAATTTTTGTACATAGAAGCAATGCAAAATGCAGCATTGATTATCCTTCAATTCTAAATTGTCGCATAAAAAATCAGACTCTGAAACGTTATGACAAAAACCTCAATCGAGTAATAATATTCACCGAAAAGTGAAGCAAACAGCTAAGTCGGGAAGTATATAGAAAACTATGATAGACAGATAAGAATATTTTTATTATTATGCTCTAATAAAACTTGCACATGGAATGCTAAGACCAGTCTGCTGAATGAAGCACCAGACAAATGGAAGAACCTTGATGTCTTCTACTCTAAGATTGATTAAAAGAAAGAAAAAAATGGTTCCAGGTGTCTCATAGGCTATATGTTCAGGACATATCCAATCAATTTAGAAGGAATCAGAATATCAAAGCAATGCATTCATAATAAGCGTACAAGAAGTTAACAAGAGATACAAGCTCAAGTAAGAAAGAACTCAAAGGAGGAGCTTCCATTTTCAAGTTGCGTGCCGAACAAAAGTTATCACTTAAATGATAACTGCAACTACACAATTTAAGTAGCGAAGCAACTAGAATCTACAAGAGGATATTCAAGAACAAGACATTACCTTAGGACATAAGGAAGCATGTTCCTTTCCAACAGAGACCACGTTCTTCGCCAGATTATCTACTTTTCCTCAAAACCTGCTACACCTTAGATCCTGACATGAATGTTCAAACAGCAAAAACTTTGATACCGGACTTATCAGGAAAAAACTTCAAACTACAAAAGTGTAGTCTTCCATTTTCTAATGGCAACTTTTTGAAACTAGAAAACTAGTTAAATAAAGCATCCCTTCCATGTCATGTCTTTTGTGACAGTCTGTGTATGTCTAGAGAAGTACAATAAGCTTGGAAATGTTGCCTTCTTCCCATAAAAACCTCCTGCGCAAATCTTCAATTCATAAATTAAATTAAATTATAAGAGAAACAACTGCATACGAAATTCAATTAAGAATCCAAATTTTAATAACTTCAAAATAGTTGTGCAATCCGTAGACACAAAACGCATACACTTGAATTTAGATGTTACAGTAGAGAATATGAGAGAGAATACCTTGAGAAAAACGAGATGTTCGAAATAGAAATTTGGAGGTGGAAATATCTGCATCAAACTTAATGCTCCACTCATGCTTCTCCTTCAACACAAGATTGGAAACTCTTTTCTAACAGCTTGTTGCTTCTTTTCACTTCTTCTTTAAAGGTAGCTCAGAAATATTTTAACTGGAGATTGGAGGTGCAATTAACCTCTTGTTGCAAAAAGAGTAGCACATCCAAGCCCTTGCAGTTAACCACTATTATTTTCCAACATTTTCTTTGATTACTTTTTATTATTATTTTGCCAATAATTTTTCTGGCAACTCATATTTACTGGATATTTAATTTTAATGTTCATAAATTTTTGTAATTTAATATCTGAGAGTTCTAAAGCACAGACATGGTAACACAATCTTAATCCCTAATACACCATTAGCCACAGCAGAGAGAAGCAACAAATCAAAGCATAAAATATCTGGATCATAGCAAATCTTCCAGTTGCATAATGAATGTTCAACTCTTAAAAGTATTGAACTGACAATTTCACCCATCAAACTACAAACTTAATTAAGATCCAAGATTTAATATTATACCTATTTATACCCCTAAAAAAATAACTTAATAATAAGGTAGCAAATGACATCAACAAAATCTAACAAGTGGCTATTAAAATTAGTATTCAAAGACTTAAACTAAGAATTTCAAATGGGCTTTATTAGCTTCACATTAATATTATCAACAAGAAGAATCATGATGGTTGTCTTTAACATCATGTTGAGCTTTCCTTGCCTTAGAATCATCAAAGTAATTCTGGTAACTATAACAGCCAAAACTCCAAAAAGCCATAAGCAAAGAGATTACTTTCACACCATTCATCTTGTCATGGAAAGCAATGACAGCAGCAATTGGAGATACAGCCAAAGCCACAGTACTTATGACATTGGAGAAGAGAGAAGACACCAGAAAAATAAGTCCAACAACCCCAACAGAACAAACCTGCCAACTAACTGCTGTAAAAACCATTGTAAGAATATAAGACACCCTCCCGCTACCAAAACTCTCCGCTTCTCCATGCAAAGTCTTCCATTCTCCACTAGCAAACAGCCCGATAACAGAAACACACGTGGCAACAAGCGAGGTGTAAATCTGCATATCCAACACCACGGAGAACGTTTCCTTTTTTATGACCTTTTGAAAGGTGAGCTGCATAAGTGAAAGCACAAGAGAGTATATTGCTGAAGCACCAAGCGTGCAAAGGAAGCCTATGATGTATTTCCCCTTAGAGAGTCCTGAAGGGCCGTCTGAATCATCATTGACTGCAATGAGAGCTGCAGAAAATGAAAGCACAACCACGGAGTTAAGAATCAAAGACGTGAACTTCTGCGAATTAAGGAAGTACGAGAAAATGGCATTGAAGGCTAATTGCGATGCACAAATGAGCGAATAAGTGGAGGCAGATAGGTATAAAAGGCCAGTTGAATACAACATGTTATCACCGGCTATAAGCGCGCCAAGAAAAAAGTATATTAGAGCAAGCATTTTAATGGAGGGGGATGTAGAAGTGATTGAAGGCTCTCCAGAAGAAGGAAGTAGAACGAGGGGGATGTAAAGGAACGGGAATGCAGCAGTTTGGACAAGAGTTGCCAGCCATTTACTATTTCCGCCTTTGTCGTAATAATATCTTCCCAACAGAACAGCAGCAGATTGGCCTGCAACTAGGAAGAAAATATTGATTGCCACCAAAAGCCACCACTGCCAAGGCTTGAGTTTAAGGTATGCTGATCGCATACCACTAACACCATCCTTATTCAAAATTGGTTCTTGATTACCTGTTCATTCGAAAGTCAGGCAAAGAGTTTACATAGAAGCAAACGAAAGTAAGTAAAAAAGAAAGCACATATACATGCTAACGTAAACAATAGTGATTGTCAGTCAGCATACAATTAAAACTCACAGTACATGGGAGTCAATGATAATGATATGGAATCCAATAGACAAAAATACTACGTGAAAATTAACATTTAATGCTTTCTATTGACAAAAATACATTCAGGAAGTGGTAAATGACATTAAAGATAACCAGAACTGTCATCAATGTAAAAAAATAAATGTAACAGAAAGATAGTAGAGTTAAAATAATATCGTAGCCTGTAAGACAAGAACATCTTTTGCATTTTATCTGAAAAAACCAGTGTAAAAAAAGAAGGTTAATGGCATAAAATTCACTAACTTTACGCGTCTTTATGCATTTTAAAAAATATCACATTCATACACCAACTTTCATTTTTTCCCATATTGATACAGCGGTCACAATCCGGTGTAATTTGCTGAGGTGGCAGCCAAAAAACGACATCCATATCAGCAAATTACCTCGGCAAATTATGATCACGTGTATCAATTTAGAAAAAACGAAAGCTGGTGTGTAAAAATAACACTTTTTAAATTGAGAAAATATGTAAAGTCGGTGAATTTTTATAACATTAACACGAAAAAAAATTGCAAAATTTAAATTTATGGTGGACAATTTGCAAATGGAAACTTAGTAAATGAGAGTAGAGCAAAAATACATATACATAGAGTATGTATGAACACAGATAAGCCAACAAATAAGAGAACAATCAAAACAAAGGCACAGTTCAGTAGACACCTCCAATTCAATTCCAGAATAACCCAAAAGAGAAATCAAATAGCAAAGAATGAAATATTATTGGAAATTGCTGATTGAAATGTGGAATTGGAAAAAAAAGTAAATGAAATATTGATGATGAGAGAAGCAGAGGGATACCTGACATAATTGGAAGTTTGAAAAGCTTAAAAAAAAGAGGCGACTCTGTGAAGTGTGTTATGCAGAGAGTTGGGGATTGGAGTCCCTAAGAAAAGGCCGGAGAATCCTTTACCAATAACGGCTGCGCTACTGCCTACTTCTGCGCACTTGGATTTCGTCCATGCCAAACACTTGCAAAATGCCATATAAAACAAAGCTGTCTTTTCTTCCTTACGTCACCTTGGGCCAACGCCCCCAATTTAACTGCCGGGCTGGATGAATACCTAAAAAACCAATGATTGGGATATTTAACCATACAAAATGTACAATAATTAAATTAAGAGTGTAATGTAGTCGAGTCGACAAACTGTCAAGCTCGAGCTCAATCCGATTTCAAAATCGAGCCTCGAATCAAATTTGATCACTTTCGTTTTAGGAGCTCGAACTCGATAATTAACTCGAGTAGGTCGAATTCGAGCTCGACTCGATAATTAACTCGAGTAGTTCGAATTCGAGCTCGACTCGATATAAGTCGAGTCGATTTCGAGTATTTTTCAGTACCTCTCGTTTGAAAATCAAACGATTTAGTATCTCGATTACCACTTTATGTTAAATTTAGGTATCAAATCGTTAACGGAATTAAAAGTAAGATACTAAATCATTTGAAAAGGAGGTACTAAATCGTCATGGAGACAATTATGTCACGACCCAAAATATTGAGCCGCAACCGGCGCTAGGGAACGGGAGTGATAGCTCCGGAACCCGTAGCAAGCCTCAAATCACTATTAATTTTTCGCAAATAATATAAACAAATAGCATAACACAACAGAAGCAAATATATAATATATATCAACATTTACACTAACTGTTCTGTTAACCTCGCGGGCTCTAGTTACTGTACCCTGTACGAACTGGCCTCGCGGTACTATATACATCAGTTAGTGTATCCAAACATCTCACCGGCATCTGGGGCCGTGGATCATATACAAAACACGTAGCCTATCAAGAAGCATCTAAAACAATGACAGCAGTTAACATATACAATCAAAATGAACTGCTGTCTAGGCTACTATTCTGTCGACACAGGACTACTACTGCAGCGTTCACAGAAGTCAGAAACTATACATACACAGCTGACTTCTGGACTTCAAAATTGGCCTCTAACTAAGTCCACAGACTAAGCACCTGAAAGGCATCAAAGGTGAGGGGTCAGTATTTGGAAAAATACTGAATGAGTTGACATTTACTAACAGTATTAATATAGAAATACAGCATCGCATCTCAAGAAAACAATAATATGAAACATATAAACATGTATTTGATCCGTACGAAACTAATATCCTAGCATGCGACACATTTCTCGAATAATCATATATCATTCAACCCAATCGTAAATCTCAAGCTGTGAGTCCAACTCACTGGTGGGCCCAGCCCACTAGATACGGGGACTTCCAGGCTACACCGTAGCCGAGTTCACTCTCGTATCGAATTCATATCGTATCATACATATCCAATCATTTCTCAAATGCAAACACACTAGACTGACTCAATACTGGTGATCACACAGCCTATTGACACCCAATAGGTAGCTAGTTTCTTCGGATCGCATACTAGTTCTCGTATATAGAAATTAATAAGCATATAACATTTCAATCAATTATATATAATGCGATGCGTGTAAACAGTATATATATCTATATGAAATAACTTTAATATATAATACACGAAAGTAAAATGCAACTCACAGTGACCGCTATCCAAGTAATGATGTGGTCGATCTGATAGTACACTCTCGCTAGTCCGCGTCTACTGACCCCACTATTCGCTGACACGTCTGACAAATTGTTAATGATTAGACGTGCACCTTATACTTTAAAATAATACTTTTAAGTTCTAGGGTTTAGTTTTATTTTTAACGTTATTTATGATCTCGATATTCCTTAATCATAATTACGATATCTCGAACTTTGTTTCTCGTATTCGAGAAACGTATAATATTCTCGACATTTTTCGTTAGCGTAGCTCACGTAAAACGTCGAGCTAAAACTTTACTTTTTAATTTATCGGGGTCCTTAATCGTTTTTAGGATCTAATATTGAAATATCGAAATCTCATTTCTTTAAGGCTAAAAGTCCATTTTAGTCCCTCGGGCAAAAAGTCCATTTTAGTCCCTCGTGGACCCTCTGCGCGCCCGCACAAGGTGGTGCGTTCGCACACCATCACTGGTGTGCGTCCGCACACCATCACAGGTGTGCGTCCGCACACCATCACAGGTGTGCGTTCGCACACCACGGGTGTGCGATCGCACACCACGTGCGATCCGCACGCAACCCCCGGAAATCGACGCGAAAATCACTTGAATCGGACGTCGAACGGAGAAACGGCAGCGAAACGACGTAATCGGCGATTGATTTCCTTTTCTCTCGATCCTTCTTCTGTTTCCTTCATTCATATCTCAAACCTTATATATTAAGGTCAAAAGCTCACTTTGATCCTTGTTCTTTTTGTTTATTTATCCTTTAAACTTTTCTTTTCTACGAATTAGTCCATAGCTAAATCGATATACTCTTTTATTACGACTGATACGTATTATTTATATCATATAAATAATACAAAGCTCGATATTAACACTTTCCCGTCAAAATCCAATATTTCTATTTTCGACACAAAGTGGCTAAATTACCACTTTGGTCCTTGTACTTCATTTTTGACTTTTCTTAACATTTTTCCTTTTAATTTCAATTCTAACTTTAGAATTGAAGTATATTATTAAATTCCTCGCATACAATTCTTTCCAAAACCGACCTACTAAAACTTATTTATCGGAAACTTTCCGATATCGTCACTACTGCGACTCAAAACTGGACACGTGGTCCAATTAGATAATTAAATATTTTGGGGTATTACAAATTATTACTGATTCCGAAGGTATTCTGTTGTGGTTCTGTATCGATCTATTCAATAATAACCCAACATACGAATTTGGCGGAACAGAAAAAAAATCATAGCAGACGACATGAGGAAGCAGAGATGGAAACACAGAGTATATAGTTAAGTTCTCTCTTTTCATGTATAATTGATTAATTTCGAATGTGTAGTTGGTATGTGTTTATACCGAAATTAAAATCGCCCAAAGTGCCCAAAAGAATTAAGGAGATGCTGAAGTTACAGAAGTCTATAACACAAGATCTTAGCTCAGGATCTCCAAGGTTCCAAAAGCTAAAGATCGCCAAGTTGTCATAAGCTCAGGACCTCCAACTTGCTAGGAGTTCAGGATCTCTAGAATTTCAGGATCTCCAGAAGCTGAAGATCTCTAGAAGTCCAGAATCTCCAGAAGCTCAAGATCTCAAAAGTCCAGGATCTTCAAAAGTTCAGCCTAGAACGCAGAAGTTTACAACTATGATCTTCAATTTAGTACGTGCTGGCAGTTTATCGAAGTGACGGTTTTTATGCAGTTAAAAAACATGGAAAGTTGGAGAACAAGGGCAGTTGGAAAGAAGTGAGCATTTGACGATTTTTATAAAAGTGGAGAAAGTGGGCAGCTAAGAGGCAGTAATCACCTGACAACTATGCAAATTTACTATAAATAGAAGAGGAATGCAACGATTTGAAGCCTAGCCAAATTCAACAAAAACCTGAAAACTCTCAGGAGAATATCTGTCACGACCCAAATTATTGAGTCGAGACCGGCGCTAGGGAATGGGAGTGATAGCTCCAAATCCCGTAGCAAGCCTAGAACACAACTCGCGTAAGAGTCTAACTCTAGAGACACTCTAGACTCGAGATATAACCATATATGTAACTCGTCGAGTTCTAATCGCGTCTAACTCGACTTGATCAATCTTCGATACTAACTCTATATAACTTTAGGTTTACGACTTAAACCTTAAACTCAAACGTCTAATTCCGTATGTCAAAACTCTAATTCTACTTCTCATGTTATATGCCCCAGTTTTACGTTTTTGCAATTCAATCGAATCACGATTGATTACGCGACTTGAAATTGTCTGAAATCAAGTTTTTACATCGCGTCAGGGCCCTGAAAAGCCCACATTGAAGATTCCCATTGGCGAAGGACTGCACGTTCGTGCAGTATGCTGCACGTTCGTGCAGTTGTTGTGCTGCACGTCCGTGCAGCAAGTCTACACGTTCGAGCAGTCTGTTGCACGTTCATGCAGCCCCGGGGTTCACTCCCCGGGCCATTTCCGACGTGTTCCCAACTTAAAAACGCTCCTAACGCGTTCAAATACATCAATAACTCAAAATCTAAACTCAAAACACTATAAATCGATCCTAAACGATGAAACCGTTCCGTGGCCTAAAATTTAAACTCGATATATCATCCAAAATACTCAATTAAACGGTAAAACTACATGCTTACCGTGATTCGCCACTGAAATACAAGCGATTCGAGCTATAGAACGTCGGAAACGGACGAGAAACGGAGATCGAGCGATAAACCGTAAATGATTGACGAAAGAAATGAAGAGAAGAGACTGAACTGAAGTGAGGGTTCTGAATCCTTCATTCACTTCCTTCCTTTTATATATAATTGGATAAATTGCACTTTGGTCCTTAAAACGTTTTAAAAGTTGCAATTTAGTCTAAAACTTATCCGCGTCCAAATTTTAAACAGTCTCCGATTGACTCGAAACTTTTACCATAAATACTATATGATATTTCGCGGATTTTGGCAAAATAATTATTATCTCGGGATTTATAATTTATTTTTATATTAATTTTCTAAGTCTTTTCCTTAAATCCCACTAATCTGCTTAATAAAAATTATTCTAAATTCCCGATATCATTAAATTAAATCCATCCTAACTTAATTTATCAGAATTTATGACACGTGACACGACTTAATTATTCTAAAGTATTAGGGGTATTACAATATCACCACCAAACGCTTTTATTTTATGAATTCACTTTTACGCAGTTTATATTTTTCTTATTTTTAATCTCCTTGTTTTTGACATTATTTTCAGTAGTGATTTCATTTACAGTGTTGAATTTTAAAATTTTAATTACGAAAGCATATATTTATTTTCAAAGTTTTTCAGGAGATTTCTTTACGAACATCTTAGATTTTTTACGTCCTTTGAGAATCCACACAATCGCTTTATTATTTTTTAAATTTTAATTTGAGTTCTAACCTCTGGCAC